>NC_133455.1:28872458-29189792 GCF_048565385.1 Saimiri boliviensis | reverse complement strand
GTTTTTTTTTTTTACAGGAATCTACAGTTGAAAAAGATGAATTGTAAATTACACTCTCACCGTTTGGATCCTGTGTGGAGAGGGACTTTGAAATTGAAGTCATTTCTTTTGGGAGAAACTTGTTTTGGATGCCCCCCACCAGTCCCTTTCTCCCCTGCACTGTAAAATGTGGGATTATGGGTCACAGGAAGAAGTGGGTTTTTTAGTTGAATTTTTTTTAACATTCCTCATGAATGTAAATTTGTACTATTTAACTGACTATTCTTGATGTAAAATCTTGTCATGTGTATAAAAATAAAAAAGATCCCAAATACCCAGTGTCTTGACTGTCTTGCACAGAACTGCCTAATACTTGGCTGAATTTTTTTTTTTTTTTTTTTTTAATCACGTCTTTGGTTCTTTTTACTAGAAAAGTGACTCAGGCTTATGAAGATTTTTTTTTTTTCTTTTTTCTTTTTTTTTTTTTTTTGAGAGACAGAGTCCACCACCACTCCCAGCTAATTTTTGTATTTTAGTAGAGATGGGGTTTCACCATCTTGGCCAGGCTGGTCTTGAACTCCCGACCTCCACCCCCCTCAGCCTTCCAAAAGATTTTTTAAAAAAAACAAAGGTTGAGCCAGCCATAGTGGCACAGACCTCTGGTTCCAGCTCTTGAGGAAGCTGAGGCAGAAAGATTATTTGAACTTGGGAGCTGTTGAAAAACCAAAGACTTTTAAAAAGTCTCCCACAGGGAGAAGACAGAATTTCCTTAAAGATTTCCAAATGTATGCAGATACTCCCCCTTTCACAGGGTGAAGCTTAAGAACATGGGCTAGATTTAGTGACTCCTCCTAAAGAAAAGAGTATATAAAGGGAAAAAGAGTAACTTTGCAGTGGAGAAACTTGGCAGACTTACCCAAGTGATCAATGTTAATATCACCAGTGATGTGTGCCCCCAATAGGATGTAAAGTGTACTGTACTTCTGTGATTTCCAAAAACCTGTAACCTGAATCTAATGAGAAAAAGACATATTTGGAATATGTGAAGAGTATTCTTCAAATTTTCCAGGTCATGGAAAAACAGGCTGAGAAGTAATCATGGATGGCAGAAGACTAAGGATACAAGACAACCACTAATAAATGCAGTGGGGTACCCTGGAAATAAAACGGTGTTAAGTGGAAAAACTGGTGAAATCTGAAAGTCCAGAGTCTAGAGCAGGCGTCCCCAAACTGCGGCCCCCTGAGGCCATTTATCCGCCCCCCTCCACCGCACTTCAGGAAGGGGCACCTCTTTCATTGGTGGTCAGTGAGAGGAGCACAGTATGTGGCGGCCCTCCAATGGTCTGAGGGACAGTGAACTGGCCCCCTGTGTAAAAAGTTTGGGGACGCCTGGTCTAGAGTATAGTTGACTATTGTATCAATATTGGGTTTTTTTGTTTGAGACAGTATAACTGTCACCCAGGCTGGAGTGCAGTGGCGTGATCTTGGCTCAACTGCAACCTCCACGTCCTGGGTTCAAGCAGTTCTCCTGCCTCAGCGTCCTGAGTAGCTCCAGCCTGGGAAACAAGTGAAATTCCATCTCAAAAAAAAAAGAAAAATGTACTCTTGTTTAGGGGACAATTTTTAAATTTCACTAGTTTTTTACAGCCAACTGAAATGGTAGTCTTAAGTTTTTGTTGTTTTTACTATGGGCTAGAGAGAGATGTCTTAGCTGTATATTCAAGGATGATGTGTATATTAGAAAATTTTGCAAAATTAATTTATGTACTATAGAGTTTCATTAGAGACTACAGTTTTTCTGATGATCTAGTACTCTATGGACTACTGCTCAGGCTTCCCTACCCTCTACCTTAAGGTATTTTTCTAGAATTAGTTTGCAATAATCATTACCAGCCTCCCTGCTAGAGTGTATATCTTCTGAAAACCACCCTGCTTTTCCCTTTATAGTAGAATGGCAGCTCAGTTACAGAAACACGCTATAATTAAGGTATAGCTTCCTTTCATGATATAGGCTTGTATTAATTGCTACTTGTAATGTTTCCCATTTTGGGACCACTATGCATTACCATTGTTAATATTGCTATGATACACTTGTAGAAATCAAAGCCATCAGATCACAATGAATTAGCGATATCTGACACTTTTGCTCCTCAGAATCCTACAATTACAGTTTGTAAATTTCTGTTGTTCCCAGCAGGAAACCATCACACTCCCTCAATTTTTGGTAAAAAATAAACAGCTCAATCATACCTATTTTGCATAAAAACTGTTTAAGTGGCCTAATTTAATTACCAAACAGATTGCAACTGGTCTATCTTGGTCTTTTTTTAAGTTAAAACACATCATTAGTAGGGGATAATATTGCACTGCTTTTAATTTTTAATGCATATATGTTACAGATTTGTTCCTCCAAGAAACACTGAAGTGCAGTTTAGTGGCGGGGGTTGGGGGGTGCGGACGGACCGTGTCTATTAAGGCGCACGCTTGGATCAATACCTGTAGAAGGAAACGGGACTGAGCAGAGGGAGAAGTTAAGCTGCAACGCAGATCCAAAGACAATGTCTATGAAGCCCAGAGGGAGTTGTGGGCCCATCAGAGTTGCCCACCCACTCGTGCTGACATGGCCAGGCCTATTCTACTCTCACCTCCAACAGTCATTGCATTTGGGCCCCTTCAGGAGGCATGACTTTAAGCGAGGCCACTGTAGCCACGGCAATCCTTCCAGAAACCGGCCATTGAAAGCTGCTGGCCTGCCTGATGCTAGGGCAACAAGCCTTCGTTAGGGAGTCTGGATGGCACATTTCCATGACCACTACAATGTATATTTTTCACAACGGGGATCAACTTCAAAGAAGGAAGAAAATGTATCTTAGTGGAAGTCATTTAGAACCAGCACTTAATGAAATAAAGATGGCATTTTCACTCGAGGTAAATTTTTACTTTAATAACCGTAAAACTGATTTTTCACCTTCATGATGTCATTATTTTACCGGAGACTTGGATTCAAATCATGACTCTCTCCCTCAGTAGCAGTAGCCAGACCACTTACTCTGTACCTGTAAAAGGAAGGTATGCGGTGCTTCTAAAATGTCCACTGAGTGATGGTCTATCCTCCTCTTAAGCACAAACTGGCCCTAAAGGGCAGGTCTTTTCTTCACGCAAAAGGTGAGCAATGCCCCTGAGCTTTCATTCTAAGTGATGAGGCAATAATGATTTTGTATCCACAAAATGTATTATCAAAGCTCACCACTTTGGTGTTCATTTACTAAAGTTAGTACAGATTCAGAATTTGAAAATATCAGTTTAGCAATGAGAAATAACTCCACTTAGCAAATTCAATTAATGAAACTAGTTCAGTTTTAAATGATTTTTTTAATGTACATGAAATAAAGACAACCCATATAATGGACTTATAAATATTCTATTTCACATTATATTCAGGACTAAACATCTTCCAAACCATATTCTTGAAGCTGATGATATGTGCTTTGGCAGTTTTCAGGAAATATCAAACTGTAATTAAATTTCAGCATATCAGTTAAACGTCCACTGAGCACCTCCTCTTGCAGTTAGCATTGGACTAAGTGCTTAAGGACAAGTAGTTTGATGCAATAAATTAAGAAACACAAATTTAAGACTTATAATATTATTTGCAGAATTCTTGGCATAGTTATTTAAGTTCCTCCTGTTGAGAAACTTGAGGTTTGTGTTTTCTTTCTTTCAGTCCCAAAAGCTCTGTTTTGAGTTCTCCACGCTTCGGTGGAATTTCAGGTATTGTCTGCAAACAAAACAAAACAAAAAACATAGATGTCTAACCCTTACTTAGGCTGTAATTCAATGTAACCTGAAAGACTTTAAAGAGTAAAACTTAACAAAAAGTCCCCCTGCATGCTACTCAATGATAAATCTTTATCATGAGAACTTCTGGTTGATCTAAGCCCCTTGAGTCTATCATCCTGGCAAGGTCTTAAGTTTTGTACTGCAAGACTCATACAGGGACAGGTGGCATCAGAATCAACTGACAGATTCAGAGCTTTGAATAAAACTTAGCACATTTTCACCAACTACTGACTCTCTACCATGTGCCTGGCATAGAAAACAGGCTTTAAGAATTTATTTACTCAAAAATACTAAGTGCCAATTATATACAAAGCATAAAGCAGTGTGCAAAAATACAAAATCCTTGCATTCAAGGAAAGTATTCTCAGAGTTGTGCATCTATCACCACGATAAATTTTAGAACATTTCACCCCAAAAAGAAACCCCATACTTATAGCAGTCATTTTCATTTCCATATAACCCTCCCCTGAAGAGCCACAGACAACTATTAGTCTTTTTGTCTAAATAGATATGCCTGTTCTGGATATTTTATAAAAATGGAATCATATAATCATATGATTCCATTTTTATAAGAAGCACTCCTTTTTAAAGAAGCCCTCTGTGACTGGCTTCTTTCATGCAGCATAATGTTTTCAAGATTCATCCATGTTGTAGCTTGTATCGGTATTTCATTTTTTATTACTGAATAATGCTCCACTGTGTAGATATACCGTCTATCCATTCATCAGCTAATAGGTATTTGGATTTTCCACCTTTTGGATATTATGAGTAACACTGCTCTGAACATTCATATACAAGTTTCGTGTGGATATGTGTTTTCATGTTTATTGGGTATAAACCTAAAAACAGAATTGCTGCATTATATGGTAACTCCATGTGCTTTTTTTTGTTTGTTTTTTTGAGACGGAGTTTCACTCTTGTTGCCCAGGCTGAAGTGCAATGGTGTGATCTCAGCTCACTGCAAGTTCCACCTCCCGGGTTCAAGCAATTCTCCTGCCTCAGCCTCCCAAGTAGCTGGGATTACAGGCATGCGGCACCACACCTGGCTAATTCTGTATTTTTTTAAGTAGAGACAGGGTATCTCCATGTTGATCAGGCTGGTCTCAAACTCCCAACCTCAGGTGATCTGCCTGCCTCAGTCTCCCAAAGTGCTGGGATTACAGGCATAAGCCACTGCCCCCAGCCAGTAATTCTATGTTTAAAGGCTTGAGGAACTACCAGGCTTTTCTGAAGCCACTGCACCATTTTATACTCCCATCAGCAATGAATGAGGCTTCCAATTTCTTCACATCCTTGACAACACTTGTTATGATCTGTTTTACTATAACCATTGTAGGGGATATGATGTGGTATTTCACTGTGGTTTTGATTTGCCTTTCTCTAGTGGCTAATGATGCTGAGCATCTTTCTGTGTGCTTACTGGTATTCAGAAGATGACTTCAGAAAAAGACATGAAGGAGGATGAGGGAGCCAGCCATGCAGTTACCTAGGAGCATTTCAGGCAGATGGAACCACAAGTACAGAGGACCTAAGGCAGGAGTGTGTCTTCACGTTCAAGGAGAAGCAACGCTGTCAGTATAGCTGGTACAACATATTCAAGGACATGTTAAGAAGAGACAAGGGCAGAGAAAAAAGGGAGTGGGGAGATAAAGTCTCCAGTGTTTTCTACTTTGAAATGGGAAGACACTGGAGAGTTCTGAGAAGAGTGGCATGGCCTCACTCAAGTGGACAGAGATGACAACGGTGGCTTTATTGAGAATAGACCACAGGAGACCAAGAGTGGAAGGCAGAAGACAGGTCAGAAAGCTATTATAATAACAGGTGAAAGCTGACTGACAGTAGATTGAATTGGGTAGTAGCAACAGAGGTGGGGAGAAGCAGGCACATCTGGATGTACTTTTCAGGTTAATCAAGTGGGATTTGCTGATACGTACAGTATGAGAGAGGAATTAAGGACGACTCCTAGCCTTCAACTTGAACTAGAACAGAGTCATCTCCTTTGCTATTCCAATGAGCTGAGCTGGACAACTAAACAAAGCACCTGTAGCAGTGTTCCCCAAGATAGCACTGAGCACAAGTCTAGGCAGTCATCGTGGTCTCCTCTGCTCTTGACTCTGCCCAGACCTTCCAGCTCTCAGACTGAAAGACTTGTGATCCAGCTTTGTTACAAAAAACAAAGTGGTTGACAATAGTGACAGTAATTGCTGGAGCAATACCAAAAGACATAGGTAAAGAACATATAAATGTTAATAAAGCACACTGCTTCCTATACACAGTCAGCTACCTGGGCCTTCAAGTTCCAATATAGATATCCCATTGCCAATGTCACCACCCAATCAAACTGAGGTGGCCTGAGACTCTTCAGTATGACCCTTCTAAAGACTCTGGCTTCATTCTATCTCCTCCCAAGGTACAGGTAGCTGCTGCTGTAACAACCCTTGCACACTCCCAATTATAATGAAATGGGTGAATCAAACGTCAACTTCCCAAGGTCAAATCACAGGCATTCCTTCTTTTGCAAGGCCTGCCTGATGTCTATTCCTGCACAAGCTATAGTCTAAACTGCATTTCTGTGAAAGGTTCTTGTCACTTTGTGTCCACTAGGTATCCTTGATGCTCAGTAGAACCCTTTTTAAAAGAGAAGCACTTTGAAGTGGTAAGAAAGAGCTCTTGCAGCACTGTCTATACAAAAACTACATACTACCTAAATGTCAATAAGGGATTGATCAAATAATATATGTCATAGCTATATTATGAAATACTATGCAATAGCTAAAAGGAAGATTTAATATATACAAATGTCTATCTATGTAGATATTAACCAAAACAGGGAAGCTGCAAAGAAATGTGTACATGAACTCCTATTCACATGAAGGAAAGACACTCTACAAACTGTATGTGCACATGCATGCACAGGTGCATTAGTCCATGCTGCATTGCTATAAAGGAATACATGAGACTGGGTAATTTATAAAGAAAACAGGTGTATTTGGCTCATGGTTCTGTACAAGCATGGCACCAGCATCAGTCCAGCTTTTGGTGAGGCCTCAGAAAGCCTTAACTCATGACAGAAGGCAAAGTAGGAGCAGGCGTGACACATGGCAAGAAAGGGAGTAAGAGAGAGAGGCCAGGCTCTTCTAAACAATCAGCTCTCATGAACTAGTAAAGTGAGAACTCACTCATCACCACAGGGAGGGCACCAAGCCATTCATGAGGGATTCGTCCCCATGACCCAAATACCTCCCACCAGGCCCTACTTCCAACACTGGGGATCATATTTCAGCATGCAATTTGGAGGTGTCAAATACCCATATCAGTGGGCATTCAACAACAGTGAGAGGTAGCGAAGGATATACATCAAACAAGAAACAGTAGTTACATGTGGGGAGCAGATGGGAGAGAGGGGGTTATAAGAGGAGATTTTCACTTTTTACTCTACATACTTAAATTCAGTTTGAGTGTTTTACAATGGTACTGAATTATTTTATTCAGTAAATAACAGGAGCAAAAGAGAGACATACCAAACAGAAAGCTTGGGCTTCAGATCCTTAAATCAATGTCTCATTAAGCGATGTGACCTTGAGAAATCACCTTCACTTTTCTGAACCTGTTTCTCAAAATTGTAATGACAATTAACTGATATTAAAAATACAAATGGGCCAGGCATGCCTGTAACCCCAGCACTTTGGGAGGCAGAGATGGGCGGATCACTTAAGGCCAGAAGCTCAAGACCAGCCAGTCCAACACAGTGAAACCCCATCTCTACTAAACAATAGAAAAAATTAGCCATGCATGGTAATGTGTGCCTGAAATCCCAACTATTCAGGAGGCTGAGGCATGAGATTTGCTTGAACCTGGAAGGCAGAGGTTGCAGTGAGCTGAGATCACGCCACTGCACTCCAGCCTGGGCGACAGAGTGAGACATTGTCTCAAAAAATAAAAATAAAACACAAGTGCAAATATGAATGGAGCCAGGCACAGTGGCTCACACCCATAATCCCAGCACTTTCAGAGGCCAAGGTGGGGACTGCTTGAAGTCAGGAGCTGGAGACCAGCCGGAGCAACACTTTGAGACCTTGTCTCTACAAAAAAATTTTAAAATTAGTCAGGTGTGATGGTGCACATTTGCCATCCCAGCTACTTAGGAGGCTGAGGCAGGAGGATTGATTGAGCCCAGAAACGTGAGGCTGCAGTGAGCTCTGATTGCACCATTGTACTCCAACCTGGGCAAGAGAATAACTGTCTTTAATTTTTTTTTAATTATTTTTCAATAAAAAATTCTTTAAAAAGAAACCCAAATGGTTGATTTTCTGTAAGTGTTACCTGTCCAGGCAGAGTCCACACAGAAATGACTGCTCCCAACCCTGTGCTCCAACCCACTATTCACGCCTATGACATAACAGCATTCTTGTAATTATTTGCACCATACTCTCATATCCACCTCCCTGTGACTATACTTTCTGAAAAGAACCTTTAATTCCAGTTCCTAATTCAATGAATGCTTATTAAAATCAATTAAAATTTCTCCCTCCTTTGAATACCTATATTCACTCATCCTTCATTCAACAAGTATTTATTGAGTGTCTGCTACATCCCAAGCAGTTGAGATACAAGAGTGAACCAGACAGACACAGTCTGGAGCTTACATTCTACTGAAGCAAACTAACAAAGAACAAATAAATAAACAAAACAACTGCAAACTGCAGACAAGTGCTCTATGGAAACAAAGGATGAGACAAATCTCAGAGGAGGAATTCTTTGGGAGCTAGCCTAGGGACCCTCATTGCTAATGGAGAGACTTGAGCTAAGACTTGACAGTTTTGAAGAAGGAAACTAGGCCAAATTGTGGGGGGCGGTGGGAGCACGCCAAGGATAAGAAAAAGAATGGCCCCGAAATGGGGACAGGTTTAATGAGTTTGAGAAACAGCAAGGAAGCAGGCGTGAATGTTAAGAGGAGGAAGAAGTGGTCAAATGGTAGCAGATGGGCCACAGGTAGCAGCGGCCAGACTGTGTAAGACCTCACAGGCCATGCATTGCCCTCGATGCAATGGGATGCCATCCGAAGGTTTTGGGCCCAGGGCAAATGTGATCCTAATTTCGTTTAAGATCACTTTTGCTGCCACGAGGAGAATAGAGTGGTCCAGGAGCATTTGCATTGCTATAAAGGAATGCCTAAGCCTGGGTAATTTACCAAGAAAAAAGGTGTATTTGGCTCGTAAATAAAATATGAGCCGTCCCGCACTCACCAGGTCTGGTCGGTAGTACCTGTGCACCACTTCTGCCCCCGCGCACATGGCCAGGAAGCTGGCTGCGAGCATTTTCACGTAGGTGGACATGGGCACGCCCGCGGGCATGGTCGGTGGGCTGGACGGGGAGGGAAGGGGTGGTGTCAAAGGTTTCGGCTCGCGACTACACCGAGTCGGGGCTGAGGCGCTCCAGTGAGCGCTGGACCCGAGACACATGGCGGAGGGGGTGCGGGACGTGCGCGGTCACGACACCTGGGTTCCCGCCCAACCCCGAGCTTCGGTGTCCTCATTTACGACCTGAGGTCACGGAGAGGACGGACGCCACTTCCAGGCCGAGGCCCAGCCCCAGTCGTTTACCAGTGAAGGGCGCCGGCCTGCGGCATTAAAGGGAGCTCTGGCTCAGCAATCGGAAGAGCGACGCCAGGTGGTTTCCCCGCGCCCCTTCTGCCTCTAGGAGAAGAGCTAACTGTGGACATGTGCTCGCTTCTACTAAAACTGGAACTGTGGACTTCACTCCCCTCTGCCCCTATGCACACGCTCTAGAAGAAACTTTACCGGGAACTGCAGGAGTGCTGGGCAGCGGGTCTAAGGGCTGACGGAGTGGACGGAGCAGACGGCGAGCGGACCGGACCCAAAGTACAGGGACCCCGGGCCGCAGCGGAAAGGAAAGCGGGAGCGCTGCCGGCGCAGGCACGTGACCCCGGCGGAAGTGGGACGCTGGGAGAAAGCCAGTGACTTTTTTTTTTTTTTTTTTTTTTTTTAAGCAATTTTCACACTTTCTCAGGCCCAGGCTTCCAGCGCCTCCATCACTCTCCCTATAGTTAAATTTTCCTGGCAGATGTGGAGTCTTAAGGCCAGGCCCTGTACTATTATTACATCGTTCGTTCTTTGGCGCACGCAAATGAAATTGCACGCCTGTACCACTTTTATAGGAGGGGTGGAGTCCCACTTTGAGCATTTGCGTGCTTTTAAGGGAGGCCGCCCTCCAGTGAGTGAAGTTAAAGGCACTCATTGTCCCTGTATCTGGAGTCTTTGGATACCCGAAATAGAGCCACATCCACACAGCTGTGTCCTTATGACCTGGTGCTACTGGGAAAGGGGAAATTTGAAACCGACATAATTTAATCCAGGCATTTTTAGATTGTTGTGATCATGGATTGATTTTTAAGTCAAAGGTTAGTGCAAGGGCCGGGCACGATGGCTCACGCCTGTACTCCCAACACTTTGGGAGGCCGAGGCGGGTGGATCACTTGAGGACAGAAGTTCGAGACCAGTCTCGCCAACATGGCAAGCTGGCAAGACCTCATCTCTACTAAAAAAAATTAAATAAAATACAAAAATTAGCTGGGCGTGGCGGCAGGCGCCTCTAATTCCAGCTACTCTGGAGGCCCAGGCGGCGGAATCTGTTGAACCCAGGAGGCAGAGGTTTCAGTGAGCTGAGATAGTGCCACTGCACTCCAGCCTGGGCAACGAGGCAAGATTCCATCTCAAAAAAAAAAAAAAAAAAAGGGCAAGGCTGAATTCTGAAATATTAAACTTGTATGTATGACAAATCACAATACTCATAATATTTATTTGAGATGGCGTCTCGCTCTGGTCGCCCAGGCTGGAGTGCAGTGGCACAATCTCGGCTCACGGCAACCTCCGCCTCCCGGGTTCAAGCAATTCTCCTGCCCCAGCCTCCCGAGTAGCTGGGACTACAGGCGCACGCTGCCACGCCCGGCTATTTTTTTGTATTTAGTAGAGACGGGGTTTCACCTTGTTGCTCAGGCTGGTCACAAACTCCTGAACTCAGGCAATCTGCCCACCTCAGCCTCCCAAAGTGCTAGGATTACAGGCATGAGCCACCATACCCGGCCCATGATACTCATATTTTTAAAGAGTTTTATGGAGGTATATTTGACATAACAATAAACTGCACATATTTAAAGTATACAATATGATATTTGACATATGTGAGACCATTACCACAATCAAGATAATGAACACACCCATGACCCTCAAGTTTCTTGGTGCTTCTTTCTACTCCCTCCCTCCTCCACAGCCTCATTTCCCTGGGTAATCACAGATGTGCTTTCTGTCACTATAAATGAGTTTGCATTTTCTGGACTGTTACATAAATAGAATTATACAGTATGTACTATTTTTTGTGTTGCTTATTTCATGCAGCACAGTTCTTTTGAGAGTCATCCACGTTGTTGCATGTCTCAGTATTTCACTCCTTTTTATTGCTAGGTGCGTTAAAACTATAATTGGTTTATCTATTCACTTATTGGTGAACATTCTGGTTGTTGCTCGTTGTTGGTGTGAAAATAAATAAAATTTAAAAGATGGTGGAACCAAAAAAAGCCGCTGTAAGCCTTGAGAGAGATGTGACTAATTTCAGTCACATACGATTACGACTTCTGTTCTCAGGTTATATATTAACTCACTTTCTTATTTTTCTTGTTCTATATGACTAGAAAAAAATGCCAGTGACAAAAACCTCCTGCCTTAATGACCCTTGTTATAGATTAATTTGCCCTTTATTGTCCTGCTTTGCTGAGACCAGATAACAGAAAACCCAAGCGTTACACCCCCAGTCTTGTATGAAAAGTATTGCAGTCCTGCTAAAAACTCCTGTCTCTGCCTGTATGAATGAAATCTTAAGTTTCTTACTTCAGAATGCTGACTCCATTCCTTTGGAGTCAGTGTTTCTGGGTGATGCATTCTCACTCTTTGTGCTTGAATAAACCCTCTTTAAGTTAGATTCTGACCCTTTGGTTATTTTAGGTTGACACTGACTGATAGATACAAAGCTACTATGAACAGTAAAGTATAAGAGAAAGACTGGTATAGAAGTCTTTCTGAGAACATATGCTTCCATTTTTATTAAGTACATATCTAGGAGAAGAATTACTAGAGCATATGGATAGTATATATTTAACTTTTTAAGAAATTGCCAAACGAATCTCCAAAGTAGCTATACAATTTTATTATGTTTTCATTTTTTATTGTATTTATTTTTTTGAGATGGAGTCTCAGTCTGTTGCCCAGACTGGAGTGCAGTGGCACAATCTCGGCTCACTGCAACCTCTGCCTCCTGGGTTCCAGCGATTCTCCTACCTCAGCCTTCCGAGTAGCTGAGATTACACCCCACACCGAGCTAATTTATTAATTTTTTTTATTTTTTTTTTATTTTTAGTAGAGACAAGATTTCGCCATATTGGCCAGGCTGGTCTTGAACTCCTGACCTCAGGTGATCCACCCACTTCAGCCCCCCAAAGTGTTGGGATTACAGGCATGAGCCACCACATCCAGCTTTTATTTATTTATTTGTTTATTTATTTATTTATTTTATTTTATTTTTTTTCCTGAGATGGAGTCTCACTCTGTCGCCCAGGATGAAGTGCAGTGGCATAATCTTCCACTGCAACTTCTGCCTCCCAAGTTCAAGTGATTCTCCTGCCTCAGCCTCCTGAATAGCTGGAATTAAAAGCTGGCACCACCACGCTTGGCTAATTTTTATATTTTTTTTCCTTAACTTTTGTATTTTTCTTAGTAGAGATGGGTTTCACAACGTTGGCCAGGGTGGTCTTGGAACTCCTGACCTCATGTGATCCACCCATCTTGGCTTCTGAAAGTGCTGGGATTACAGGTGTGAGCCACCACACCTGGCTAAGCTGTACAACTTTACATTCCCATCAGCAGTGTATGAGACATTTAAGACATCCCCATCCAGTTCCTTCACATCCTCGCCAATATCTGCTCTGGTCAGTCTTTTTTATTTTAGCTAATCTAATATGTGGGTAATGGTTTCTCCTTTTGGTTTTAATTTACATTTCTTCATGACTAATGACTCAGATATTTTCATGAGAAAAAAAAAAAATACCAAACCATGGAAACATACCCCACACCATATTAAAAATTTAAAATGGATCACAGACATTCATGTGCTTATAGTCATATGCTGCATAACAACATTTCAGTCAATGGACCACATACATAACCCACTAGCCCCATAAAATTACAATGAAGCTGAAAAAATCCTATAGCCGAATGACATCATAACTGTCAAACACCACGTGTTTGTAGTGACGCTGGTGTAAATACACTTACTGTGCTGCTAGTCATCTAAAAATATACCACATACAATTATGTACACTACATAATACTTGATAGTATATTTACTATACTTTTGTGGTTATTTTATAGTGTACTCCTTTTATTCATTAAAAAAAAAAAAAAGTTAACTCTAAAACATCCTTGTCCAGATCCTTCAGAAGGTACTCCAGAAAGCACTGTTATCATGGGAGATGAGGACTCCTTGTGGAGATGAAGACCTTCCAGTGGGACAAGATGTGGAAGACAGTGATGTTGATGATCCTGACCCTGTGTGGGCCTAGGCTTATGTGTTTGTGTCTTCGATTTTTAACAAACTTTTTAAAAGTAAAAAAATAAAAGACAGAAAAAAGGCTTATGAAATAAAGATATAATACATGTTTTACAGCTGTATAATGTGTTCGTGTTTTAAGCTAAGTGTCATTACAAAAAAGTCAAAGATTAAAAAATTAAAAAGTCTATAAAGTTACAGAAAGCTAAGGTTAACATATTATTGAAGAAAGAAAACTACTTTTTAATAAACTTAGTGTAGCCTAGGTATACAGTGTTGAGAAAGTCTACAGTACTGTACAGTAATGGCCTAGCCCTTCACGTGCACTCAGCACTCACTGACACCTAGAGCAACTTGCAGTCCCTCAAGCTCCACTCATGGTAAGTGCCTGCTGCATTTTTTTTATCTTTAATACTGCTTTGTTTTTTTATTGTTGTTTTCAGACAGTCTTGCTCTGTCACTCAGGCTGGAGTACAGTGGCTCAATCTTGGCTCACTGAAACTTCCACCTGCCAGGTTCGAGCGATTCTCCTGCCTCAGCCTCCCCAAGAGCTGGGACTACAGGCACCTGCCACCGCACCTAGCTAAGTTTTCTTTGTATTTTAGTAGAGGTGGGTTTTGCCATGTTACCCAGGGTGGTCTTGAACTCCTGAGCTCAGGAAATCCACATGCCTCAGCCTCCCAAAGTGCTGAGATAATAGGCGTGAGCCACCATCCCCAGCCTAATACTGTATTTTTACTGTACCTTTTCCATGTTTGGATACCTACTTACCATTGAGTTTCAATTGCCTACAGTATTCACTATGGTGACATGCTAAACAGGTTTGTAGCCTAGGGACAACAGGTCACACAATATAGCCTAGGTATATAGTAGGCTGTACCATCTAGGTTTGTGTAAGTACACTCTATAATATTTTCACAATGACAAAATCACCTAGTGACATTTCTCAGAATACATCCCTGTTATTAAATGACAAATGGCCATATTTTCTTGTGCTTCTACCTTCTTTGATGACGTATCCGTTCAAATCTTTTGCCCATTTTTAAAATTGAGTTGTTTTCTTATGGATTTTGAGTGTTCTATGTTCTGGACACAAATCCTTTATCAGATACGATTTGGAAATATTTTCTCCCACTTTATTGCTTTTCATTAATAGCTTTTGGAGAGAAGTTTTTAATTTTAATAAAGTACAATTTATTAACTTTCCCTTTTGTATTATATTTCAAAAATATAACCCAGGGTCATAAATATTATCATCTATATTTTCTTCTAGAAGTTTTACAGCTTTGGGTTTTACATTTAAAATTATCCATTTTGGTTTTTTATATAGTGTGAGATACAGGTGAGGCAGGAGGTGGGACTCAACTCCCAAGGTGGAGCTTGGCTCAGGACCAGATTGAGGACTAGCTAAAACAGGGAAGAGGTGGAAGCACTTCTCCATAAGAACACACCACCTAGTGTACCATGTCAATTTAGCATTGCCATGGCAACACCCAAGACTGCTACCACTTCTTTCCATGGTAATGACCCAACCACCCAAAAGTTACCTCCCTTTTTCTAGAAATTTCTGCATAATCAGCCCCTTTATTTGCGTATAATTAGAAGTGGGTATAAATATGACTGCAGAACTGCCTCTGAGCTGCTACTCTGAGCACACTGCCTACAGGAGATCCTTGCTCTGCAGGAACAGTCTTGGAGCTGTAACACTGCTGCCTCAATAAAGCTGTTTGCTTCTACCACCAGCTCACTCTTGAATTATTTATTTCCTGGGCGAAGCCAAGAACGCTCCTGCGCTAAGAGCTTGCCTGCCTTGCATCATGGGTACAACTTGATTTGTTTTGTTTTTGCATATAGATATCTGAACTGCCTTTGAAGCTTAGTTGAGAATCACTTTATCACTTGTCCATGTATGTATGCATCTATTTCTGGACTCTGTTCTGTGGTACTGACATATTTCTCTCTCTTGATGTCAATACTAGCCATGAATTATGCAGACTGATTTTCAAATGTTAAACCAATTTTGTGTTACTCAGATAAACTCTACTTGGTCAATTTTGTTTTATATATTTTATTTATTTATTTGAGACAGGGTCTCATTCTGTTACCCAGGCTGGAGTGTAATGGCATGATCTCAGCTCACTGCAACCTCCACCTCCTGGGTTCAAGTGATTCTCCCATCCCAGCCTCCTGAGTAGGTGGGACTACAGGCATGTGCCACCATGTCTGGCTATTTTTTGTATTTTTTAGTAGTCAGGGTTTCACCATGTTGCCGAGGCTGGTCTCAAACTCCTGGCTGTGGGTGATCCGCCAGCCTTGCCCTCACAAAGTCCTGGGGTTACAGGCATGAGTCACGGTGCCCGAACGACACTGTCTTGATTACTGCAGCCTTATAATAATTCTTAAGTCAGGCAGTATTAGCTTTCCCAACTTTGGCTCTTCTACATCTTTGCATTTCCATGTAAATTTTAGAATCGTTTTGTCAATTTCTACCCAAAAATGCTTACCTAGATTTTGGTTAGCATTATATTGAATCTTTAGACATCATCACAGTATTAGTCTTCTGATCCATGAATACAATATATCCGTGTACTTATTTACTTCTTACCCAATTTCTATCAGCAATGCTTTATACTTTTTACACAGGTCTTGCATATCTTTTTTTTTCTTTTGAGATGGAGTCTCACTTGTCACCCTGGCTGGAGTGCATTGGCTCGATCTCAGCTCACTGCAATCTCTGCCTCCCGAATGCAAGCAATTCTCCTGCCTCAGCCTCCCCTGTAGCTGGGACTACAGGTGCATACCACCACACCCAGCTAATTTTTTTTTTTTTTTTTTTTAAGTAGAGATGGGGTTTCACTGTGTTAGCCAGGATGGTCTTGATCTCCTGACCTCCTGATCCACCCACCTAGGCCTCCCCAAGTGCTGGGATTACAGGCGTGAGCCACCATGCCCAGCTAGGTCTTGCATATCTTTTGTCAGCTCTATCCTTAAATATTTATATTTTTTATGCTATTGTGAATAGTATTTTTTCTAATGGTTTGTTGTTAGTACACAAACTGCAATTGATCTTCCTGTATTGGTATTTTATCTTGCAACCTTGCGAAGCTCACTTATTAGTTGTACTAGGTTTTTTGTAGGTTCCATAGGATTTTCTACATTAACCAGTACCTGAGCAATGAATAAAGACAGTAAGGCATTTTTTAAAGAGATGTCATTTGAAAGTTCCCAATTCTGTTCCTAGATTGCTGAAAGTTTTTATTACAAATGAATGTTGGATTTTGTCAAATGCTTAAACCGCATCTGTGGAGATAATCACACTTTTAAAAAAATGTCAGTGTCATGAATTATACAGACTGATTTTCAAATGTTAAACCAATTTTGTATTACTCAGATAAACTCTACTGGTCAATTTTGTCTTTTATATATTACTGGATTATATGTATATAGTTGGATTCAATTTGATAAATTTTGTTCGATTTATGTTAATGATAGCACTAATCTATAGCTTCTTTTCTTGCAATATTTTTATACTTTTAGTAATGAGATAATGTTGCCCTTATAGAATGGGTTGGAAAATACTTTTCTTCAATATTCTGAAAGATCTTGATAGGATTGGTTTTATTTCTTCCTTAATAGTCTGGTAGAATTCATTGGTGAACCCAGCTGGGCCTGGAGTTTTTGTTGTAAGAAGGTTTTTAACTACAAATTTGTGTTAGTCCATTGCATTGCTATAAATATCTAAGGCAGGGTAATTTATAAAGAAAAGAGGTTTGCTGGTTCATAGTTCTGCAGGCTTTACAGGAAGCATGGTGCCAGAATCTGCTCCTGGTGAGGGCCTCGAGAAGCTTCTAACCACAGAAGACAGTGAAGGGGGAGCAGCACATCACAAGGCGAGAGTGGCAGCAAGAGAGAGCAGGGAGGTGACATACACTTTTTTTTTTTTTTTTGAGATAGTCGTGCTCTGTTGCCCAGGCTGGAGTGGTACAATCTCACTAAAACCTCCACCTCCTCAGTTCAAGTGATTCTCCTGCCTCAGCTTCCTGAGTAGCCAGATTACAGGTACACATCACCATCTCTGGCTAATTTTGTATTTTTAGTAGAGATAAGAGTTTTGCCATGTTGGCCAGACCGGTCTCGAACTCCTAAACTCCTGACCCGCCCACCTTGGCATCCACCCACCTTGGCCTCCTAAAGTGCTGGGATTACAGGCATGAGCCACTACACCTGGCTTGCCACACACTTTTAAACAACCAGATCTCTAGTGTGAACTCAGAGTGAGAACTCTCTCATCACCAAGGGGTTGTTACTAAGCCATTCACGAAAAATCTGCCCCCATGATTCAAACACTTCCCACTAGCCCCCACCTCCAACAATGGGTATTACAATTCAACATAAGATTTGGAAAAGGTGGCCATCCAAACCATAACCAAGTTAAATTTATTTAGTAAATATAGGGCTATGTAGGTTATCTATTCTTGAGTGAACTTTCATAGTTTGTATCTTAGGGAATTCATCCACTTCATCAAAGTTGTTGAAGTTATACAAATATAATTGTTCAAAATATTCCTATTATCCTTTTAATATACAGAGAATCTGTAAGTATATAACTTCTTTCATTTTCATATTATTAGTTTGTGTCTCCTCTCTTTTTTCTGTTAAGCCTGACTAAAAGTTTATTAATTTTATTGATCTTCTCAACATACGAGGTTTGGTGGCACTGACTTTTCTTGTTTTTGTTTTCTAGTTCATTGTTTTAAACTGAGTATCATTTATTTTATTTTGCTTATGTTGGTTTAAGTTACTCTTCATTCTCTAGTTCTTAAGATGGAAGCTGAGGTCATTGATTTGAAAGCTTTCTTGTTTTATTTGGCACTTAGTGCTATCAATGGTAGGTGACTTTTTTTTTTGGAGACGGAGTTTCACTCTTGTTACCCAGGCTAGAGTGCAATGGCAAGATCTCGGCTCACTGCAACCTCCGCCTCCTGGGTTCAGGCAATTCTCCTGCCTCAGCCTGCTGAGTAGCTGGGATTACAGGCACTCGTCACCACCATGCCCAGCTAATTTTTTGTATTTTTAGTAGAGACGGGGTTTCACCATGATGACCAGGATGGTCTCGATCTCTTGACCTCGTGATCCACCCGCCTCGGCCTCCCAAAGTGCTGGGATTACAGGTGTGAGCCACCGTGCCCGGCCGGGTAGGTGACACTTTAGGCTTTGAATATCCTTCTGCCTGAAGTCCTTCTGCCTCCTCACACTCTGCTGAGACTCTCAAAGAGCCCTGAGAGGGTGGATTCTGGTGTCACACTGCCCTGACAATAACACTCTTGACTCTGCCACTTAATTGCTGTGTGACCTTGCTCAAGTCACTGAACCTCTCTGTATGTCAGTTTCTTTGCCTGTAAAATGTAGATAATAATAGTAGCTACCTATTAATTTTAGAAGTCCAATAGGCTGGACAGTTATGCTCAGATGTGTGGTCAAACATTCTGGATGTTTCTGTGAGGGTGTTTTTGGATGAGATTTAACATTTAAATAGGTAGACTTTGAATAAAACTGACTGCCCTCCAAAATGTGGTGGGCCTCATCCAGTCAGTTGAAGGTGTGACTAAAACAAAAGACTGACCTCCCAGGAGCAAGCTGGAATTCTCCAGCAGATAGCTGTTGGACTTGAACTATATACAATACACTGAACGTTTATGCAACCCCCACCCCCCACCAATTCCTATGTTGAAACCTAATCACCAATATGATGCTATTAGGAGGCCTTTGGGAGGTGGTTAGATCAAGAGGACACAGCTCTCATGAATGCAATTAGTGCCCTTATAAAAGAGGCCCAAAGAGCTGCCTCTTCCCTTCCACCACGTGAAGACACAGCTAGAAGATACCATCTATCAACCAGGAAGTGTGTCCTTACCAGACACTGAATCTGCAGGCACCCGGATCTTGAGCCTCGAAGCCTCCAGGACTCTGAGAAATAAATGTGAGTTGCCTATAAACCACCCAGTTTTTGGTATTTTGTTACAGCAGCCCAGACTAAGATACAACCTTGACTCATATATAATTCTTTAAGGATTAAATGAATTAATATATACAAAGTACTTAGAGCAGTCCATTGCACATATTAAATGGTCTATAAATGTTAGCTGCTATAATGACTACCATCATCATTATTATTCTGAACATAACTACTGTCTTTAGCACCAATTCTCATAGCTGTGAGCTACTGGTCTTGAAGGCCCTCATATGCAGTAAGGACATTAGCACTCACATGTGGATGAAAATCTACTGTTGAACAAACCCTCCCCAGTGGCAAACCTTATTGACAGTAAGACGTAATGGACTGGCATAACATTAGCTAATAGGGAAGTAAGCTCACTAGGTTCCTGAAAGGGAGAGGAGGCATTAGAAAGAAGACAAAGGGAAGCAAGCTGAAGTGACTTGACTTGTCTTTTGCAGTTGTCCTATCACGTAAAGTCTCTCTGAAGTAGAGGCACGTATGGCAAAGATAGGAGAGTAACATATTTCCCAGCTTCCCCAAGCTCTGTGGACCAGGCTGAGAGCAAAAGAAATGTGTCTTCCAGACTCAGATGCAGGATGTTAGGAGAGAAATACTGATAGGATAGAAGCCAGTTTGCTGCAATTGCTTCACCATTTTCAGGTTCATGTCCTGCTCAATCACCAACTCCTAATATAAGGTTTTTGTTTTTTTTTTTTTTTTTAAGAGACGTAGTCTCATTCTGTCACCCAGACTGGAGTGCAGTGGTGCAATCTCTGCTGCCTCTCGGATTCAAGCAATTCTCCCACCTCGGCCTTCCTAGTGCTGGGACTACAGGTGGCAGAGACGGGGTTTCAACACATTGGCCACGTGGGTCTCGAACTCCTGACCTCAGGTGATCCACCTACCTTGGCCTCCCAACGTGCTGGGGTTACAGGAATGAGCCACCTTGCCTGGCCTCCTCCCATAAACTTTCTTTTGCCATGCAAGACTGAGCAGAGGACCCTGGTCTTTTGAGGTTATGAATGGAGCTGGTAGGACCCAGAAGCACAGCAACCCACAGTGAGGGAAGCCCTTGCTGCCCAAGGTAATTCCCCGAATGCAGACATCCTGAGAAAAGTTTGCAGCTCTTCACACACACTTTCATTAACCAGAATTCTCTCCCTGAAATAACTGAGACAAGCCACCTGCTTTAAGACTTCTCTAGATGATGGTCTTGAGCCATTAGCAAAATCATAGAGGATGGACTTTTTTTCATTCATACAATAAATATTCATTGAATATTTACCACGTGCCAGGTTCTGAGTAGTATCTACTAATGGTCAGGATATTCATAAAAGTTCTGTACTGTTTTAAAAGTTTCATTTAAACTTTAGACAACTGATATACTACAAATTAATCTTTCTGTATTTACTCATGAGAGCCTTTTCCTACATCCTAGAATGAAGAAAACACACTGAGCACAGAGCCACAGCCAATCTTCTGGCTCACCGGTCACGTGAGCGAGAAACAAACTTCTGTCTGTAAACCACTGAAGGTTGGGAGTTACCTGTTACTACATGCATAAACTCAGGAAAGCTAAAACACAACAGCCATGCTTTTCATCGTCCTGCATATTAGAAAAACCCAAAAGCCTATTTCCATTAAGAGTTACTTAATAAAGTACAAACACCAGTGACAGAAAATTGAGAACTAATGAAACAAAAGTCAGCTGTAAGAACCACTGAGACATAAAAGTGGGGTTAGTCTGTAAGGTTATGAACCACTGAGACGAAAAAGAGGGGTTAGTCTGTAAGGTTAAGGGAGATGAAGCTTGAATGGGACCTAGTCTTGCAGACGTCAAACGTTAGTATTCTCACATATCCAAAGTAATGCAGAGAAAGGTTTATGTAGAGCTTTACATTCACCCTCATTTCAGTTATGGAAACTGAGGCCCGAGATGGCACAGTGGCCTCGATGCCCAGGTTTTCCACTTCCAAAGTCTTTCCCACACATCTCATTACCTGATAATGCAACACAGTCTTTAATCGGGGCAAATTTAGGGGTGGAAAAGACTAGATAATGCTGATAAGCCTCATCACTCCATATACAGAGCACCCAAAGGACAGCATCCTATATAGCCCACGCGTCCACCAAGCCCCGAAAATACTGGGGACAAAAGCTGACGTCAGCGAAGCGCTTCTAGTCCCGGTGTTCTGATCCTCCACCCTTCCCGAAAGGCCAAGCGGCGGAGCTGGGGCGTCCAGCGAGAAGGGGGTGACCGTGATTGGGCTGCCCTGCGTCACGTGACGGCCAGTAAGCGTGGGATTTGGCTCCGAGGAGGCGGAAGTGCAGTGTGGAAAGGGGATCCGTGGAGGAGGGTAGAAGCGTGGGGGAGGAGCTTGAGTCCAGGCAGTGTCCCGAGTACTGCCAGCCATCGGCCCAGGTCTCTGGGGGTGTCTTACCGCAGCGAGTACGACGCGGTACTACAGAGACCGGCCGCCCGTGTGCCTGGCAGGTGGAGCCGCCCGCAATAGCGACCTCGGGGAATGGAAGCGGAGAACGCAGGCAGGTAAAATGGGGGCCAGCGCCGCCCCTCCCTCGCGCCCCTCGCGCCGGGGTGGACTAGCTGGCGAGCGCGCGCACGCAGGGGGTCTTTTAAAGCCCAGCCCGAGTACAAAGGCCGGGGCTGCGCGTGCGCACTGTGGCCTGCTCGGCCCTTCTTGCCCTGCCGGCGGCGGCGGCGGCGGCGGGTGCGGCGGCCCGGGCTGCTCGGAGGGTTACCTGGTGCACCTATTTCCTTCTTTAGTTCCCTCCGATAACCAGCTGGTTATAAAACATGTTAGTAAGCAACCAGCAGTCTCTGGTTAATGTGTCTTTCTGGGTGTCATTCATGATTGCGTTTCCCATCACCCTCCATTATCGTGCAGAGGGCTGTAAAGATGAGTGTCGAGCAATTTACAGCTCCAAATTTTCCTTTTAAAGTTGGTTGATTCGTTGCGGCTTCCTCCCCAAAGGCCTACGAAAAGTAACGTTAAGGGTCACAGGCTAGATAATTTTGTTTTGAGAGTATGTATACCACTCTGAGTTTTCCAGTGGTCTCGGGGACGATCTTAAGAATACGTTTTTTAAAAGCCCTTTGGAGGAGTCAAGAGCAGGGTTTGCAAAAGCGGAGATGTAGGAATTTAAACTCCTGGCGGAAAACCAAATTTAAAAAAAAAATGGATATGACGACAGTTTTTTAAAAGATAATTATGATTTACATTGAAATAATAAAAGAAACTATCAGAACTAATGAATTATCCTGACTCTCAGTGGCTCGTGGGAGCTGAATTTAGGCAATACAAGGGCCTGTTCATGTCTGTAAAGTTGGCATGGAATCTGATTCTGACATGCTGAGAATTGGTGTTACATGAAAGGACACAGTAAAGTAACCAAAATAAGAGTTTAGGAAAAGAGATACAGACAAAGTGTGGACTTTATCTGGACTTTGTGAATCAAGTCCTGGAATAAATCACTCCACTTCTTTCCCAGAAGAACTTTACAAATAAGAGAATTCACCAAAATTTGTGGAAATCTCTCTTGTGACCTTATTTCAGAGCAGAATTGAAACGTGGGCCAAGAATAAATTACACATTGTAAGACTTTATCCAGGGTCTTAACAGTAAAATAGTAGGACTCCAGTAAAGCTTTCACCTTTAGGAACTGTGGAAAATTCTGTGTAATCTTCTGAAATGACTGAGACCCTAGGTAATCCTTAGAGAGTAGTTCTCTGTCACCCTTAACTGTGCTAATCAAGAAATGGAATGAGGGTTGTAATAAATTTACTTTTTTTTTGAGATGGAGCTTTTGCTCTGTCACCCAGGCTGGAGTGCAGTGGCGCGATCTCAGCTCACTGCAACCTCTGTCTCCCGGGTTCAAGCGATTCTCCCACCTCAGCCTCCGGAGTAGCTGGGATTATAGGTGCCCGCCACCACGCGGAGCTAATTTTTGTATTTTTAGTGGAGACCAGGTTTCACCATGTTGACCAGGCTGGTCTCAAACTCCTGCCCTCAAGTGATCCACTCGCGTTGGCCTCCCAAAGTGCCAGGATTACAAGTGTGAGCCACCGTGCCCAGCTGACTTTTTAATTTAGAAGATTAATTTCAGATATTCAAAGAAGAAAATTCAAATTCCATGACTATAGACCCCTTTCTTTTTTCTTTCTGTCTCACTCTGTTGCCTAGGCTGGGGTGCAGTAGCGCAATTGCCGTTCACTGCAACCTCTAGTTTCCGAGTTTAAGCGATTCTCGTGTGTCAGCCTCCCAAGCATCTGGGACTACAGGCACCCAACACCACGCCCAGCTATTTTTTTGTATATTTAGTAGAGACGCGGTTTCATCGTTTTGACCAGACGGGTCTTGATCTCCTGGCCTCAAGTTATCCACCCACCTTGACCTCCCAAAGTGCTGGGATTACAGACGTGAGCCAAAGCACCCAGCCGAGACTTTATTTTAATGGCAAAATAGTTCAGGAGTCTTAGAAAGTGCTTACAGTCTAAGCAGCCAGAAAGGAATAAAGGAGGAATTTTAGAAGGGTACTAGAGTGTTTCCAATGACCTTCAGTGTGAAAAGGACATTTACCGAAGATGGAAAATTGGATGCCAAATCAAAAGTAACTGGAAGAGAGCAACATGGACCACTAAGAATACAGACGGGAAAGATTAACCCTCAAATGAAAGTAGGCTTTATAGAAATGTTAAGGAGACCAGGAAGGACTATTTCAGTTAGATGTAGACAACAAGAAGAATAAAAAAGATTTGTGTTTTCTACCCAGTCTGCTGGCATACTGGCAGCAGACAACAGAAACCTAAGTACTTTGTTCTGATTTGGATTTTACATCTGCTATGTTAGGAAAATGATTGTCAGAATGGAAATAGCAGAATGAATATCTGTAAGACTTGAAGCTCAAGATAAATGAAGGCATTTAAGAGAAGTGTCAGGTGTTCTAATGGAATCATATGCCCTGGCCTGCATGTGTTGTATTTCAAGGGAGAGGCCAGATTAAAGCAGTGTTTGAGGATTTGTAGCAACTGTAAGAGGCCTGGAAATAAACACATGGATTCCTGTTCTTCCAGAGGTGCAGTCTGTCCTCTATTGACATTGATCCTGAACAACATTTTTTTTTTTTTGGGACGGAGTTTCGCTCTTGTTACCCAGGCTGGAGTGCAGTGGCGCAATGGTGCGATCTCAGCTCACCGCAACCTCCGCCTCCTGGGTTCAGGCAATTCTCCTGCCTCAGCCTCCTAAGTAGCTGGGATTACAGGCACACGCCACCATGCCCAGCTAATTTTTTGTATTTTTAGTAGAGACGGGGTTTCACCATGTTGACCAGGATGGTCTCGATCTCTCGACCTCGTGATCCACCCGCCTCAGCCTCCCAAAGTGCTGGGATTACAGGCTTGAGCCACCGCGCCCGGCCCTGAACAACATTTTTACTTATCAGTGGTTACTGAGCATTTTTAAAAGAAACTCATTGGCTTATGCCTGTAATCCCAGCACTTTGGGAGACCAAGACAAGTGTGGATCACCTGAGGTCAGGAGTTGTAGACCAGTCTGGCCAACATGGTGAAACTCCGTCTCCACTAAAAATACAAAATTAGCTGGGCGTGGTGGCATAACTAGTGACCACTAGACTGCAGTATCCATTCAGAAAGAAAGCAAGACCTACACTAGACAGGCAGCATCAGAAGGATACTGGCAGGAGGTACCTACAGTAGTCATTATATAGCAAATTTATTTATTTTTATTTTTTATTTTATTTTATTTTGAGATGGAGTCTTGCTCTGTCTCCTGGGCTGGAGTGCAGTGGTGCGATCTCGGCTCACTCTAACCTCCGCCTCCCAAGTTCAAGAGATTCTCCTGCCTCAGCCTCCTGAGTAGCTGGGACTACAGGCATGTGCCACCACACCTGGCTAATTTTTGTATTTTTAGTAGAGACCGGGTTTCACTCAGGCTGGTCTTGAACTTCTGACCTCGTAATCCACCGGCTTTGGCCTCTCAAAGTGCTGGGATTACAGGTGTGAGCCACCCCGCCCAGCTATTATAGTAAAATTATATACCAGGTACTGTTTTGGATGTTTTACATATGCCAACTAGCTTAATCCTCATAAATTAAGGATTATTACCTTAATGAATTATTCGGTACTATTCCCATTTTACAGATGTGGAAGCAGGGTAATAAAGAAATTAAGGAACCTCCCCACAGAGCTAGTAAATGGGAGAGCTGAGATTTGAGTCCAGGTGATCTGGCTTCAAAGTCTGCCTCTCTAGCTAGCAAATGTGCTTTACCACTTCTCAGTGGGCAAGATGGAGATGGACTGATGGCAATCCAGTTAGGTGAAGTAAAAACCTGGTTTACTACTGAGAGTCGGGCAGACTGAAGAGAGATCTGTGCTCCTATGCTGTGTGTCTCTTTCCCTGACTTTGTGCCTTTCAGTAGCTTCGCAACTTCAGGGTGCTGATGGCATGCTGATAAAATTTGTGAGTGACTCAACCCTGGGAGGAATTTGTGGAATTGACTGATGGATTGATTCGGAGTCCAGACACATTCTGACTGACTGGAATGGTGAATCATCTTTTACAAATAAGAGGCACAGTTCTGTACTCAGGTGCAGAAAAGTCAGTGAAAGTGTGGAGTGAGGGAGAAGTGATAGAAGGACGGTTTTCATTGATGGGAAACTCAGTGTGAAGCAAGTGTGGGTGCCAGTGCAGCTAGTGTAATGGGTTCTGCAGTTTCTCTCCAAAATGAGCAGGTTGGTAGCCCTGCTCAGTTTCAGGCTGATGAGGCTTTATCTAGAGTTTTGTTTGATTCTAAACACCAAAAATGACCAACTGCTGAAGAAATTTGAAATCGTACTACATGATGAATTATACTTATATAATTTACAGTTTAAGGAATACTGTATGAGAAATGGCTTATTGTAAATCTTAACCCTCAAATGAAAGTAGGCTTTATAGAAATGTTAAGGAGACTGCATGTGATGAATATACAGACCTCCATCTAGCAATATCAAATGGAGTCTTATCTTAGTTATGGTGCTATCCCATCATAATTTACATACCCAGACCCCTTTAGTTGAGCATTTGGATTATTTAGTCTTGTTCACTATTTTGTAATTATTCAGTACGGTATATGCTTTTTTAAGTGATGATAATAAAATGTGTTTAGAAAATAGCAACTTTGGCTGTGTGCAGTGGCTCACACCTGTAATCTCAGGCTCTATGAGAGGCCAAGGTAGGAGGATTACTTGAGGCCAGGAATTCAAGACTAGTCTGGGCAACATAGTGAAACCCCATCTCTACAAAAAATTTAAAATTTAGCCAGACATAGAGACATGTACCTATAGGGCCAGCTAGTCGGTCGGGAGACTGAGGTGAGAGGATTGCCTGTGTCCAGGTGTGTGAGGTTACTGTGAGCTACGATGGCACTACTGCACTCCAGCCTGGGTGAAAGAGCCAGACTCTGTCTCTTAAAAAAGAAAAAAGCAATTTAAATCCCTAAATTAGTGTAAAATAATTGAAGATAAAAGAAGTTGGAAAATCATTAATTTTAGAGAAAACCTTAAAGATGTAGTTTTTTTTTGTGTTTTTTTTTTTTAATACAGCAAATCTAGCCAGGCATGGTGGTGTGTGCCTGTAGTCCCAGCTACTCAGGAGGCTGAGGCAGGAGGATCGCTTGAGCCTGGGAGTTGGAGGATGCAGTGAACTATGATCATGCCACTGCACTCTGGCATGGGTAACAGAGTGAGACCCAGTCTCTAAAATAATAATAACTTAAAAAATTAAAATATAGCAAATTTGAATTAACTGAACTTCTTAATGAACTCTGTGTGGAGTGTGTGTATGTGTGTTTTGAGAAAGACTATCAGAAAATACAGTCAGCCTTCCATATCTATGGGTTCTGCATCCAAGAATTCAACCAACTGTGGATTGAAATTATTTGGAAGAAAAGACAACACTAAAAAATGATACAGATAAAAAGAATACAGGATGACAGTTACACAGCATTTACATTGTATTAGGTATCGTAAGTAATGTAAAGATGATCTAAAGTATGTGGGAGGATCTGCATAGGTGATAGACAAATTCTATACCATTTTATATCAAGAGACTTGAGCATTGTGAATATTGGTACCTGTGAGGGGTCCTGGAACCAATCCCCCATGTACACTAAACAGGGTACATACCACAGTCCATTTTTAGAAAGATTGATTAGTAACTAAAGGATGACTACACAGTTCATCAGTTCCAGGCAGCTATAAAAAATCAATCTACGAGCACTGTATTTCAACAGAAGGTGAGTGCATAATGGAGGCTAGGAGAGAAAAGGGTAAACTCAGGAAAACGAGGGAGAGGGGGAGTGAAGAATATTTGAGGCAAAGGTAAATAAATGATGGAGGGAGAAGAGTGAACAAAGGGCAATAAAATAATCATGCTTGTAAGTTTGACATCAGGAAATTACAGAAAGTAGAAAGTCTTTGGGGTCTGTTTTGAGTCTAAATGGATCTAGTCCTATTTCCTATACATTGTCCACATATGTAGTAATCACTGAATCTAACTCCTCATTTTCATAGTAAGGGAATGGAGACCCCGAGAGGATAAATGACTAAATGCTCTTTTACTGTCCCTCTGATGGAATTATTGCTCAGAAACATTGTAGAATTCTGGATTA
Source organism: Saimiri boliviensis (assembly GCF_048565385.1). Lineage (NCBI taxonomy): Eukaryota > Metazoa > Chordata > Mammalia > Primates > Cebidae > Saimiri > Saimiri boliviensis. The sequence continues at coordinate 29,161,669 of NC_133455.1, read as the reverse complement.
TAAAGTAGCAGTGATCATTATGCATACAACAAATGTATTTAAGAAATATCCTCACACTGGCTGGGCACAGTGGCTCATGCCTGCATTCTTTACTTTGAACAGAATACTTTGAACAAAATTTAAATTGTGTTCAGAAGAGAGGTTTAGAGGTTTTTTCCTTCATAAGTTCAACACATATTTATAAAATATCCATTTTACATTCCCCTTTAGTGACTTAGTCTGTTTTGTGCTGCTATTTCAGAATACCATAGACTGAGACATTAATAAACAGAGGTTTTTTGGCTCATACTTCTAGAACCAGGGAGATCCGAGATGGAGGGGCTACATCTGGCAAGGGCCTTCTTGCTGCATCATACAATGGCAGAAGGGAGGCAGCACTTGTGAGAAAGAGAAATAGGAAAGGAGGTTGAAGTCATCACTCATCCTGTTATCAGGAACCCTACCCTGTGATAATAGCATTAACCCATTCATGAAGGCAGAGCCGTCCTCTCCTCTTGACCTGATCACCTTTTTTGTTTGTTTTGTTTTTGGTTTTTTTTGTTTGTTCGTTTGTTTTTTTGAGACGGAGTTTCACTCTTGTTACCCAGGCTGGAGTACAATGGCGCGATCTCGGCTCACCGCAACCTCCGCCTCCCAGGTTCAGGCAATTCTCCTCCCTCAGCCTCCTGAGTAGCTGGGATTACAGGCCCGCGCCACCATGCTCAGCTAATGCTTTGTATATTTAGTAGAGACAGGGTTTCACCATGTTGACCAGGATGGTCTCAATCTCTTGACCTTGTGATCCACCCACCTCGGCCTCCCAAAGTGCTGAGATTACAGGCTTGAGCCACCGCGCCCGGCTGTTTTTGTTTTTGTTTTGAGATGGAATCTTGCTCTGTCACCCAGGCTAGAGTGCAGTGGTACAATCTCAGCTTACCTCAACCTCCATCTTCCAGGCTCAAGCAATTCTTCTGCCTCAGCCTCCCAAGTATCTGGGACTTCAGGTGCATGCCACTGTGCCCGTCTAATTTTTGTATTTTTAGCAGAAGCAGGGTTTTGCCATATTGACCAGGCTGGTTATAAACTCCTGACCTCAGATGATCTACCCGCCTCTGCCTCCCAAAGTGCTTTGTTTACAGGTGTAAAGGTTGTAAAGGTCCTACCTCTCTCAACATTTGCATTGGGGATTTAGTTTTCAATACATGAACTTTGGGGGACACATTCAAACCATAGCAGTGGCAAAAAAACAAAAACAAAAATAAAAAACCAACAAAACAACAAAATAACACCACCAATAAAAATCAAATAAATGAAATTTAGGGCTGGGCGCAGTGGCTCACTTTTGTAATACCAGCGCTTTGGGAGGCCAGGGTGGGCAGATCATGAGGTCAAGAGATTGAGACCATCCTGGCCAACATGATGAAAGCCCATCTCTACTAAAAATATAAAAAATTAACTGGGCATGCTGGTACCCACCTCTAGTCCCAGCTACTTGGGAGGTTGAGGCAGGAGAATTGCTTGAACCCAGGAGGTGGAGGTTGCAGTGAGCCAAGATCACGCCACTGAACTCTAGCCTGGCAACAAAGTGAGACTGCATCTCCAAAAAATCGAATCTAGGCCTGGGTGCAGTGGCTCACACCTGCAATTCTAGCACTTTGGGAGACTAAGGCGGGCAATCTCTTGAGCACAGAAGTTCAAGACCAGCCTGGCCAATATGGTAAAACCCTGTCTCTGCAAAAAATACAAAAATTCGCCAGGCGTCAGGGTTTGCACCTATAGTCCCAGCTACTTGGGAGGCTGAGGTGGGAGGATCGCTTGAGATCTCCCACTTCAGAAGTAGCAGTGAGCCAAGATCCCACACTGCACTCCAGCCTGGGTGACAGAGGGAGACACTGTCTCCAAAAAAAAAAAAGAAAAGAAAAGAAAAAATAAGTAAACAGGCAAATAAATTAAAAGAGAATCTTAGATTGGAGGGGATCTGCAGGTAATTAAATACTGGAGGATACTGAAAGTAAGGACATAAAATATATTTGTGAACATCTTAACCCTGTATGGATTGACAGACCTTTCAAGTCTGTCTACTAGAAAATTCCCTTGATCTTATTTCAGAGAAAGTCCTGGCTTGACAGGACTGGTAAGTTTTATCAGTGACACATCTTATCATTAAACAGTGCAAGAGTTAATGTTTGGTTAGTTAGTACTCAGTAAAGGTTGGTGAACATGTACATACAGGACCAGATCTCTCCTCCCCTGTAATCCACTCTAAACAAATATTTCAGTCTGGTTATAAAATACTTGGATCCTGAAGATTTTTGTCCAGCTGATGGTTTGGATTTACGTTTGGATAATTTTATCATTACATTTCATGTTTCATTATTCTTTCAGCTATTGTCTTCAACAAGCTCAAGCTTTTTATACGTTTCCATTTCAACAAATGATGGCTGAAGCTCCTAATATGGCAGTTGTGAATGAACAGCAAATGCCAGAAGTTGTTCCAGCCCCAGCTCCTGCTCAAGAACCAGTGCAAGGTAGTTTCACCATGACAGTGTAGAAAATTAGACATTGGATCAGCCAACTTATTTAAGAAAGGGTCTAATGGTAAATTTTAGCTGTGTTTTAGCATTAAAAAGTCAAATCCACTTTTTAAATACTTAGTATTTGCTAAGCACTCTGACAGATTCTGGGGAATAAAAGAACATGGATCTTGCCCGGGAATATCTCATAATCTAGTTGAGAAAAGTAGTAAGTAAATACACGTTACAGCTCAGCACAGTATGTAGTGAAGAGGGACATGGAATGAGTGCCCTGAAAGCTTATGGGTTGGCTCCTAATTCAGACTGACAGCTCAGAGCCTGCTTCCCAGAGTAGAGCAATAACATCAGAGCTCTGAAACGCCAAGGGTACGGAGGCTTCACCCCCATGAAGATCGGAGTAGGGAATTATCCAGACAGGGAACTACACAGGCCAGGCACAGACACATAGAAGCATGGCACAGCCAGAATCAGAGCAATTCTGTGTTTTTGGAGTCTGGGATGTAACAAGGAAATGGTGAGAGATGTGGCTGGATGGGGACTGTTGAAGCTTATTTTTTATCCTAAAGAATTTATATTCTGTCCTCAAGGCAATAGGGAGCTGCTAAGAGAACGTAAGCAAGGGGTGACTTGACTAGATTGGTACTTTACAAATTAGTCTGGAAATATTAGAGAGGATACATGGGTTGGCAGACAAGTCGGAACTTGGAGGCAGGCCGGGCACGGTGGCTCACACCTGTAATCCCTGCACTTCGGAAGGCCAAGGCAGGTAGATCATCTGAGGTCAGGAGTTCATGACCAGCCTGGCCAACATGAGAAAACCCCACCTCTACTAAAAATACAAAAAATAGCCGGGTGTGATGGCACACGCCTGTAATCCCAGCTACTGGGGAGGCTGAAGCACAAGGATTGCTTGAACCCGGGAGGCAGAGGCTGGGAGACTGCTGTGAACCGGAATCACACCACTGCACTCCAGACTGGGCAATAGAGCGAGACTGTCAAAAAACCTTGGAAGCAAGGAGTGGATTAGGTGAATTGGAGACACTGTTTGAATCATCTAGGGGAGCATTGAGGAGGACCTGAAGGGGTGGAGAAAGAGTTAGGAAACACTCAGAGGGCAGAATTACCTAGCCATGGCTAATGGGTTTCATGTTGGGGGGAGCATGGGGGAAAGTGAGGGAGAAAGGGGAGTCCTTCTGGGTTCAAGCAATTCTCCTGCCTCAGCTTCCCAAGTTGCTGGAATTACAGGTGTGTGCCACCATGCCTGGCTAATAATTTGTATTTTTAGTAGAGATGGGACTATGTTGGCCAGGCTGGTCTAGAACTTTTTACCTCAAGTGATCTGCCTGCCTTGGCCTCCCAAAGTGCTGGGATTACAGGCGTGAGCCACTGTACCTCGCCCATTTGTGGTTTTCTACTGGGGAAGTTGAGTTAAAATGCTTCCCTTCCTTCCTGTTTTTCTATTTTTTTAAATTATTTATTTAATTTATTTTTTAATTATTTTTCTGTTTTAAATTATTTATTTACATTTAGAATTCATATAAAATGATACATAGATACTTTGTATGCCAAGTAATCTTGTGTAGAAAATAATAGTCTATCATTATTTTTCCCAAGAACAGCTGGCAGGGGAAGGAGAGTGGGGGGTGTAGGGGATTGCATGATCCTATTTCTAGGGTGAAAGAAGGGGAGGATATTGCAGAGGAAATCGATATTGGGACTGTAAGAATTTAATTTTGGGGAGATAGGTACAAAAGGTACAGTTGGGTAACTTTTCTGGGAAAGCTGCTAAAGTTTCTAAGTTAAGACTTTCTGCATTTCTGGAAATTGTATTTCAGAGGCTCCAAAAGGAAGGAAAAGAAAACCCAGAACAACAGAACCAAAAAAACCAGCGGAACCCAAAAAACCTGCTGAGTCAAAAAAGTCTGGCAAGTCTGCAAAGTCAAAAGAAAAACAAGAAAAAATTACAGACACATATAAAGTAAAAAGAAAAGTAGATCGTTTTAATGGTGTTTCAGAAGCTGAACTTCTGACCAAGACACTCCCCGATATTTTGACCTTCAATCTGGACATTGTCATTGTAAGATCTTTGTCCTTGTTGGATTTTCTAAGTGGCGTTGCGGGATTTGCTTTACTTAGCAGTTGTCCTTGCAAATAGCATTTTGCTAAAAAGGAGCATTTCTGTGAATCCTTTGGTGGTAGATGGTATCCCTTCATGATGTTGTGTTAAATGGGAGTGTTTAAGAGGGTGGGCTCCAAATTTAAGCTGTCTGGGTTCAAATCCTGTCACAAGTATATTATTGGACAAGCCTTATTAACCTATATAAATACCAGTTTTCTCATTGATAAACCAGGAGTGGTAATACCACCCAGCTCATAGGGTTGCAAGTAAATGAGATAATCCATGTGAATCACTTCGACTGAATGATACCTGTGGAGACTTCATAAATGGTAGCACTGATTTTGAGCTCTTATTTTTGTCAGAAACTGTAAGAAACAGCATGTGAACAATTGTGTAGGTGATGTGGAGCGAGCTTCTTGTTGAAAGTTGAGACCCAGAATTGTGGCTAGACATGGGCTCAGATTGATTGTTCCAGGACATCTCTCTCCAGACTGAAAGCACACCAGTTGGTGAGGGTGAGAGCCCTGGGATCATAAAGGAGTCAAACTGGTTTTTTAAAACAACAGCAAAATTTTTAAAGAAAATCTCTTTCCTGTATATGGAATACTTCATTCAGCCCAAGAGTAGTAATAGATAAATGATACTGCTTATTCTTATGATGCTGCATTTAATTTGTATTGTAATCAAGTCAATTTTATCCACCACTCCTCCATAGAAACCCTAAGGCATAGGTCCTCCTTTTTAAGAGGAAAATGTTTAATTATTTTGTTTTATAGATTGGCATAAACCCAGGACTAATGGCTGCTTACAAAGGGCATCATTACCCTGGACCTGGAAACCATTTTTGTAAGTGGTTACCTTTTAAATTAATTTACTTTTAAATTATAATCTTTGTTAACAGGTTTTTTCAACAACAACAAAAAAAACCAATTGTGTTTTTGAAAAGAAGGAGACTGTAAATACACATTCATGTTTCATGTTCTCTGTATGTGTGTCTGTACATGAAAATAAGAGGATTTGAAGTGATATGTCACTTAACATTTTAGTCTACGAGAGTGGAGGGACATGAATAAGAATACTTACTCTTTTTTGGCGGGGGATGGAATCTTGCTCTGTCGCCCAGGCTGGAATGCAGTCCCGCGATCTCGGCTCACTGCAGCCTCTGCCTCCGTGGTTCAAGCGATTCTTGCAGCCACCTTCATAGCTGGGATTATAGGCACATGCCACCACACCCAGCTAATTTTTGTATTTTTAGTAGAGATGGGGTTTCACCATGTTGATCAGACTGGTCTCGAACTCCCGAACTCATGCTTCCCACCTCAGTCTCCCAAAGTGCTGGTATTACAGGCGTGAGCCACCACGCCCAGTCATACTTTCTCTTTTACTTGAATTGTTTCTAATGAGTTGTACTACTTTTTAAAAATAATTTTTAAAAAATTGTTATCTAAGGCCGGGCACGGTGGCTCAAGCCTGTAATCCCAGCACTTTGGGAGGCCGAGGCGGGTGGATCACGAGGCCGAGAGATCAAGACCATCCTGGTCAACATGGTGAAACCCCGTCTCTACTAAAAATACAAAAAAATTAGCTGGGCGTGGTGGCACGTGCCTGTAATCCCGGCTACTCAGGAGGCTGAGGCAGGAGAATTGCCTGAACCCGGGAGGCGGAGGTTGCGGTGAGCCGAGATCACGCCACTGCACTCCAGCCTGGGTAACAAGAGCGAAACTCCGTCTCAAAAAAAAAAAAAAAAAAAAAAATTGTTATCTGTAGGCATAGTAAATGATTGTTTAGTACATCTTTGTGGCAGTGCAGACATAATACTAACTTTTCCAGATTTCTGGTAATTATTTTCTGGAAGAGCGTAAAATAGTACTAAAGACTCCTATTTTTAGAGTAAGCTTTAAAACCAAGTATAGGCCAGATCTGGTGGCTCTTGCCTGTAATCCCAGCACTTTGGGAGGCTAAAGCAGGAGGATCACTTGAGGCCAGGAGTTTGAGACTAGCCTGTACAACATAGCAAGATCTCATCTCTACAGAAAAAATTAAAAATGAGCCAAGTGTTGTGGTACACACCTATAGTCCCAACTACTATGGAGGCTGGGTTAGAAAGATTGCTTGAGCCCGAGAGGTTGAGGCTGCAGTGAGCCATAACTGCTCCACTGCACTCCAGCCTAGGTGACAGAACTAGACCCTGTTTCAAAAAAACAAAAACAAGAAACCAAAAAAAAAAAAAAGCATAACTACTGTTGCATTGCCCTCTCTATATAAGTTGTCTTATATATTCACTACCTAATAGATCAGTGTATGCAGTATACTCTCAGGAAATTCTAATTGATTATCTAATAATAACATTCAAAACATTTAGGGCAATTGATAGTAAATGTGTTTTGGGAATTAATAATAACATATTTTTCCTATTAGTTTTAAAAAATTCTTCTTGGCCAGGTGTGGTGGCTCACGCCTGTAATCCCAACACTTTGTGAAGCTGAGGCAGGTAGATGACTAGGTCAGGAGTTCAAGACCAGCCTGGCCAACATAGTAAAACCTGTCTCTACTAAAAATACAAAAATTAGCCAGGACCAGGGTCATGTGCCTGTAGTCCAGTTACTTGGGAGGTTAAGGCAGGAGAATCACTTGAATCCAGGAGGCAGAGGTTGTAGTGAGCCGAGATCACGCCACTGCACTCCAGCCTAGGCAACAGAGAGAGAATCTGTCTCAAAAAAAAAAAAAAAGAAAGAAATTCTTCCTTAGGGAAGTTTGGACTTTTAACTTGCTTCACTGTCAAGGTATTTGAGTGTTGTTAGTTTAGTGCTGTATGTTTATGTATGAGATGGTGGTATCACCAATGTAAAGCAAAATAGTCTCAGTTTCCTAAACTGAGTTGCTGTATATTCTTGGGCAGGCATTTGCCTTAACCCCCTGTTAAAAGGAGATAATAATAGTATCTCACAAGATAATTATGATGACTAAATCCAGGCATGGTGGTTCATACCTGTAATCCCAGCACTTTGGGAGGCTGAGGTGGGAGGATCACTTGAGCCCAGGAGTTCAAGACCAGCCTGGGCAACATGGGGAAACCCCAACTCTACAAAAAAATACAAAAATGAGCCGGGCTTGGTGGTGTGTGCTTGGGGTCCCAGCCACTCAAGAGGCTGAGGTGAGAGGATTGCTTGAGCCTTAGTGGTTCAGGCTACAGTGAGCCGTGATTGCACCAGTACCCTCCAGCCTGGGTGACAGAGGGAGACCCTGTCTAAAAAAAAAATGATGGAATTTTCATTTTACAGGGAAGTGTTTGTTTATGTCAGGGCTCAGTGAAGTCCAACTGAATCATATGGATGATCACACTTTACCAGGGAAGTATGGTATTGGATTTACCAACATGGTGGAAAGGACGACGCCTGGCAGCAAAGATCTCTCCAGGTAAGTATACAGCATTGGCTATGCTGCTGCCTGAAATACGCTAGGAACATCGTATGTATCTAGTTCAAGGTGAGCTCAACAAATGTGTGATACGATCTTTCCTTGAAAGCTGAATGTAGTGTATTACAAATATAATATAGTATATTTATAGTATATAGTATATTACAAATATATATAAATATTGCCATATTTATATTTTTGACTACTTTTCAATTCAATTTTAGTAAAGAATTTCGTGAAGGAGGACGTATTCTAGTACAGAAATTACAGAAATATCAGCCACGAATAGCAGTATTTAATGGAAAATGTAAGATTTACTTTTAAATTTTATTTCTTTTCTTTGCTAACATTATGGGCAATGTAAATATGTTTGTATTTCATTGTAGGTATTTATGAAATTTTTAGTAAAGAAGTTTTTGGAGTAAAGGTTAAGAACTTGGAATTTGGGCTTCAGCCCCATAAAATTCCAGACACAGAAACCGTAAGTCCCTAAAATTGAATTTGTAAATCAGTGAAATGTGAAATTCCTTTCTAGATAATTTCCTTATTTGTTCTGTCCATTGTAATTTATGCCGTGCAAAAAAAATACACTGTATTTTGTTGAATAATAACTATAATTCAGCTTTAATAGTTGTAAATTAATTCAAATACTATTAGGGTTTATTAGAAAGAAGAACATTTGTCAGCTAAATGTCTTCATGTTGTTACTCAGCAAAAATACTGAGAGGAACTGGCTCATATGCAACATTCAGAATACATTTAATGGCATGTAGTTGTCAAATTCAGATGGTTTAGCCCTTGTACTCAGTTGTGAAACAAACATGGAAACGCATACATGATCCTGATTAGGAATACTAATTGCCCCATTTATATATCTTAGCTCAACTAAATTTTAGAGCCGTATAAGTAATACAATTCAGACAAGCCTCCAGCCAACCTAACTGGCATTTGATACCGGTGTCTCATACACAAAGTCATCATGAAGTAACAATGTTTTTCAATGTCTTCTCTACAGAATACTTTGGCATTTGGTTCCAATTTTGCTTCTTTAATATAGTTTCAAGTTTTGTTTACAGCTTTAAAAAACAACACAGTGCACAGATTTACATGTTGTATATATAATATTTTAATTGATGGAGAAGCTAATTTGCTGACAGGTTTTTGTGGAGACCTAAAAATGTTTCTGCCACCTACATACATTTAAACTTCTCCTTTTAATTTTTTTGTTTTTAATTTCTTATAAATATGCAATTGGTGTGTTTTATCATAGCACCAGTGTTTGCTTAAATGAAGACCCACCTTTGTCCACTTGGTTAAAATTGTACAAGTTCACTACTTTCTGTAGGGTACTGTATCATTCTATGTTAAATGCCAGTCGAGGCCAGATGCAGTGGCTCATGCCTGTAATCACAACACTTTGGGAGACCGAGCAGGTAGATCACCTGAGGTCAGGAGTTCGAGACAAGCCTGGCCAACATGGTGAAACCCTGTGTCTACTAAAAACACAAAAATTACCCAGGCATGGTGATGTGCACCCGTAATCCTAGCTGCACGGGAGGCTTTGGCAGGACAATTGCTTGAACCCAGGAGGCAACTCATTAGGAGGAGGCTATTTTTTACTTACTGACTTGGTAATAAGTCAGTATTACAGATTCAAACTTAAACACAACTACTTTTATTGATTTTTACATATATTTATATGTAGTTAAGTATCAAATTATTAACCCAAATAAAGACAATATTCTAATCTCAATATGAGTGAATTCAATAGAATTATAAGATTTCTGAAATTATATAATGTTGCAATTCTAGCTCTGCTATGTTATGCCATCATCCAGTGCAAGATGTGCTCAGTTTCCTCGAGCCCAGGACAAAGTTCATTACTACATAAAGCTGAAGGACTTAAGAGATCAGTTGAAAGGCATTGAACGAAATATGGATGTTCAAGAGGTGCAGTATACTTTTGACCTACAGCTTGCCCAAGGTATGTTACTGTCCTCACTCCTTTTATTCATTTTGTGTGTGTGTGTATATATATGTATATATACATGCATACACATTTTGTGTGTGCCCATATACATGCATGTATACATATATGCATATACTATGTATAGATAGACGTGTCTTACATGTATACACATATATACATAGATATATACATGTGTACACACAATGTGTGTATATACACATATGTGTATGTACGTATATACACACACATTACAGAAAGTATGTTGCGGATTTAAAAGCAGAAAAGAAAACGATTTTTTTCTTTTTTCTGATAATGGATATTAGTCACTGTTAAAATCTTGTTTTATCAAGGTCTTCCCTCTACTCTGGCATTCCTGCAGATAATTCACCTGCAAAGTGCCAGAGCAGAGTTATATAAAAGATATTATACCCCACCTAAAATTGAATGTAAGAGGTTTTTACAATTCTTATGTGTTCATTTAGTATATGCTATAAGTTTAAAAGATTAATAGAGATGTATCTCAGTGTATATGAACATTCAAGAAAAAGAATTGTTCATGATTTCCGAATAAAGGTATTTTCAGAATTGTTGTAGAAAATCAGTTTTAAATCCTTAAATCCTTTTTACTCTCCTCACAGAGGACGCAAAGAAGATGGCTGTTAAGGAAGAAAAATACGATCCGGGTTATGAGGCAGCTTATGGTGGTGCTTATGTAGAAAATCCCTGCAACAGTGAACCTTGCGGCTTCTCTTCAAATGGGCTAGGTATGTTCCCCTCCACACATGTGTTCCTTTCAAAGATGGTTTTGTCAGGATTGGGGGAAGAATTTTAATAGAAGGAGAGTAAATTATTGAAGGATGGGAATGGTAATACCAAATTTTATTTAGTAATTAACAGTGAAAATTTGATGGTTATTTAACGTTGAATTACACAGGTTTTTACAGTGCATTTTCTTTAAGTCATGAACTCTAGGCCACCCTAGTTGCATTTTCCTCCTTTAATAACAAATAAGAATTAATAACAAATGAGTCCTGTATCTGAAAATAGAACAGAAACTTACCGTTGTATTCAGGAAGCTTGTTTAACTATTTTAATAATCATTCTCCTTCACTAGACTGTTAAACTCTCCTACTTGATCATTTAAAACTTCCAGGCCAGGTGTGGTGGTTCACACCTGTAACCAGCATTTTTGGAAGGCCAAGGTGGGCAGATCATTTGAGGTCAGGAGTTTGAGACAAGCCTGGCCAGCATGATGAAACCCCGCCTCTACTAAAACTTACAGAAATTAGCTAGGCATGGTTGTAGGCACCTTTAATCCTAGCTACTTGGGAGGCTGAGCCAGGGGAATCACTCAAACCTGGGAGGCAGAGGCTGCAGTGAACCAAAATCACGCCACTGCACTTCATCCTGGGTGACTGAGTGAGATGCAGTCTCAAAAAGAAAAAAAATTCCAAATAAGCTGATGCGGTGGCTCACACCTATAATCCCAGTGCTTTGAGAGGCTAAGATGGGGGGATCACTTGAGCCCAGGAGTTGAGGCTGCAAAGAGCTGTGATTGTGCCACTACATTCCAGCCTGCGTGACAGAGTGACACCCAGTCTCTATTTTTAAAAAGGCAAAAATGTCTAAATGGCATAAACTAACTTTGGTTTTCTTTTCTGGCAGTTGACACTTCAGAGTTACAAGAAGAATCAGTTTTCAGTGGCATTCCTAATGGGCAGTGGATGACCCAGTCTTTTACAGACCAGATTCCTTCCTTTAATCATCACTGTGGAACACAAGAACAGGAAGAAGAAAACCATGCTTAAGAATGGTGTTTCTCAGCTCTGTTTAAATGCTGCAGTTTTAATGCAGTTGTCAACAAGTAGAACCTCAGTTTGCTAACTGAAATGTTTTATTCATATTTTTCTCTAGTGGTGTAACTGTAATGTAGAGCAGTTGTGTGGTAGTATGAACTGTATGAACCTAAGTCGTTTGGAAGAAAAAGTAGAGTTTTTGTATCTAGCTTTTGTATTTGAATTAATCATCATTCCAGCTTTTTATATACTGTATTTCATTTATGAAGAAATTGATTTTCTTTTGGGAGTCACTTTTGATCTGTAATTTTAAAATACAAGTCTGAATATTTATAGTTGATTCTTAACTGTGCATAAACCTAGATATACCATTACCCCTTTTATATCTAAGAAGGGCATGCTAACAATAATTACCACTGTCAGGCAAATGTGTTGATTTTTGTATATGAGGTTGAGCCTCAGTGGAGTCTCATTTGTTAGTTTTTAGTGGTAATTAAGGGTAAACTCAGGGTTTCCTGAGTTGTGTGCACACTCAGACCTCTTTGCTTTACAAGTGGTGTTTGTGAGTTGCTCAGTAGTAAAAACCAGCCCTTACCTGAGAGAGCCCGGGCTTTGACCTACTCAGTCCTGTGTATTAATCCTCTGGTAGCCAGTGACTACTCTGGAGTGGTAGGTTCCAGAGAATGCAGTAAACCTTTTGCCACCCATCTATGTTTTATTTGAGACACATAAATATGATAGAGAAGGAACTGAATTTCTCCGTTAATATTTATTACCATTCTAGTTTTATCTTCCTTGGCTTTAAGATTGTGCCATGGAAGGTGATAAGAAATGAACTTTTAGGCTCAGCAACAAGATGCTGGAGATACTTGATAATCTCATTTAAACTGGTGCTTTACGTACATGAGATGTACTAAAATACGTAATAGAGAGTTTTTCTTGCTAGGTAAATCCAATAAGCCAATAATTTTTAAAATTCTTTATCTGCATCATTGCTGTTTGTTACTATAAATTAAATGAACTTCATGGAATGGTTTAATACATACCTTTGTGATTTTCTATTGAGTTTTCCGTGGTGCTACAAATAATCCAGACTACTAGGTCTGGTAGATATTAAAGCTGGGTGCTAAGAAATGCCATTTGCATTCACTCAGTCACTCCTAAATACTCTGATTTCATATATACCCAGAGAGCATGCTGTTTTGTCAGTATAAAATATTTATGAGGTCTCCCCCACCCCCCAGAGGTTATATGATTACTCTTCTCTTTATAATAAGAGAAACAAATTCTTGTTGTGAATCTTAACATGCTTTTTAGCTGTAGCTATGATGGGTTTTATTTTTCCTTAAGTCTAGGTCAAGCTGTGTGAAAGTCATTTATGTTATTTAAATGATGTACTGTACTGCTGTTTACATGGACGTTTTGTGCAGGTGCTTTGAAGTGCCTTGCATCAGGGATTAGGAACAATTAAATTATTTTTTCACGGGACTATGTAAAGCATGTAACTAGGTATTACTTTGGTATATAACTATTGTAGCTTTACAATAGATAGTTTATTTGAATGGAGAAAATACCCTTTAAATTATGACAGACATCCATTAGAAATGGGTTTGGGAATTTTCCAAGCATACAATAATGATGTTTTTCCTTAACACAACAGATGAATAGTAAATGTTGATATATCCTGTACATGACAGTATGAGACTTTTTCATTAAATAATACTGAAAGTTTTAAAACTCATTTGAAAGTCTGATGGCTTTTACAATAAAAGATACTAAGAATTGTTATCCTTAAGTTACAGGCTTTTTCTGTAGCAAGACTTAATGATACTCTTTCTCCCTTTAAACCTGAGGTCTGTTTACCTTCTATTATATTTAACATGAACAATAGTAACATGATGAAACTCATAAAAATCATAAATATTCTATTTTTCATACATCCAAATTTTAAATGTAATAGTTTTATAAAAGAAAAGATTGGCAACCTGTTAAAAAAAAATCTACATGTGAAAAATACATTTAGAAGTTTTAAAAATTGATGAATATAATTGTCATTCAGAATTAAGCAGATTGATGGCTGGTATCTAGATGGATCTATGCCTTTATGTTTTTCAGTCACATAATCTTGATTTCCATAGTTAACACATGTACTTAAAGGGTGACTCACGCCTTTAATCCCACCACTTTGGGAGGCCAAGGCATATGGATCACAAGGTCAAGAGTTCAAGACCATCTTGGCCAACATGGTGAACTTAAAAAATATAAAAATTAGCTGGGCGTGGTGGCGTGGGCCTGTTGTCTCAGCTACTCAGGAGGCTGAGGCAGGATAATCGCTTGAACCCAGGAGGCAGAGGTTGCAGTGAGCAAAGATCACGCTACTGCACTTCAGCCTGGTGACAGAGCGAGACTTCATCTCAAAAAAAAGAGTAAATTAATGCTTATATGGTCCAAGGTACAATTTTCACACAGTAGTTTTTGGTTTTTATATTGTGGATCATATGTATCAAAGGTGATGTTCATAAAAAACGTTATAGTAGGCTACAAAGGGGCAATTCCACATTTCTATACAGGGAATATTTTAAGGGTGGAGTCATATCAGCTATGATGATTGAGTTTAAATATCCCTGCAGGGTCAGGAACAAACCAGCTTTCCCATAAGTCGTTGTGAACACTAGGATAGTCCCAAGGTTTATGTCTTCCATTCCAGTGGAGTAACTTAGCTTCCTGCAGAAAATGCTCCGAATATCTGGCATCTGGATTCCAGCCTTCATTGTGTTTAGAGAAAAAAAATAGGCTTGTTAGAGAGTAACTTTTTTGTATTATAAATTGAATACAAGTTCATGGTTTAAAAAAAAAAAGTAAAGAAAAAGATTATACAGTGAATTTTCTACCCACCCCAGATCGCTGTTAGTCTTTTGTGCAGGCTTCTAGTAATGTTATTGTATTGTCTGGCCTGTATGCATATATATATATATATATATTTTTTTTTTTTTTAACAGAAGACAAGATACAGCATATTCCTACCTTGCCTTTAAACAAAATATTTTGTTTATTTATTTGAACATTGCCTTTTAAAATTACTGTCTTTGAAAAATTTCCACAGCAGTACATGTGGATTTACCACATTATTTTTAGTGACTATATAGAATGATATATAATTATTTATTGACCAAGTTCCTTATTAAGGACATTTAGATTGTTTTTATCCTCTCATTAGCATAAACACAGCAATGAACAGCTCTCTATATATGTCTGGTGTATGTGTACAAACATATCTGTAGGATAAAATATTGTAGGTGGAATTGCTAGATTGAAGGGTGTGTGCCTTTTCAATTTTGATAGAGATTGCCACATTGTCCCCTAAGAAGTTCTATTAGTTTTCCTCTCACCCAAGAGTTAATAGGGGTTCTTGTTTCTCTGCATTTCATCTCCTTAATGAAAAATGGCAACATTTTCTTTTGAACAGTCTTGTCTTCTATGAAATGTGACTAAGATCTACTTTTTAAACAAACAGCCATCCATCTCCATCTGAATATTACTCCTCTCATAATTAATCACTTTAAAGAGACGATGCATTTACCCTAACATTGCCATCGTTTAGAATATTTTTTAGAATACCGATTCTAGAATTACATTAAGATGGTGTGCATGTAAAATTTAAAAAATTATAGTGTTCAACTTTCCATGCAAAGGAATTTTATTTGTTTTTTTTAAACAGCTGAGGCCTGGTGCGGTGGCTCACACCTGTAATCCCAGCACTTTGGGAGTCTGAGGCGGGCACATCACAAGGTCAAGAGATTGAGACCATCCTGGCCAACATGGTGAAACCCCGTCTCTACTAAAATACAAAAAAATTAGCTGGGCATGGTGGCACTCGCCTGTAGTCCCAGCTACTCAGGAGGCTGAAGCAGGAGAATCACTTGAACCTGGGAGGCGGAGGTTGCAGTGAGCCGAGATTGTGCCACTGCACTCCAGCCTGTTGACAGAGCAAGGCTCCATTGCAAAAAACAAACAAACAAACAAACAAATGCTGAAAAGTCCATTGAATTACGAGAGGGTTGATTTGCTAGGGTTATGTTATGTATGATGTTAACAACAACACGACCTGGCATCTGTTACTAATAAATAGCTGTGAAGGCAGCTGCAGAGGAGAAACTAGTTTTTTCAAGCTATAGCAGCATAATCAAAATAATTATCAATCACCAGAGTCTATACAAAGGAAATATTCATTTGGGAAGAGACACTTCGTGAAATGTCTCTAAGTAAGGCATCCTCATCTCAGCTTCATAACTGAAGGGCTGTGTGGAGCTACCTTAGAAGGGCTTGCAATTTGGGTGATGAAAATGCTTTTAGCTAAACATATTTTGTAAATTTAAAAACTCTCAAGCCTGCCTGGCCCAAACTTAATGCTCTCATTAGTGTTATGTTGCCCTTCTGCCTCCAGAACACCCTGAAACCAGATCATTTTTTAAATGATTTTTGTGTAGATTCACTTTGCACACCAACCCTGATTCCAGAAACTTCAGCACAGACGGAAGCTTCATTCTACAAAGAAAAATGACATCTTTGTCTTGAGAATGTCCCTTCCTACTTGTCAGTAAGTTGAATATTTCTCTTTTTTTCTTTTCTTTTTTCTTTTGAGACAAAGTATAGCTCTGTAGACCAGGGTGGATGGAGTACAGTAGCATGATCTCTGCTCACTGCAATCTCTGCCTCCCAGGTTCAGGCTATTCTCCTGCCTCAGCCTCCTGAATAACTGGGATTACAGGCGCATGCCATTTTTTTTAATTTTTAGTTTCACCATGTTGGCCAGGCTGGTCTTGAACTCCCGACCTCAAGTGATCCACCTACCTCAGCCTCACAAAGTGCTGGGATTACAGATGTTAGCTACCGTGACTGGCCTAAGTTGGATATTTCATAAAATGTAATTCTGAGTCTCTGTTTCAAGATCATACAATGCTGTCACATTACTGATGTAAGCTCTGCATAGCTGTTCCTACACGTTTTTAAAAATAGACCTACTTTGATGGGATTTTCTGCACACGGAAAGGTTGATACTGGACCTAATGGTGAACCTGACGTGACTATAAATCAAATCAGACAGACCACTGACTTCCCTGTGGCACTCTTTTGTGCATACGTATGCTCAGGAAAATCAGAGGATTCTGGTAATGATGCAGAAGCAATCCACAGAATCATCGAGAGCAGACAGTAACTCTGCCTCCACAATTACGTCCTTTCTTCTAGAAAGGAGATTATGGGACATGACACCTTGTAGGGTCATGAGAATTAGAAATAATATTCACCTTCCTTAACAGAACTTAATCCAGTTCTTAGCAATGTAATGGGAAGTTGGTAAATATAAGTCCATATCCATTGCCTCTAATTCTAAAATAATCCCCAAAGGTCTGAAAACAAGGTTTTTAAATACCTCCTTTGGCAGTAAAACCTAGATCCCACTCAGCACCACATTACCTTTTTAAAATCCAAACCCTTTCTAAACTAAACATGTCTGGCCCAGTGGTTTTGGATAAGGGATTGTGGCCATGTGTTAGAATGGAATGAATGTGTCCTCTATGCTAAGCAATTTACATATATGCAGTAGCTTGCCCAAAATCATAGTTGGGATTCCAATCTATATCCTAAAACCTACACTTGTGTAGTGAATAAAAGACTTAAGGAACTCACAGTACAGAGTCAACTGCTTTTTAAAGGATAAATTTTAATGGCAGCTTTCTGAATTCATCCTAAGCCATTATGCTAATTTATTTGGTTTTGTCCACTGTAGGTTACTGCAAGAGAAAATAAAGGTGTGGGTTGACAGCTCAATAAAGCTTTGACAGTGAATGTTCTCACTCTCTTTTTTTTTGAGACGCAGTTTCGCAGTTTCACTCCTGTCACCCAGGCTGGAATGCAATGGTGCGATCTCAGCTCACTGCAACCTCCATCTCCTGGGTTCAAGTGATTCTCCTGCCTCAGCCTCCCAAGTAGCTGGGATTACAGGCACCCACCACCATGCCCAGCTAATTTTTGTATTTTTGGTAGAGACAGTTTCACCATGTTGGTCAGGCTGGTCTCGAACTCCTGACCTCAGGTAATCCTCCTACCTCAGCCTCCCAAAGTGCTGGGATTACAGGCATGAGCCACCGCACCCAGCCAAAAGTTATCTTAATAATAGTTAATGTTTATCGAGCATATACTATATGCTAAGCATGACTCTAATGGCTTTTCATAAATATCTAGAAACATGCCCCTCAGGTAGCTAAGAATATCAGCTACACTTGCAGAATCTGAGCACTGATTTGTCCAGCGTCACCTGCAGGATTGAACTGAACAACCTGGTGCTGTATGTAGCACCCTCTCCTAGCCATGGTGCTCACTGGATCTATAAAATGCATATTTGCAGCCGGGCATGGTGGGTCACGCCTGTAATCCCAGCACTCTGGGAGGCCAACCAGCCTGACAAACATGGTAAAGTCCCATCTCTACTAAAAATACAAAAATTAGCTGGATGTGGTCGTGCACACCTGTGATCCCAGCTACTCGAGGGGCTGAGGCAGATGAATTGCTTGAACCTGGGAAGCAGAGGTTGCAGTGAGCCGAGATCACGCCACTGCACTTGAGCCTGGGCGGTAGAGTGAGACTGTCTCAAAAATAAAAAAATAAAATGTACATTTACATGTTTCTTTACATACTTACCCAGGTGCCTTATGTGCCACAGGGGGTTAATTGTGGAGTATTTCCCGTGAAACACAATCAGCATTGGGGAGGTGGCCACCCCTCCTCCCAGAGAGCTGCTGTAGAGGTTTTCCCTAAGAAATGACATAAAAAAACAACATTTGGCCTGGAGTCCCCACAAACTCATTAGAATCTAATATTGTAAAAGATACAAGACATTCTCTCACTGTGTACTAAGAATTACGGCCTTTCATTCTCCCCAACTTTTCATTTTGAAAATTGTCAAACCTGCACAAAGTTGTAAGAATACCATGAACTCCCACATTCATCACCTAGATTCACAGTGTTCATACTTTGCCATTTTAACTCCCAGGTTTTTAAATAGTAGACATGGGAGATCCAATTCTAATCCCGCGTTATTTAGAATAACTTTACTGGCAAATTCAAGGTTATGATGGTATTAAAATATCCAGATAAAATAAGACTGCCAAGCAGTCCAATGATGTGATCATAGCAGTTGTATTAGAGTTATTTTTATCTTCTCTATTTTTAAAACTTTAATAATGAAAAATTATAAATTTAAAAAATCAACCTTAAAAAGCAGAGTTGGCTCTATATAATAATCCTTAATAACAAATCTGTTAAAAGAGGAAACTCAGCTAAGATAAATGAAGATTGTTACATGGAAGAGATTCAAGTCACATTTTTCCAACAACTTAATAGGAAAATGTATAATCAGGGCCTCCTCACTCCACAGGATCTTGATTCCTCTGATTTATACCTTTTGAGGAAAGATTTTAATTGACTGTCCCCTTTTCTTTCTTAACAGTGCCTTAACAGAAAATCTGACCAAGATGACTGTGAAATATTTCTAACCCTTGAACTATGTGTGAAAAATTAACTGAATGATTTTGTTCCCAAGCATGAAAAAACGGTAGAGAAGTCTTCACGTACTCCACATTTTTTTGCATCCATTTCTCCAATTGCTTGGTGATGCGCTGGTGCTTCCATTCTGTCATGTTGGCAACAATCACTCCAGGATTGAAAGAGCAGGTGCTGGGGCTGATGCCCAGATCTTTGATGGCCTTCTTCCGGTAGTCCAGATAGCCCATATATGTATTCTGTAAGGGAACAGGATGTGTATGCTTTTGACCAGCGAATCTTTTGTTTCTGGAAAATGATCATTTTCTTGAAACCTTTGTGCAGTGTCTCTGGGTTTCCTCCTGTGTCACTGGCCACTTGGTGGTTTCTTGTTGTTTTGTTTTGCTGGTTTCCCCTCATATCTCCAGCCTCTAAATGCTGAATGCCCTAAGTCTGAGTGCAGCACCAGTGCCTTTCTCTAGCAATAACTCCATAAACGGCCTTGTCCAGTCTCATGGCTCTAAATACCACCCATCTGACAGCCCTGGCCTCTCGTCTGCACTTCCAACTCCTGCTACATCTGCCATCCAAATGTCTCCTTTCAGATGCTTAGTAAGGCAGCTCCAACTTACATCCAAAAAATGATCTCAATTCTATCCCAAACCCGCTTCCCTGCCCCTGCCCTACCTCAGTCAGTGGCAACTCTATCCTTCTAGTTACTTGGGCAAAAAACCTGGGTCATTAGGTCCTCCTTGGCTCCTTTTTTCTCACTCGCTTCTTATCCAAATCTGTCAGCAAATCCTGTTGGTCCCATCTTCAAAATGCCGGAAGCCAATCACTTCTCTTGCCACTACTGCTACCTTCCTGTTCAGGCCATAATTGTCACTCACTAGATTTCTGCAAGTTCCTCCTAAGCAGTATCCTTGCTTCCACCCTTTTCCACCCTACTCTGTCTCTAGGTCACTCATTCCCTCAAAGCTCTTCCAATAGCTTCCCATCTCATTCACAGAAAGAGCCAGAGTTCCTATAGGGTTTTCAAGGTGGAGGTTACACTCATTTTGAGTTGCAGAGGGGAAGAAGGGACCAGAACTGTAGGATGAAGGGAGGATTTCCAAGATAGTGTGCCCACCTGAAGTCCCACGAGTCTGTTTATGTCCTGAGCAGAGGGCAAATCGCAGTCATCTGAAAAAGCTGCTGCGTGGCCCAGGGCCAAGGTGGTGTCATACAATTCTTGGATATCACCTGAATTTAGAAACACCAGCAATTAAAACATTACGGCATTTGTTTTGGGGCCAGATAGAGCCTTAGAGCTTAAACAGTTCTTGATTTTGTTATGGGAGAAGAGTATTGGATCCCTGATTTCAAGTGGCTTAACAATTTATTTAGCAAGAGTCGTGCCTACAGATTCAGAAAGCCACTTGATGATGAGTTCAGACTAGCATTGATCAAATTTATTTCTGTTGCTAAAAGTAGGTACCACACCAATGCGTATCCTGTTTGTAATGGAAGAGATATAACATTTAAACATCAAAACTTCTCACGCCTAAGAACGTCATCCGTGACGCTTTACTTCCATACATTATAGAGATACAGGGAAAGGAAAGGCTAACAAGCTATTTATTGCAAGTTTTGACAATCAGAGTGTCAACTGGATTGTCCTGGTAAGTATCAATCCCTGTTTCCAAAATACTTCCGAATTTACAACAATACTGTATTCACAACTTAAATAAGCAGTCAAAACTCACTGCACAATTAGCTATTTGAAAAATGAAGAGAGACAGTCATTCTACTTATCAGCTGCTTCTTTTCCGCGTGTTCTTGGCAGTTAACAAGAGTACCTTGTACAATTACATCATCGTCCAAATAGATGACTTTCTCATGTTGGTGGATAAGTAGAGGAAGATAAAATCGAACGAAGTTCAGCTGTTAAAACAACAAAAGAAATGATGGTGAGGAAGAGGCATATGGCTTAGTGTCTTCTGAGGGTACTGGAGAGTCGGCTTTGACCATAGACTCAGCTCAGCTCCAGGTCTGGAGCAGAATAAAACAGGAGCTAGCCAGATAGCTCACCCGAGTTTCCCAGTGGCTGAAATATCTGAGGCCTGAGGCTGAAGCCAGCGCTGACAGATCAGCTATTCTTCTAGATTCAGACCCCCTAGTGCAGAGGCTGCTGCCACTGTCATCTCTGTTAACCGCTGCAGTGGGCATTACAGAGGCTCCGTGGTCAATCTTTTAGGGCACAAATTACCTGCCTTACTCTACTTCCAGTAATTTTGATAACCGTCAATTAAATCAGCCTGAAATACACACACACACGTGTGTCATCCCAACAGCAAGCTCAACCTTTTAGGTACCTGAACCAGAAAAAGGTTCAGGGCTGTGGATAGGAACTTCAAAGTTTCGTTAGTAACAATATTGCTTAATCTGAAGTCTTAACTCAGCTTGTACTCTGGCAGTATCCGGAATTGAGAAAAGATCATATCATAGACAGAGGGCTTAAAATTAAGTAAATTTTCAGGGATGAATTGAAGTAATAATCATATGCGGAAAGTGGCTGCAGTTTCTGTAAAACTGCTGTCAAAAACACCACTGTTTTTTTTTTTTTTTTTTTTCTTTTCTGAGACAGGGTCTGACTCTGTTGCTCAGGCTGGAGTGCAGTGGCATGATCACAGCTCACTACAGCCTTGAACTCCCAGGCTCAAACAGTCATCGCACCTCAGCTCCTGAGTAGGTAGCTAGGACTACAGGGGTGTGCCACCAAATCTAGCTAATTTAAGAAAATAAACGAGGTCTCGCCGGGCATGGTGGCTCAAGCCTGTAATCCCAGCACTTTGGGAGGCCGAGGTGGGTGGAGCACAAGGTCAAGAGATCGAGACCATCCTGGTCAACATGGTGAAACCCTGTCTCTACTAAAAATACAAAAAATTAGCTGGGCATGGTGCTGCGTGCCTGTAATCCCAGCTACTCAGGAGGCTGAGGCAGGAGAATTGCTTGAACCCAGGAGGCGGAGGTTGTGGTGAGCCGAGATAGTGCCATTGCACTCCAGCCTGGGTAACAAGAGTGTAACTCCGTCTCAAAAAAAAAAAAAAAAGAAAAAGAAAAGAAAATAAACGAGGCCTCAATATATTACCCAAGCTGGTCTCAAACTCCTGGGTTCAAGCAACCCTCCCGCCTCACCCTCCCAATGTGCTGGGATTATAGGCCTGGCCAAAAACACCACTTTTTATGCAAAAAGAAAAATAAAAAAATAAAAAAGGGAGAGGGTCCCTTTTGTAAGAACACTCGTGGTAAAATATCTCAAGATTTCCAAGGCTAGGAAAAGAGTTTGTGTCTCCTAAGTGTATTATCTTAGTCAATACTATGAAGTATATAATCCATCATGCTACTCTTTTTTCTTAGCTGTCGGATACTCAGATTTAACATGCAATCACAGTTAAATATCCCAACAGCCAACAGGTTTGGGGTACTCTTTCCTGGCCTCAGCTACCTGGCCCTCCTCCAGCTCCCACCCCTACAGGCATATTCATACTCATAAATGCATTCTGCATTTTTTTAATGCTTCATTTCTTCTTTAATAACTTCATTGTGTTTCTATAAACCATCTTAAATCCTTTCTTTAGCAGCTGGCTTATAAATTATACATAAGCAGAGTTTGGTAGAGATCAAACACCACAAGGCTTCAAAAATAATATTCCACATGTATCTCAGTGCCTAGCGCTCCTTACTGAACAAGGGTCTCACCAAGGACTGTCCCCAGCATCTGTGTAGTCCCTACTTACAGGCTGCAGCAATTCAGGCCTTGGTGAGTCTGGTCTGATCTTCCCTTTGAGGACCATTGGATTGAATTCCACGATTTTAAAGTTTATTTCTCTCAGTTTGGAATGTTCGATCCATTTCCTTAAAAAATGACAAAAAAACACTAGTATACACTTCAAATCTTTCTCCATTTGCCTATTTCCCCAGGGTCAATCTGTTGCCTCCCTAGAAAGTTAAAATTAAAATGTGTGTAAACTCAGTAGAGTTTAGTCCAATAAATCCTCCTGACTTTTCTCCCCATCTGGTCTGACTTTAAATCTTTTTTTTCCCCCTCAATCATGTAACTCTTTCTGCAAAGGAAATGAAGCAAAATAGTAACCAAATCTCTCCCCAGATCCAAATAATTTTCCCAGGAAACAGGAAGAATGAAAAGTCTTCTTTCTTATAAAGCAGCATCTGTGGTTGTTGGTACTGTCTTCACCATGTGGTAACAGCTCTGAAATGTTATGAAGCAGGACATTCTGAACCTTCAACTTTGATTGAAGTCATTTTTACTCTGCTGTTTTGACTCCAAGGCTGATTCAAATTTACCTTTGTCTCTTTGATTCACTCCCTCAATCTTCCACATCTGTCTTCATTCCCCTTCTTCTCCTTCCCCCTCCGTCTTCCCTTCTGTTTTCTTGGTCTTGCAGAATTTTTATCTTGTATCCAATTCATAATGAGATTCTTGGGAGAAATAATCCCAAAATAAAATGTCCAGTGATTAAAGCCACCTAGGGTAGAATTTGTTGCTGACTAAAAATCAACAAAAGAATTAAATGTGAAAAAAATTTAGATCTGCAAAATCTGAAAAAAATTGGTCATATCAATTTTAAAAAGTTATACTATATAACAGAAAAATAGGCAAGAGACTTGAACACTCACTTCCAAATGGTTACAAAGTGTGTGGGAAAAGTGTTCAATAACATTAGAAATAAGGAAACCTCAAATTTCTAGATAACACTGGACACTCATCAAAATGGCAAACTTCAAAAGACTAATTATACTAAGTATTGGTTAGGACATGCTGGATGTTACATGAGTGTGTTTACTTTGTGATCATCCAGTAAAATGCACACTGGATTTATACAATTTTCTGTTTTGGGATTCTACTTCAACGAAAAAAAATTTAAATATGTAAAAGGGGGCAGGGAGTAGACTGGACAGCAAGAACTAGGAAACAGCCTCTGGTCAAAGTCAGAAAGTCATGTGGCTCATGCCTTTTGTTAACGACAAACCCTTACTCAGAACCCTTAAACATGCCATCCTTTTGAATTTGGTTTTCTGGTTTTCATACCCATGGATAGTTAATGGGCTGTTAACAACAGGTTAAGTGAATGATGAGCAATAGTATGATGAGGAGAGTGAGGAATGAGACAGAAAACCCCAGAAAGCATACACAAGCCCTCAAAATCCAGGGCAGTCAAGGGCCATTTAGTTTAGAGGCAAACACCTTACAGATCTCTGTACCTCCTGATCATGCCACTACCAAAACATTAAATTGTAAAAGCAGCATGTAAGTATATTCTCCTTTTGAATGATCAAATGATACTGAAACACCTTGAAATTTCCTTCATCAGCATCCTCTCCAATTCCTATGTTCTCCCAAGAGATAGTGTTAACAATTTAATAGCTTTCCAGTTCTCTTTTTTTTTTTTTTTTTTTTTTTAAGATGGAGTTTTGCTCTTGTTGCCCATGCTGGAGTGCAATGGTGTGATCTCAGCTCACCATAACCTCCACCTCCTGGGTTCAAGCAATTCTCTTGCCTCAGCCTCCCAGGTAGCTGGGATTACAGGCATGTACCACCACAGCTGTCTATTTTTCGTATTTTTAATAGAGACGGGGTTTCTCCATATTGGTCAGGCTGGTCTCAAACTCCTGACCTCAGGTGATCTGCCTGCCTCAGCCTCCCAAAGTGCTGGGATTACAAGCATGAGCCACTGTGCCTGGTCTGCAGTTCTTCTTCGTTACTGAAACACATACATGTACATGTACACACTTATAGTTAGGGGTTTTGAATTTTCATAAAGTAGAATCATACTATACAACTTATACTGTAACCAGCTTTTTCCACTTAACAATATGCTTTGAGAATCTCCTGTGTCTGTTTATACAGAGTGCCTTCTTTTTTTAACAGCTGGATCGTATTTCACAGTTCATTTAAATATTCTTCCATTGGTGGACATTTAAGCACTTTGAAATGTTTTTGCTAGTTCACATAATGCTGAAACTAGCATTGTTGTACACATATTTTGGTAATATGTACTAGAATTTTTGTACTACAGATTCCTGGAAGAGGAAATGGCATGTGAGTCAAATTATACATGCATACAACATTTTGATAAATATTGCCATGTTGACCTCACCAAACGCTCACCAACTTAGAAAACGCACATTGTGTAAATAAATAATAAGCATGTCCATTTTCCTGCACTGAGTAATGGTGTTCTGTTTAATTTTTGCCAACCTGATAAGTGAAAAATGATGTCACTGAAGTGACGTGTATGTTTTAAACAATGCAAAAATGTTTTAACTTACATTTTCCTACTAATAGAAAACCTTTGCTTATTTATTTATTTATTTATTATTATTTTGTTTTTGGAGATGCAGTCTCGCTCTGTCACCCAGGCTGGAGTGCAGTGGCATAATCTCAGCTCACTGCAGCCTCCACCTCCTTGATTTAAGCCACTCTCCTGCCTCAGCCTCCTCAGTAGCTGAGATTATAGGCATGGGCCACCACGCCCAGCTAATTTTTGTATTTTTAGTAGAGATAGGCTTTCTTCATGTTGGCCAGGCTGGTCTCGAATTCCTGACCTCAGGTGATCCACTGCATTGGCCTCCCAAAGTACTAGGATTACAGGAGTGAGCTACCACCCCCAGCCCTATTTATTTATTTTTAGCTGAAACAAGGTCTCATTCCTTTGCCCAGGCTGGAGTTAAGTGGTGTGCTCATAGATCACAGCACCCTCACGCTCCTGGGCTCAAGGGATCCTCCTACCTCCTGTGAAGCTATATATCACCATAGTCTGCTAATTTAAAACAATTTTTTTTGCAGAGACAGAGGTCTTGCTATGTTGCCCAGGCTGGCCTGACCCCAAGCCATCCTTTTTCCTCAGCCTCCCAAAGTGTTGGAATTATAGAAGTGAGCCACCTCACCCAGCCTACAACACCTTTTCATGTTTATTGGCCATTTGTATTTTTTCCCTCTGTAAATTGTCTGGTTATATTCTATGCCCATTTTTGACTATGTTTTTAAAATTTTTTTTGTGTTTTTAAATTTGTTGTAACAATTATGTATTTGGATAGTAATTCTACATCTATAATACATGTTAAAAATTCTTTCAATCTATTGTATGAGTAGTTTCATTTGTATTTTTCATCATTGTAAAGTTTTTAAATGTTATGCAGTTAAATCTGTCCATTTTTCTTGATGATTTCTGGGCTCAGAGAGACACTCTCCATACCAAGATTTTACAGTTATCTTTCATTTTTATAATATGTTCAAATTTTAATTTTTTGTTTATTTCTTAATCCAAAGAGAAAGGAAATCTATTTAAGGAAATGTAAGAAAGTAGAGGCCAGATGTGGTGGCTCACACCTGTAATCCCAGCATTTTGGGAGACTAAGGAGGGAGGATTGCTTGAACCCAGGATTTTTCACCAACCTAAGCAACAAAGAGAGACTTGATCTCCACAAAAAATTATAAGATGAGCTGGGTGTGACAGCATTCACCTGTCAGCCCAGCTACTTGTGAGGCTGAAGCAGAAGGATTGCTTAAGCCAGGGAGGTCAAGGCTGCAGTGAGCTGTGATTGCACCACTGCACACTCCAGCCTGGGTAACACAGCAAGATCTATCAGAAAGACAGGAGGGAAGGGGAGGGGAGGGGAGGGAGAAAGAAAAAGAAGAAGGAGGAGGGGGAGGAAGAAAGGAGGGAAGGAAGAAAGGAAGGAAAAATAAAGGAGAAAGAGAAAAGAAAGAAGAGAGGGGAAAAGGGAGGAAGGAAGGAAGAAGGAAGGAAGGAAGGAAGGAAGGAAGGAAGGAAGGAAGGAAGGAAGGAAGAAGGAAGGAAGGAAGGAAGGAAGGGAAGGAAGGAAAGAAACAGAAAGTGCCGAAGTCTGTAAGACACAACTTACCGTATTCGAGTCAGAGTATTCCGGAGTCCCACTACATAGAACAAGATGTTGGCGTCAGTGTTGCTGTAGATGCTATTGATGGCAGCCATAGTGGCACCCATCCTCCCTGCTGCAGCACAAATCACCACAGGAATCTCTTCTTCCAGTTCTTCAGGAGTCTCTGATTCATCATCTGGAAACATCAAAATTGGTGTCTTGGAACATGAAAGAATTTCGCAGTAGAGCCAGTTTAATGCATCTTGGAAGAGACTGCTGACTGTTCTCCAACATCTAGTCATTCTGTCTTCCCTTAGAAAAGAACTTTGGAATTTTAGCTGGTACACAGCCAGCCACGAAGACTATTTTACCAGACTCATGTGCAGCTCTATGTGATCAAGTTCTGACCAATGGGATGTTAGTTCAAGTAATGTGTGCCACTGCTGGGTCTACCCTTCAAAGAAATGCTCACCCACCCCCTTGCCTTTCCCCTTTCCCATTGGCTGGACTGTTGATATGATGGTGGTAGAGTAGTCAGCTTAGATCACAAGATGGAAGCTACCTGTTGACCTCACCAAAACCATAATATAGAAGGAATCTTGATCTGGCTAATTGTGGAACTGATACATCAGACTTCTACTTGAGAGAAGAAATAAACTTCTTTTTTTTTTTTTTTTCTTTTGAGACGGATTTTCGCTCTTATTTCCCAGGCTGGAGTGCAATGGCGCGATCTCGGCTCACCGCAACCTCCGCCTCCTGGATTCAGGCAATTCTCCTGCCTCAGCCTCCTGAGTAGCTGGGATTACAGGCACGCACCACCATGCCCAGCTAATTTTTTGTATTTTTAGTAGAGACGGGTTTTCACCATGTTGACCAGGATGGTCTTGATCTCTTGACCTCGTGATCCACCCACCTCGGCCTCCCAAAGTCCTGGGATTACAGGCGTGAGCCACCACGCCCAGCATAAACTTCTATTTTGTTTATGTCACTATTGAAACCATACCCCCAAAGAGTTAAAGAAATCAATGACTAATAGAAATTCTTGAGTTTGCAGGATGATAGATTAGAAAAAACAATTTTTGCTGAAATGACGAAACTCTCTCTGCTTCTGAGATTAAGAAACTGGCTGAAATCAGTTGGAACCAATATGGTCAACTGAAGTTTGCACGGAACAAACTTGCTGATGTCACAGCTTGGATTTCCGCCCTGTTTTTCATACTAACTCCTCCCAGATTTGCACATGAGACCCATGAGGTAGCATGAAGAAATAACTGTGCATGCCCCAGGACTTTCCAGACCTCTTCTTCCCTTCTATCAATCACCTACTAATCCCAGAATCCACCCTTGAGCTTTTTAAATAAAATTACTGCCTTAAAGCAGTAGGAACACAGATTTGAGCTAGGCTCATGTCTCCTTGTTAGATGATTTACAAGAAAACGCTTTGCTTTCCTCAAAACTCAGGGTCGTAGTGTTGGATTCTAGCACATCAGGCAGTGAGCCCTTTTGCTCATAACACAAAATCTATTTTGGAGCTATTTTACAGGAGCCAATTGGCTAGCCTAAAACACACACACAGTTAAAAAACAAAGAACTGAAAGCTTCATTTGTCCAACAGTCTCCAACTCTTGCCTGAATCAGAATATTCACTTTGTCTGCACTGCCATAAGATACTAGCTGTGATTTTCCTTCTTCTATCCCGCCCTTTCCTTCTTCTATCCTTCTAGTCAAGTTTCTCAAATGCTGACAGCAAGAGGAAGGAGGTAAATGAAAGAGCATGACTAATGCACAAGATGAATAATTAATTATTCTTTTGAGCCTTGGCTGTGATATAAAATACCAAAGCCATATAACATCATACTTTAGTACCACAATACAACTTTCAGCCTTGGAGAAGAATAATGATCTGTAAGTAGAGTATCCACTATCCACTATAAAATGCTCAACTGATTTTTACTTAAAGAGCTCTCTCACTCTCTCCCTCTCCCCCGCTCCTCCACTCCCACCTCACCCTCTCTCTTTCCAGATCCTTTTTGAAAAACCTTTATCCCTGAGGTTCACGGTAGTTCTAGCTGATATTTAATTCAACAAGCATTTCTTGAAACTAACTACCAGGTACTGTGTTTTGTGTAATTTAAGACACATTGAAAATGGCCTCCTCTTTCTCCTTCTACTGTGCCTGAAATTTCCATGACTAGAATAATTTTGTTTTCACAATATATTTACTGACATGAGAGAATGGTCATAAGACATTGTTAAGGAGAAAAGAATACAAAATTCTCTCTATTTTTGAACCCACTTTGATACATACATATTTGCAAATGGACCTATGTCTATTTATGGAATTATGTGTGACTTTGATTTTATTTGTATTTCTTATACTTTCCAAATTGTCTAAAGTAACCATGATATGGTATGGCTCTGTGTCCCCACCCAAATCTCATCTTGAATTATATTCCCATAATTCCTATGTGTTGTGGGAAGGACCCAGTGAAAGATAATTGAATCATGGGAGTGGTTTTTCCCATATTGTTCTTGTGGTAGTGAATAAGTCTCACGAGATCTGGTGGTTTTATCAGGGGGTTCTGCTTTTGCATCTCTCAATTTCTCTTGCTGCCACCATGCAAGAAGTGCCTTTTACCTCCTGCCATGATTCTGAGGCCTCTCCAGCTATGTGGAACTATAAGTCCAATTAATACTCTTTTTCTTCCCAGTCTAAGGTATGTCTTTACCAGCAGCATGAAAACTGACTAATACAGTAAATTGGTACCAGTAGAGTGGGACATTGCTGAAAAGATACCCAAAAATATGGAAGCAACGTTGGAACTGGGTAACAAGCAGAGGTTGGAAAAGTTTAGAGGGGTCAGAAGAAGACAGGAAAATGTAGGAAGGTTTGGAACTTCCTAGAGATGTGTTGAATAGCTTTGACCAAAAGCCAGTTAGAGACATGGACAATAAGGTCCAAGTGGAAGTGGTCTCAAATGGAGAAGAGGAATTTGTTGTACTGGGGCAAAGGTGACTTTTGTTATGTTTAGCAAAGAGACCTGAGACATTTTGCCCCTGCCCTAGGGATCTGTGGAACTTTGAACTTGAGGGAGATAATTTAAGATATCTGGTGGAAGAAATTTCTAAGCAGCAAAGCATTCAAGAGGTGGCTTGGGTGCTGCTAAAGGCATTCAGTTTTATAAGGGAAGGAGAGTATAAAAGATTGAAAAATTTGCAACCTGACAATGTGATAGGAAAAAAAAAAAAACCCATCACTTTTCTAAGGAGAAATTAAAGCCAGCTGCAGAAATTTGCATAAGTAACAAGGAACCAAATGTTAATCCCCAAGACAATGGGAAAAATGTCTCCAGGGCATATCAGTGGTCCAGGCCCAGAGGCCTAGGAGAAAGTGGTTTCATATGCTGGCCCCAGGGTCTGGTATGCAGCCTAAGGACTTGGTGCCCTGTGTTCCAGTCACTCCAGCCATGGTAGAAAGGAGCCAACATAGAGCTCAGGCTGTGGCTTCAGAGCCTTGGAAGCTTCTGCATGGTGTTAAGCCTGTGAGTGCACAGAAGTGAAAAATTGGGGTTTGGGAACCTCCACTTAGATTTCAGAAG
The DNA here is from genome assembly GCF_048565385.1 of Saimiri boliviensis. Taxonomy (NCBI): domain Eukaryota; kingdom Metazoa; phylum Chordata; class Mammalia; order Primates; family Cebidae; genus Saimiri; species Saimiri boliviensis. The sequence continues at coordinate 29,130,812 of NC_133455.1, read as the reverse complement.
ATACATGGAAATGTCTAGATGCCCAGGCAGAAGTTCACTGCAGGGATGGGGCCCTCATGGAGAACTTCTGCTAGGGCAGTGCAGAAGGGAAATGTGGGATCAGAGCTCCCACACAGAGTCCCTACTGGGGCACTGCCTAGTGGAGCTGTGAGAAGAGGGCCACTGTCCTCCAGACCCAGAATGGTAGGACAGCTTGTACCTATTGCTGGAAAAGCCACAGACACTCAATGTCAGCCCATGAAGGCAGCTGGGAAGGAGGCTGTATCCTGCAAAGCCACAGGGTAGAGCTGCCCAAGACCATGGGAACCTATTTCTTGCATCAGCATCACCTGGATGGGAGACCTGGAGTCAAAGGAGATCATTTTGGAGCTTTAATATTTGACTGCCCTGCTGGATTCTGGACATGCAGGGGGCCTGTAATCCCTGTTTTGGCCAATTTTCTCTCATTTGGAATGGCTGTATTTACCAAATACCTGTACCCCCATTGTATCTAGGAAGTAACAAGCTTGCTTTTGATTTTACAGGCTCATAGACAGAAGGAACTTGCCTTGTCTCAGATGAGACTTTGGACTGTAGATTTTTAGGTTAATGCTGTAATGAGCTAAGACTTTGAGGGACTGTTGGGAAGGCATGATTGGTTTGGAAATGCGAGGACATGAGATCTGGAGGGACCAGGGTGGAATGATATGGTTTGGCTCTGTGTCCCCACCGAAATCTTATCTCGAATTGTACTTTAATAATTCCCACATGTTGTAGGAGGGACCCAGTGGGAGATAATGTGAATCATGGGAATGGTTTCCCCCATACTGTTCTCATGGAAGTGAATAAGTTTCATAAGATCTGATGATTTTATCATGGGTTTCCACTTTTGCATATCTCATTTTCTCTTGCCACTGCCATGTAAGAAGTGCCTTTTGCCTCCCATATGATTCTGAGCCCTCCCCAGGCATGTGGAACTGTAAGTTCAATTAAACTTCTTTTTCTTCCTAGTCTTGGGTATGTCTTTATCAGCAGCATAAACAAACAAAAAAAAGTTTCTTAAGGATTATTCCTTTGGACTAAATTGTCATCTTATGGAGGTATTATGTGATATGCTACCGTGGAGGCTATGAAGTGATATGCCAAAAATGCTAATTTGACTATATTTCTTTGTTGCTGAAAGTTCTTCAGTGGTTCCTAAAAGTTAAAGCCACATCTTTGCCTGGCACACAAGCGCCCTCATAATCCAGCCCCTGCTCACTTCTCCAGCCTCACCTCCTTCTATTTCAGTAACACCAAACTCCTCATGGTTCCCAGAACATTACTCTTATCTCAGTGCCTTTGCATATGATGTTCCCAATGCCTGGAATTCTTTCAATATCCTTTTCTGCATGGCTAATCTTTACATATTTATTCCAAATTCCAAACGCAGTACCAACATCAGATTCTCCGGGAAGCCTTTAACAGCTCCCTACACAAATTAACATGTTCCTTCTCTGTGCAGTAGCCTTACCTAAGGTTGGATTTATTAAGTGCATTGAAATTTATTTGGTTGCATGTCTTCCCTCTTTCTCCTATTACACTAGGATCCCTGTGAGGGCAGGGATCGTATCTTGTTCATCTCTGTATTCTCAGCAGCTTTCCCAGTGCCTGGTACATGGTAGATTTTCAGTAAAATCTGAATAGATGGGTCAGTATTAGGTATCACTATTTGAGCACTTGCCACAACGTACTGGAAGAATCTTTATGTGTCTGTCTCCTCCACTACACTGTAAGCTCATTATATTATCCCCACTGAGTCTGGCACTTTGGGAGTGCTTAATGAAAGTTTGCTGAAATGAACTAAATGGAATTGATGAATGAGCCTCAGAAAACAGGACTCTTGTGAGGAATAAGAGGGAAGGGTGAAAACACTGGGGTAGTACCTGGCTCCCAGACCCAGGCGGAGGCCTTCAGCAGAGAATGGGAAGCACAAGGTAAAAGGAGGGCATTCTCATGAAAGAGGGGACACTCCAGAAGAAGGTCAAACATTGAGTGTCCAGCTCTGCTGCCAACACATGACACTGCCACATTCCTTAGAGGCTTCTGCCAGGCAGAGAAACTGAGCACTAACCTAAGCCAAAAATACTTCTCTCTGCCAAAAAATTTCCCCTGGACAGAATGAAGGACAAAGGCACACTGGAGAAGTGAGGTAGAAAGGCTTATCAACGCTCCATCCTTGCAGTTTCTTTAAGAATTATCTGCTCCATTATTTGGATTCATTGTACCAACTGGTGCCTGAGCCAATGCATTAAAATGTTGGCTATGGGAAACCATTTGTGCCTAACAAAAATAGAAAGCATCACAATGACAGCAGAATGGACTAGAAATGATTACTGCCTTCATCCCTTCCATAAGCAGCTCTGATCAAGCCACGCCTATTCCTAGAAGAAGGTAAATGTTCTGCTCTCCTAGTACCATGACTCAGAATCCCATTTCAAATAAGACTTGTTTTAGCCAAGTGTATCAGCTTGCCTCTCCCCCAGTGAGACAGCTGTGAGTGACCAGCACACTAATCACAAAAAAAGTATCAGGAGATGACATGGAATGTCATGATGGGGAGATTACAGAGAATGTCGCCATGTTTTACTTCAGCATAGGACTTCACAGGGCTGCTGGACATTAACTTAGAATACTAGTTTTTTTAATTAACATTTTTTACATTATAAAAATTAATATTTAATTATTGAAAAAATTTCAGCCCAAACCGAAGAGTATTTGGTAAATTGTGACTGTTTTCTGCAGACCTCTCACTCCTACTCCAAAAGCAGACCTACATAACAATATATAACATAACCAGCATGGTGTGTGACCCCTAAATCCTTCTTCATGTTTATATATTCTAAAGAATATATACCCTAAACACTTATTATTTAAAAACCAAAATGGAATCATGCTTTTCAGTGTCTTCTGCAACTTGCTTTTCCCACTTAATATATCACAAGCATACGTCCATGCCAACACTACGTTCGTCTGAGTGGTATTTTATAACACTGATTTAAAAAATTTTTAACACTGAATGAATAAACATGTGATAATGGATCCATTCATGTGGTCCAAATGCTTTGTTTATCTATATAGATGATTAGTCAGTCAGGATGTGCATTTCTTTAGAGCTGTTTTAACAGCTGTTTTGAAACTGATCCACTTCTTTCCCTGAAGAAGGGAGTCTGTGGTGGGATTAGCTGAGCGAATGTGTTGGTTTATGAGCAGGGAGGGAAGCATGAGGAGTGGAGTCAGAAGTTCAGATGACATTTGTCTTTACATGATTTCCTTTTCTCTCTTTTAAAACAGTTTATTGAGATATAGATACTACTGCGGACTGAATTGTGTCCTCTAGAGTCCCTCTGTTAACGTCTTAGCTCCCAGCATCTCACGATGTGTGTTCTTGGAGACAGAGCCTTTAAAGGGGAAATTAAGTTAAAGTGAAGTCATTTAGTGCAGCCCTAACCCAATAAGACTGGTATCCTAATAAGAGGAGGAAAAGAGGAGAATCATATAGAGGGTCACAACCAGGACTGCAGCACAGAGAAAATGCCAAGTGAGGACACAGCAAGAAGGTGGCTGTCTGCATGCCAAGGAGAGAGGCCTCAGGAGAAACCAAACCTGCTCGCACCTTGATCCTGGACTTCCAGCATCCAGAACTAGAGAAAACACATTTCTATGGTCTAGCCATCTAGTCTGTGCTAGTGTGTTATGGCAGCCCTAGGAAACAAATACAGATTTTTTAAAAAAATTTACCCATTGTAAGTGTACAGTTCAATGATATTTTGTAAATTTATGGAGTTGCACAACCATCACCACTATTCAGTTTTAGAAAGTTCCATCAAGCTGGCAGGTCTGCAGTCAATCTATTCCCACTCCCAGCTCTAGGCAACCACCAATCTGCTTTGTGTCTCCATAGCTTTTCCTTTCCTAGAAATTTCACATTGATGGAATCATGCAGTATATGGTCTTTCTGGTTTGACTTCTTTTATTTAGCATAGTTCTCTTTCAGGTTCATCCATATGGTAGCTTGTATCAGTCATTTGGTCCTTTTTACTGTCAAAAAGTATTTCATTGTGTGGGATAGCTTACATGTTTTGTATCTACTCACTAGTTGATGTGCATGTGAATTGTTTCCAGTTTGAGGCTACTATGAATTATACCCCATGAACATTTGTCTATATGTCTTTGGTGAAAATCATTCTCTTTGCAGATGCTCTCTATGTTCATTTAGATCAGATTATATGTTTTTAATTATTTTTAAATGATTTTTTTTTTGAGATAGCATCTCACTCTGTCGCCCAGGTTGGAGTGCAGTGGCACAATCTTGGCTCAATGCAACCTCCACCTCCAGGGTGAAGAATCAAACAATTCTCCTACTCAACCTCCTAAGTAGCTTGGATTACAGGAACCCGGCTAATTTTTGGTACAGATGGGGTTTCACCATCTTGGCCAGCCTGGTCTTGAACTCCTGACCTCATAATCCACCCACCTCAGCCTCCCAAAGTGCTGGGATTACAGGTGCTAGCCACAATGCCTAACCCAAATTAATTTTTAAATTACAAAATATAATCAGAAAGAAATGCCAGCTTCATCGAAATAGGGATGTTGCTTTTGTTCACTGTTGTGTTTCCAGTCCCTAAGCATATGGCTGAAAAAAAAAGTGAGGAATAAATGTATGTAACACAACAAAATAGTAACTGTATTCAGAATCTCACTCTGTCATCCAAGCTGGAGTGTAGTGGCACTATCAGGTCTCACTGCTGCTTAGATCTCCTAGGCTCAAGTGATCCTCTCATCCCAGCCTCTTGAGTAGCTGGGACTATAGGCAAGCCCCCTCATGCCCAGGTAATTTTTTGTGTCAGTGTAGACAGGGTCTCGCTTTGTTGCCTAGGCTGAGCTGGTCTCAAACACCTAGACTCAAGTGATTCTCCCACCTCAGCCCACCAAAGTTCTAGGATTACAAGTATGAGCAACCACCGCCAGCCCGTAAATGTATATTTGCTTGATTGATACAAAAAGTAAATTAGCTGGGCATGGTAGCTTATGCCTGTAATCCCAGCACTTTGGGAGGCCAAGTCAGGAGGATAGCTTGCGCCCAGGAGTTCAAGACCAGCCTGGGCAGCATGGCAAAACCCATCTCTTCAAAAAATACAGAAAGTTTGCTGGGTGTAGTGGCACACACCTGTAGTCCCAACTATTTGAGGGTGCTGAGGCAGGAGGATTGCTTGAGCCCTGGAGATCGAGGCTGCAGTGAGCTGCTATTGTGCCACTGTACTCCAGCCAGGGCAACAGAGTGAGACTCTGTCCCAAAAAAAAAAAATTTTTAAGTAAATTAATTAAACTGTAATAAGCAGTGCTTCTTTATTTTTATGGAGATTGACTTTGTGTGTGCATTAGAGTTATGAAGGTGCCATGTCAAGCACTTCACCGCCATGAGGGAAACACAGTTTTCAGTGCAGCTGGGAGAGAACACAGGGCCAATGGAGGGCCATTTTCAATTTGAGAGTTATGAGGCTGTCTTGCACTGATGGTAATTTACCAGCAGGGAGAGGAGAGAGAGGGTGGTTTCCATAAGCAGTCATTGAGAAGCTCCAAAGAAATGGGATGTAAAGCAGTACACCCACTGTGTGGTCCAAGAACCCACAGCATCAGCCTCAACCAGGAGCTAACTGGAAATTAGCCTGAGGCTAATCTTGAGGCTCCAACTCATACCTACTTATTCTACACCTCACAGGTGGCCAAGTGCTGCGTTTTAGCAAGCTCTCCATGTGAATCTCACACATGCTAAAGTTTGAATAGCACTGACCACCCTAGAGAACAACTGAAAAGGTGGCCTAGGGCAGATATTCTACTAGCAGGTCCTCGAGAGTTGACCAAACTGCCACTTGTCCCTTAACCCAGATACTGAAAGGACCTAGAAGAACACATTCAAACCACATTCCTGTGTATCCTATCTCAATGAATTCCGTGTCTGCTCACCTGTGTCATTCTTGGGCAGAGTCCCCTTATGTACTTTCTTATACAGAATCAAACAGAGGGTCATGATCAGAAGGAACAGCAGCACCTGATTAACTGACATAGAAATGGAAACACGTTAGCATTGAACCTGTGAACCCAAAAACACGTGACAAAGTTTATCATGGTAATATGAGTAGATGCCTTCCAAGTCACATGGAGAAGTGGTGGTCTGAGGCCTTTCAATAAACAGATAGCATATAAAGAATTAACCTGGCCAGGTGTGGTGGCTCATGCCTGTAATCCCAGTACTTTGGGAGGCTGAGGCAGGCAGATCACTTGAGCTCAGGAGTTCAAGACCAGCCTGGGCAACATAGTGGAACCCTGTCTCTACAAAAAAAAAAAAAAAAGAAAAGAAACAAACAAACAAGAAAACCCTACAAAAATGAGCTGGGTGTGGTGGTATGCACCTGTAGTCCCAGCTACTCGGGGGTCTGAGATAGGAGGATGGCTTGAGCTGGGGAGGTAGAGGCTGCAGTGAGCCAAGATTACTCCAGTCTGTGTGACAGAGCCAGACCCTGTCTCAAATACAAAACAAACAAACAGAAAGAATTAACCTGAAACACTATTGTTGCTCAGAGGTCTTGAATCTTTACTGAATTCGTATATCAGTCCTAATTGCTTTTTGGTGAAGTCTTTAGAATTTTCCAAATATAAGATTATATCTGCTCACACCTGTAATCCCAGCACTTTGGGAGGCTAAGGTGGGCAGATCACATGAGGCCAGGAGTTCAAGACCAGCCTGGGCAACATGGCAAAACCACATCTCTACTAAAAATACAAAAATTAGCTGGGTGTGGTGGCACATGCCTGTAGTCCCAGCTATTTGGGAGGCTGAGGCATGAGAATTGCTTGAACCTGCGAGGCGGAGATTGCAGTGAGCCGAGATCAATCCAGGCTGGGTGATAGAGCAAGACCCTCTCTCCAAAACAAAACAAAAATATATCATCTTCAAACAAGGATAATTTGACTTCTTCCTTTCCAATTTGGATGCTCTTTATTTCTTTTGCTGTACTGTGTTGAATAACAATAGTGAAAGCAGCCATCCTTGTCGTGTTCCAGATGTAAAAGGAAAGGCTTTTAGTTTTTCCCCATTTATTGTGATACCGGCTGTCGGTCTTTCACATGTGGCTTTTATTTTGTTGAGTTTAAGTGATTCTTCTATGAGCCAGTAGTAATTATAAGTACATGTTCTTAGCCATTATGACACAGTTGCTTCTCAGTTAACTCAACCTCTGGTCAAGGATGATGTGCAGGCCAGGTGCGGTGGCTCACACCTGCAATCTGAGCACAGGTGGATCACCGGAGGCCAGTTTGAGACTAGCCTGGCCAACATAGCGAAAATCTGTCCCTAATAAAATACAAAAATTAGCTGGGTGTTGCATATGACTGTAGTCTCAGATACTCAGGAGGCCGAGGCATGAGAATTGCTTGAACCTGGGAGGTGGAGGTTGCAGTGAACCGAGATTGTGCCACTGAACTCTAGTCTGGGAGACAGAGGGAGAAAAAGAAAGAAAGAGAGAGAGAGAGAGAGAGAGAGAGAGAGAGAGAGAGAGAGAGAGAGAGGAGAAGAAAGAAAGAAATGGAGGGAGGGAAGGAAGGAAAGGCAGAAATTCTTGCCTGCCCTGGGTAAACAGTTAGAAGACCCCAATGCCTCTAAGCCTCCAGGTCTGTCTGTTCCAGTGATGTTTGCTCTTAGGATCTGGAGAGAAGTAGGGTGGCATAAAACAGTGTTTTCTTGAGTATGGAACACATAGCACTGGTAGTGCATGAAATGACTGGGGAAGTTCATGTTCATAGCATTAAGTAGTATTATATTACCATATGAGAAAGTCAGTCTTTCTGATTTTATGTGCAGGAGCACAACAAAAGCTACCCAGAATTGAATCACATTTTTCTAATTGTATACATGTTTAAAGCTACTTTTTTTTATTATGATAGGCAATCATTCTGTTTTCATTTACAGTAAGGATAAGAACTTTCTATTATGAATTACACTTACAAAAATGAGTCAACTTAAAGAAAAATGTGTTTTTTTAGACAGAATTTCACTCTTGTTGCCCAGGCTGGAGAGCAATAGCACAGTCTCAACTCACTGCAAACTCTGCCTCCTGGGTTCAAGCGATTCTCCTGCCTCAGCCTCCCAAGTAGCTGGGATTACAGGCATCCACCATCATGCTCGGCTAATTTTTGTATTTTTATTTTATTTTATTTTTTTTTGAGACGGAGTTTCGCTCTTGTTACCCAGGCTGGAGTGCAATGGCGCGATCTCGGCTCACCGCAACCTCCGCCTCCTGGGTTCAGGCAATTCTCCTGCCTCAGCCTCCTGAGTAGCTGGGATTACAGGCACGTGCCACCATGCCCAGCTAATGTTTTGTATTTTTAGTAGAGACGGGGTTTCACCATGTTGACCAGGATGGTCTCGATCTCTCGACCTCATGATCCACCCGCCTCAGCCTCCCAAAGTGCTGGGATTACAGGCTTGAGCCACCACGCCCGGCTAATTTTTGTATTTTTAGTAGAGATGGGGTTTCACTATGTTGGCCAGGCTGATCTCAAACTTCTGACCTCAGGTGATCCGCCCCCATTGGCCTCCCAAAGTGCTAAGGATATAGGCAAGAGCCACCATGCCCAGCCCATATTATTTTTTATTATTTGTATGTATCAAGAGACTTAATCTATTGACTTCATATGGATCTATTTTTTTGGCCTCTATGCCTTTGTCTTCCCATTTGTAAAAGAAGAGTCTCCATGGATGCCTTTCAAAGCTACATCCTGAGGCTGTGATTCTATTTTACTGACACCCAGTCCCTCACTGCCTTATAAATTACAGATTCAGCAGGGTCAATCAGATACTAAACTCAGTTTAAAACAAAATTATGGAGAAGCAAAAAATGAACAAAATTCTACAATTTATCAACAGGTCCAATTAATACACACCCGCTACAGCTGAGCATGGTGGCTCACGCCTGTAATCCCAACACTTTTGGAGGCTGAGGCAGGTGGATCACTTGAGGTCAGGAGTTTGAGACCAGCCCAGCCAACATGGTAAAACCCCATCTCTACTAAAAACACAAAAATTAGCTAGGCATGGTGGCGGGTGCCTGTAATCCCAGCTACTTGAAAGGTTGAGGCAGGAGAATCATTTGAACCCAGGAGGCAGAGATTGCAGTGAGCAGAGATCACATCACTGCACTCCAGCCTCAGTGACAGAGCAGAACTCTGTCTCAAAAAAAAAAAAAAAAAAAAATTTACCTGCCACAACCAACTTGGGGAGGTGGCTGAATGTCTACTATCATCTGACACTTTCAACTGTGGCTGTTAGCACTGACATCGAGTTGCCTGATAAAATTATTTTTCTGGTGCATATATGTCTTATGCAATATTTGGAACATACATATACTAAAAATTTATTTGTTGTTTATCTGAAGTTCAAATTTAACTGGTTGTCCTGTCCTGTGTATTTGTTTGCTGAATCTGGGAACTCTACCCTGAGGGTAACACAATTAGGTTACTATGTTTCTCCACAAATTCACAAATGACTGGATCTACCATCAGAGGCAAATCCAGGTTCTGATGGGTCTGAAGAGTTGAGGTGACTCTTTAAGAATATGAATACAAAATTAGAAATTACAAATGCTAAATTGGCTATGAACATGAATATTTATTCAGAATGAGAAAATGCATTATATCTGCAAGTTTTGTTTGTTGTTGTTGTTGTTTTTTTTTTTTTTTTTTTTTTTTTGAGACAGAGTTTCGCTCTTGTGACCCAGGCTAGAGTGCAATGGCGCAATCTCAGCTCACCACAACCTCCGCCTCCTGGGTTCAAGCAATTCTCCTGCCTCAGCCTCCCGAGTAGCTGGGACTACAGGCACACACCACCATGCCCAGCTAATTTTTGTATTTTTAGTAGAGACGGGGTTTCACCATGTTGACCAGGATGGTCTTGATCTCTTGACCTCGTGATCCACCTGCCTCGGCCTCCCAAAGTGCTGGGATTACAGGCGTGAGCCACTGCGCCCGGCCTTATATCTGCAAGTTTTATAGAAATATATGATCCTTCTTATAAGTCCACTTCCACTTCTTTTTTGTTTGTTTGTTTTTTGAGACAAGTTCTTGCTCTGTCTCCCAGGCTGGTATGCATTGGTGCAATCTCGGTTCACTGCAGACTCTGCCTCTCAGGCTCAAGTGATCCTCCTGCCTCAGCCTCCTGAGTAGCTGAGACTACAGGCACCCACCACCATAACCGGCTAATTTTTGTATTTTTTGTAGAGATAGGGTCTCGCCATGCTGCCCAGGCTGGTCTTGAATTCCTGAGCTCAACTGATCTGCCCACCTAAGCCTCCCAATGTACTAGGATTACAGGTATGAGCCAGTGCGCCCAGCTGATAAGTCCACTTCTGACTAAAATACTGAACAACTCTCCATGGGAATAATCCGGAAATGATGATGCCAAAACGATCCATGAAAATCAAAGACAATTCAAGAAAGAAGAAAAAAGCCAAGTCCCAGCATCAAAACAATCCTCCCAAATATCTGATTTTTAATCATTATTTTCAAAGTTGTAATCTTACTTTTTCTTAACAGAGCCATGTGTATTCACGCAGATAAGAACTGTGATCTGTGGATTAAGAAAGAAAAATCCATTTAAAAGAGAATCAATTAAAAGTCATTAACAAATGTTAAGGACTATGCCTTCTCTGAAGGACATCTATCATGAAGTGTATGATTATCTTTTACTGCTCTGAATCTAAAATTTTGGAAACAAAATGAATATAGGTCCATCTCTTCAAAAGTGATGCCCCTGGTTGAATAAACCTTACTAAGGGTCCTCAAGAGCTAATCTTTTGTCTTCAGAATTTCTTTTTCTTTTCTTTTTGGTGACAGAGTCTCACTCTTGTCACCCAGGCTAGAATGCAGTGGTGTGATAGAGGTGCGACAGAGGTTCTCACTGCAACTTCTGACTCCAAGTTTCAAGCAATTCTCCTTCCTCAGCCTCCTGAGTAGCTGGGACTAGGCATGCACCACCAAGCCTGGATAATTTTGTATTTTTAGTAGAGACAGGCTTTTGCCATGTTTTCCAGGCCGATCTCAAACTTCTACCTCAAGCCATCTATCCACCGTGGCCTCCTAAAGTGTTGGGATTACGGCATGAGCCACCTTACCAGCCCAGAATCTTTTTTAACCTCCTGCAAAAAGAGCTCTGTCGGCTGGCTGTACGCGGTGGCTCAGCCTATAATCCCAGCGCTTTGGGAGGCCAAGGCGGGTGGATGACAAGGTCAGAAAATCAAGACCATCCTGGCTGACATTGCGAAACCCCATCTCCACTGAAAATAAATTTTAAAAAAAAATAGCTGGGCTTGGTGGCACGCACCTGTAACCCCAGCTACTCAGGAGGCTGAGGCAGAAGAATCGTTTGAACCTGGGAGGTGGAGGTTGCCATGAGCCAAGATCACACCACTACGCTCTAGCCTGGGCAATGAGCAAGACTCTGTCTCGGAAAAAAAAAAAAAAAAAAAAAAAGAGCTCTGTCAACCTTCTGGGTTAGCAGAGCACATGGCAGTAACTGGAAGTATCGCACTAGAACATCTCCTTGATCTAAAACAGCAACGGCATGCTATCTTTCATGACTTCATTCCTTGATAAGAAAGCCTTTACATCTTCAGGAATCCCTTGGATGGGGCATGCATTATACTCAATTCAATCATTCATTCAGTATTTACATATTGGGATCCTACTAAAAGCCCAGCACTTTGCCACTTCCAGTGATGTACCGATGAACAAAACAGTCCTGGTCCCTATTTTCCTGGAGCTTTTGGTCCAGTGGGGGAAACAGATATTAAAATGTGACACGTAAAAGTATGGTAAGTGCTATGAAGGAAGCAATGGAGGTGTTGGGATAAAGATGAACAGGGGTGGGGAGTGCATCAGGAAGAGAAATCAGGAAAAGCTTCATTGAGGAGATGGCATTGGAGGGAAGGAAGAGCAAGAGCCAGTCAAGGGCAGAACATGCAGGGAGCATCCTAAGCAGAGGGAACAGCAAGTGCAAAAGCCCTGGGGCTGGAATAAGCTCCAAGTATTCTAGGAACTGCAAGAAGCTCATTGTAGCTGGATCACAGTGAACCAAGGGAGAGACTGACTGGAAGAGGCCGAAGAGGTACGAAGGGGCTGGATACTACCGTGCCTGAAGAGAAGTTTGGATTTTATTTTACGTGCATTAAACCCCTTCCATCAGTGTTTAACATTATTAAAGCCCTAAAGGACTGTTTCTCAAACATTCCCAAAGGAATTGTGATGGTAAAGGAGAGTGAATACTCAACTTTGCTCACAGTGAGCTCAAAGTATCTTTCAAGGTTTTTGTTTTACCTTCAAATTCATGGGAGCTGTGCAACATGTAGTAGTGGAAAGGAATCACTCCTTTAACTGCTAGGAGAGTTCCCCCTCACGGAGAAAACTACCTGTTATGAGAGCAAGGTCTTCTGTGCCTAGGTGGGATGGCCAGGTGAAAGCAGGGAAAAACTAAACCAGTTTGAATAAGGGATGAATCAAAATCCTAAGGTTTGGCCACAGCCCAAGAAAAAATGTTATTAGAGGGAAAAGGAAAGTCCAAGTCACTTACTCAGGAGAACTTCCTTTCCTATGGCAGGCCCAGGGACTGTTCAAGAACAGATGTCCAATACTCAACCCACAATCTTCTTCCACGCTCTCCACCTTCTAACCTCAGCCCAGCTCCACACTGCTCTTCACAGGACCTAAAGTGACATTTTAAGTGTTTTACCAAGTGTAGTGGCTCACTTTGGGAGGCCGGGGTGGGCAGATGCTTGAGCCTAGGAGTTTGAGACAAGCCTGGACAACATAATAAGACCTCTCACCCCCACAATTTCTACAAAAAATACAAAAATTAGCAGGTAGAGTGGTGCATGCCTGTAGTCCCAGCTACTCAGGAAGTTGAGGCTGGAGGATCACTTGTGCCCAGGAGGCTGAAGCTGCAGTGAGCTGTGGCTGCTGCACTCCAGCTGGGAAACAGGGCAAAACCCCGTTTAAAAAAAAAAAAAAAAAGAAGGGGGAGAGAGAAAGAATAGAAAGAAAGAAAAAAGACAAAAAGAAAGAAAGAAAGAGAGGAAGAGGGAGAGAAAGGGAGAAAGAAAAAGAAAGAATGAAAGAAAGTGAGAAAGAAAATGAGAAAGGAAGGAAGAGAAAGAAAGAAAGAGAAAAGTAAAGCAAAAAAGAAAAACTGCTGCTCTTAGAAGAGCTACCAGGTTTGTTGTGTGTTTTTTTGTAGCCCCAAGCTCACAGCAGTAATATTCCAGGGGATGAGCGCTGTGAGATGAGAAAGTTCATCTCATTCCACAGTGGGATGTTTATCTGGTCTCAGATAAACATCAGGAGAGTGGCAGGCTTTCGGGGTGACTGCAAGGAAAAGGGAACACAAATGGAAAGAATGAGAGCCCTGGAAGAAAGGTTGGAGAATTCTCAGAGAAAGCTTTGGAATGAAATGGGCCTGTTTCACGTTGCTATACACAATTAAAGTAATTGAAATACCCACCTCCATCCAACTTCATGTAACCCAATATTTAAAGGCCTTTCTGCCTCTGTATTGAAGATTACAGAAAATATAGTGGTAGGCTGGTAGAAAAAGGGAGATTTTTGGGTTGATATTCTTACAGGACTTATATTGAACATATTTAATAACCCATATGGCTCTTGGCATTGATCAATCAAAATGGGTACCAGCTATAAATGTCTGGCGCAGTCCCACAGGAGTTTCTAACTAATAAATAGCAGTTTTGGCACCTACAGAATGTCAAATCATATTGATGTATTATCTATTCAAACATATAAACACAGTAGATTCTACACACACACACGTGCATACACACACGTGCATACACACACGATGCTCTATATTTTGATAAGCGGCAAGAACTGTTAAGTGTCACATTATCAATCATTCTCATGTTCTATCAGGCCAACTTTTTATATAAAGTCCTTTCTTTGCATAAGAAAAATGCAGGGCAAATTCTAAGAGGCCTATCAACTAGATGTATTCCAAGAACAACTTCTTTTAACAAAAGAGACCAGCTGCTGCTTCAAAGCCTAAAGAATTGGCCTATGAGAACTATTTTTCTGCCAAGGTATTTGATACATGTTGACAAGCAAATTTATTTCTGGTCTTATGGATTTACACACATTTCCTACTATGAGCTTCTTTCTTGATGTTCTTAAAAATTGCTATGCATTGAGGGGAGGGAGAGCATCAGAATAAATAGCTAATGCATGCCAGGCTTAATACCTAGGTAATGGGTTCATAGGTGCAGCAAACCACCATGGCACACATTTACCTATGTAAGAAACCTGCACATTCTGCACATATATCCCAAAACTTAGAATAAAATAAAATTTTTAAAAATTGCTGTGCATATTTCTTTTTTATTAGGTAGTATTTTCTGAATTCTTTGGACTACATTGAAGAATCAGAAAGAGTGCTTCACCCAGGGAAACACAAATGGTTCTGCAGAATAAACACTCAGTATGTCTGCTTTTGTTTTAAATAGACTTCCTTTCTATGACACATTTACTAGAGGAATATTACCATGTCAGCTTCAAAATTTGACAGGCTGATTTTTAAGTTTTAAAAAAATTACATACATTAGAATTTACTTTTTTTTTTGTATAGTTCTATGAATTTTTACACATGCATAGATTCTTGTAACAACCACCACAAATAGGAGAGAGAATACCACCAACACTCCTGAAGAATTCCCTTGTGCTGCCCCTTTGTAGTCAGGCCCTGTCCAACACCTAGCCCTTGACAACTGCTGATCTGTTCTCTGTCTCTATAGTTTTGTCTTTTCCAGAATGTCATACAAATGGAATCCTACAGGATGTAATATTTTGAGAGGCTCTCTTCTCTCACTTAGCACAATGCTTTTGAGATTCATACCTGTTACTGCCTTTATCAATAGTTTGTACCTTTTTATTGCTGAATAGTATTCCATTGAATGGATATACCACAGTTTATCCATTCACCCATTGAAGGACATCTGGGTTGTTTCCATTGTTTTGTGATTATAAATAATGCTTCTGTAAACACTTGTTTACAGGTTTTTGTGTGAAGAGAGGGTAACTACCTAGAAGTGGTATTGCTGAGTCTTTTGGTAGATATATATTTAACTCTATAAAAAACTGCCAATCTAGGCTGGGCACAGTGGCTCATACCTATAATCCCAGCACTTTGGGAAGCCAAGGTGGGAGGATTGCTTTAGCTCAGAAGTTCAAGACCAGCCCTGGCAATATAGTGAGACTCCTATCTCTATGAAAAAAGAAAAAAATTGTGGAGAGTTAGAGAAAAAAAATTAGCCAGACCTGGTGGTGGGCACCTGTGGCCCCAGCTATTCAGGAAACTGAGATGAGAGAATTGCTTGAGCCTGGGAGGTTAAGGCTGCAGTAAGCCATAGTGGCACTACTGCACTCCAGCCCAGGTGTCAGAGTAAAACCCTGTCTGAAAAAAAAAAAAAAAAAAAAAAGAAAGAAATTGACAATCTTTTTTCCTGAGTGGAAACAGATTTTCATTTTGTATTCCCACTAGCATTATAAGAAAGTTCCAGTTGCTCTGTGTTCTTGTCAGTACTTGGTATTGTTAGTATTTTTTTATTTTAGCTCTTCTAATGGATGAATTGCATTGTGATTTTAATTTGCATTTCCTTGATGATTACTCATGTTGAGCATCTTTTTGTGTGTTTATTTATCAAACACATAAGGTGAAATGTCTTTTTAAATCTTTTGCACATTTTTATAGGAATATTTTCTTGTTTTTGAGTTTTGGGAGTTGTTTATATATTCTGGATACAAGTCCTGTGTTATGGCCAGGTGCTGTGGCTCACACCTGTAATCCCAGCACTTTAGGAGGTCGAGGTTGGTAGATGACTTCAGGTCAGGAGTTCAAGGCCAGCCTGGCCAGCATGGTGAAAACCCGTCTCTACTAAAATACAAAAGTGAGGCAGGAATGGTGGTGCGCATCTGTAATTCCAGCTACATGGGAGGCTGAGGCAGGAGAATCACTTGAACCCGGGAGGCAAAGGTTGTAGTGAGCCAAGATTGCACCACTGCACCCCAGCCTGGGCAACAGAGCAAGACCCTGTTTCAAGAAAAAAAAAATCCCGTGGTGGATATGTGATTTGCAAATACTTTCCCCTGGTATGTGGCTTGTCTTTTCAGTCTCTTAAAAATGAATTTTGCAGAGCAGAAGTATTTGATTTTCATGTCAAATTAATTTTCTTTCTTTCTTTTTTTTTTTGAAACAGAGTTTTATTCCATTACCCAGGCTTAAGTGTAGTACAATCTCAGTTCACTGCAACATCTACCTCTGAGGCTCAAGCAATTCTCCTATCTCAGCCTCCCAAGTAGCTGGAACAATAGATGCTCACTACCTCACCTGGCTAGTTTTTGTATTTTTTGTAGAGATGGGGGGTTTTTCCATGTTGTCCAGGCTGGTCTCAAACTCCTGAGCTCAAGCAATCTGCCTCCTCAACTTTCCAAAGTGCCAGGATTACAGGCATGAGCCACCACACCTGGTCTTTTTTTCTTCTACAGATCATGCTTTTAGTATCATATCTAAGAATTTTTGGCCAAAAGTAAGGTCATGATGTAAATATATATATGTATATTTATTTAATTTATATAATATATAAATATATACATTAAATATATAAATATATTTAATTTATATATATCTAATTTAATATATATATAAATATATATATATAATTGCACTTTAGGTTCTGGGGTACATGTGCAGAACATGCAGAATTGTTGCATAGGTACATACATGGCAATGTGGTTTGCTGCCTCCATCCCCCTGTCACCTATATCTGTCATTTCTCCCCATGTTATCCCTCCCCAACCTCCCTACCTCCCACTGTCCCTCCCCATTCCCCGCCCAACAGACCTCAGTGTGTGATGCTTCCCTCCCTGTGCCCAAGTGTTCTCATTGTTCAACACCCACCTATGAGTGAGAACATGCGGTGTTTGATTTTTTGTTCTTGTGTCAGTTTGCTGAGAATGATGGTTTCCAGATTCACCCATATCCCTACAAAGGACACAAACTCATCGTTTTTATGGCTGCATGGTATTCCATGGTGTATATGTGCCACATTTTCCTTGTCCAGTCTATCATTGATGGGCATTTGGGTTGGTTCCAGGTCTTTGCTATTGTAAACAATGCCGCAATGAACATACATGTGCATGTGTCTTTATAATAGAATGATTTGTAATCCTTTGGCTATATACCCAGTAATGGGATTGCTGAGTCTAATGGAATTTCTATTTCTAGATCCTTGAGGAATTGCCACACTGTCTTCCACAATGGTTGAACTAATTTACACTCCCACCAACAGTGTAAAAGTCTTTCTATTTCTCCACATCCTCTCCAGTATCTGTTGTCTCCAAATTTTTTAATGATCACCATTCTAACTGGCATGAGATGGTATTTCAATGTGGTTTTCACTTGCATTTCTCTAATGGCCAGTGATGATGAGCACTTTTTCATATGTTTGTTGGCATCATATATGTCTTCTTTTGAAAAGTGTCTGTTCATGTCCTTTGCCCACTTTTGAATGGGTTTGTTTGTTTTTTTTTTTTTCCTGTAAATCTGTTTTAGTTATTTGTAGATTCTGGATATAAGTCCTTTGTCAGATGAGTAGATTGCAAAAATTTTTTCCCATTCTGTTGGTTGCCAGTTCACTCTAATGATTGTTTCTTTTGCTGTACAGAAGCTCTGGAGTTTAATTAGATCCCATTTGTCTATTTTGGCTTTTGTTGCCAATGCTTTTGGTGTTCTAGTAATGAAGTCCTTGCCTATGCCTATGTCCTGAATGCTTTCCCCTAAGTTTTCTTCTAGAGCTTTCATGGTGTTAGGTCTTATGTTTAAGTCTTTAATCCATCTGGAGTTAATTTTAGTGTAAGGTGTCAGGAAGGGGTCCAGTTTCTGCTTTCCACACATGGCCAGCCAGTTTTCCCAACACCATTTATTAAACAGAAATCCTTTCCCTATTGCTTTTTTTTGTCAGGCTTGTCAAAGATCAGATGGTTGTAGATGTGTGGCATTGCCTCCAAGGCCTCTGTTCTGTTCCATTGGTCTATCTTTGTTTTGGTACTAGTACCATGCTGCTTTGATTACTGTAGTCTTGCAGTATAGTTTGAAGTCAGGTAGCATGATGCCTCCAGCTTTGTTCTTTTTGCTTAGGATTGTCTTGGCTATGCAGGCTCTCTTTTGTTTCCATATGAAGTTTAAGGTGGTTTATTACAGTTCTGTGAAGAGGGTCATAGGTAGCTTGATGGGGATAGTGTTGAATCTGTAAATTACTTTGGGCAGTATGACCATTTTCACAATATTGATTCTTCCTAACCATGAGCATGGAATGTTTTTCCTTCTGTTTGTGTCCTCTCTTATTTCCTTGAGCAGTGGTTTGTGGTTCTCCTTGAAGAGGTCCTTTACATCCTTTGTTAGATGTATTCCTAGGTATTATATTCTCTTTGTAGCAATTGTTAATGAGACATTCTTGATTTGGCTCTCTTTAAGTCTGTTATTGGTGTATAGGAATGCTTGTGATTTCTGCACGTTGATTTTGTATCCTAGGACTGCTGAAGTTGCTTATCAGTTTAAGGAGATTTGGAGCTGAGACAATGGAGTCTTCTAAATATACAATTGTCATCTGCAAATAGAGACAATTTGACTTACTCCTTTCCTAATTGAATACCTTTTATTTCTTTTACTTGCCTGATTGCTCTGGCTAGAACTTCCAAAACTATATTGCATAAGGAGTGGTGAGAGAGGGCATCCTTGTCTAGTGCCAGATTTCAAAGGGAATGCTTGTAGTTTTTGCCCATTCAGTACGATATTGGCTGTAGGTTTGTCATAAATAGCTTTTATTATTTTGGGATACATTCCATTGATACCTAGTTTCTTGAAAGTTTTTAGCATAAAGCACTGTTGAATTTTGTCAAAGGCCTCCTCTGCATCTATTGAGATAATCATGTAGATTTTGTCTTTGGTTCTGTTTATGTGATGGATTACATTTATAGACTTGCATATGTTGAACCAGCCTTGCACCCGGGATGAAGCCTACTTGATCACGATGGTTAAGCTTTTTGATGTGCTATTGCAATCAGTTTGCTAGTATTTTATTGAAGATTTTTGCATCTATGTTCATCATGGATATTGGCCTGAAGTTTTCTTTTTTGGTTGAGTCTCTGCCGGGTTTTGGTATCAGGATGATGCTGGTCTCATAAATTGATTTGGGAAGGATTCCCTCTTTTTGGATTGTTTGGAATAGTTTCAGAAGGAGTGGTACCAACTCCTCTTTGTATGTCTGGTAGGGTTCGGCTCTGAACCCATCTGGACCTGGGCTTTTTTTGGTTGGTAGGCTATTAATTGCTGCCTCAACTTCAGCCCTTGTTATTGGTCTATTCAGGGTTTCAACTTCTTCCTGGTTTAGGCTTGGGAGGAGGCAAGGGTCCAGGAATTTATCCATTTCTTCCAGGTTTACTGGTTTAGGTGCATATAGTTGTTCCTAGTAATCTCTGATGGCAGTTTGTATTTCTGTGGAATCAGTGATGATATCCCCTTTATCATTTTTTATTGCATCTATTTGATTTTTCTCTCTTTTCTTTTTTATTAATCTGGCTAGTGGTCTATTGTGTTGATCTTTTCAAAAAACCAGCTCCTGGATTTATGGACTTTTTGAAGGGTTTTTTGTGTCTCTATCTCCTTCACTTCTGCTCTGATCTTATTTCTTGTTTTCTGCTAGCTTTTGGGTTTTTTTTTTTTAATCTTGCTCCTCTAGCTCTTTCAATCTTAATGTTAAGATGTTGATTTTAGTTCTTTCCTTGCTTCTCATGTGGGCATTTATTGCTATAAATTTCCCTCTAGAAACTGCTTTAAATGTGTCCCAGAGATTCTGGTACGTTGTGTCTTCATACTTGTTGGTTTTGAAGAACATCTTTATTTCTGCCTTTATTTCATTGTTTATCCAGTCAACATTCAAAAGCCAGTTGTTTAGTTTCCATGAAATTGTGCAGTTCTGAGTTAGTTTCTTAATCCTAAATTCTAACTTGATTTCCCTGCGGAGAGATTGTTTGTTATGATTTCTGGTTTTTTTGCATTTGCTGAGGAGTGATTTACTTCCAATTATATGGTCAGTTTTACAGTAGGTGCGATGTGGTGCTGAGAAGAATGTATATTCTGTGGATTTGGGGTGGAGAGTTCTGTAGAGGTCTATTAGGTTTGCTTTGTCCAGATCTGAGTTCAAGTTCTGGATATCCTTATTAATTTTCTGTCTTGTTGATCTCTCTAATATTGACAGTGGAGTGTTAAAGTCTCCCACTATTATTGTGTAGGAGTCTAAGTCTCTTTGTAGGTCATTAAGAACTTGCTTTATGTAACTGAGTGCTCCTATATTGGGTGCATATATATTTACGATTGTTAGCTCTTCTTGTTGCATTAATCCTTTTACCATTATGTAATGTCCTTCTTTGTCTCTTTTGATCCTTGTTGGTTTAAAGTCTATTTTATCAGAGACAAGGATTGCAACTCCTGCTTTTTTTTTACCCTCCATTTGCTTGGTAAATCTTTCTCCATCCCTTTATTCTGAGCCTATGTGTGTCCTTGCATGTGAGATGGATTTCCTAGATACAGCATACTAATGAGTTTTGACTTTTTATCCAATTTGCCAGTCTGTGTCTTTTGATTGGGGTATTTAGCCCATTTACATTTAAGGTTAATATTGTTATGTGTGAATTTCATCCTGCCATTTTGATGCTAGCTGGTTGTTTTGCCCATTAGTTGGCACAGTTTCTTCATTGTGTCAGTGGTCTTTACCATTTGGTACATTTTTGGAGTGGATGGTACTGGTTGTTACTTTCTATGTTTACTGCTTCTTTCAGGAGCTCTTGTAAGGCAGTCCTGGTGGTGATGAAATCTCTCAGCAATTGCTTGTTCATAAAGGATTTTATTTCTCCCTCGCTTATGAAGCTTAGTTTGGCTGGATTGAAATTCTAGGCTGAAAGTTCTTTTCTTTAAGGATGTTGAATATTGGCCCCCACTCTCTTCTGGCTTGTAGGGTTTCTGCCAAGAGATCTGCTGTGAGTCTGATGGGCTTCCCTTTGTGGGTAACCTCACCTTTCTCTCTGGCTGCCCTTAGCATTTTTTACTTCATTTCAACCCTAGTGAATCTGATGATTATGTGCCTTGGGGTTGCTCTTCTTGAGGAATATCTCTGTGGTGTTCTCTGTATTTCCTAGACTTGAATCATGGCCTGCCTTGCTGCATTGGGGAAGTTCTCCTGGACAATATTCTGAAGAGTGTTTTCCAGCTTGGATTCATTCTCTCCATCACATTCAGGTACACCTATCAAATGTAGATTGGTCTTTTCACATAATCCCATATTTCTTGGAGGCTTTGTTCATTTCTTTTCACTGTTTTTTCTCTAATCTTGCCTTCTCATTTTATTTCATTGAGTTGATCTTCAGTTCATATCCTTTCTTCTGCTTGGTCGATCCTTTTTTTCTGCTTGGTCAATTTGATACTGAAACTTGTGTATGCTTTGTGAAGTTCTTGTGTTTTGTTTTTCAGCTCCATCAAGTCATTTATATTTTTCTCTAAGCTGTTTATTCTCATTAGCATTTTGTCAAACCTTTTTTCAGGGTTCTTAGTTTCTTTGCATTGGGTTAGAACATGTTCTTTTAGCTCAGAGAAGTTTTTTATTACCCACCTTCTGCAACCTCTTTCTGTCAATTCGTCACACTCATTCTCCACTCATCTTTGTTCCTTTGTTGGTGAGGAGTTGTGATCCATTGGAGGAAGAGAAGAGTTCTGGTTTGGGGTGTTTTCATCCTTTTTGTGCTGGTTTCTTCCCATCTTTGTGGATTTATCCACCTGTGGTCTTTGTAGTTGGTGACTTTCACATAGGGGTCTCTGAGTGGACATCCTTTCTGTTGATGTGGAAGTTATTTCTTTCTGTTTTTCAGTTTTCCTTTTAACAGTCAAGCCCCTCTGCTGTAGGACTACTGGAGGTCCACTCCAAACCCTGCTTGCCTGGGGATCACCTGTGGTGGCTGCAGAACAGTAAGGGTTGCTGCCAGTTTCATATTCTGTTATCTTTGTCCCAGAAGGATACCTGCCAGATATCAGCCTGAACTCTCCTTTACGAGGTATCTCTTTGGATATACAGTAGTCAGGGAGCTGCTTGAGGAGACAGTCTGTCCCTTATAGGAGCTCAAGTGCTGAACTGTGAGCCCCATTGTTCCATTCAGAGCTGCTGGGCAGGTACATTTAAGTCTGCTGCAGCAGAACTCATAACTGCCTTTTTTCCCATGTGCTCTGTCCTGGGAATGTGAGGCTTTAATTATAAGTTCCTGACATGCTGCTGCCTTTTTTCAGAGATGCCTTGCCCAGCAAGGAAGTAGCCTAGTCATGGTCTTCCAGAAGAGGCATTGCTGAGCTGCCGTGGGCTCTGCCCAGCTGCTGTGTGAAATTCCTCGTGGTTTTGTTTACAGAGGTATAGTTAGAACTGCCCCAGTAATGGTGGTCTGTCTCAGTAATGGCAGACTGCCTCAGTAATGGCAGATTGCCTCAGTAATGGTGGACTGCCTCAGTAACGGCAGACTGCCTCGGTAATGGCAGACTGCCTCAGTAATATCGGACACCCTTTCCCTGACAGAGCTGGACCATCCAGGGTCTAGCTGCGCTTGCTGTGAAACTCTCAATCCAGAGCATTTCAGATTATTGGTCTTTGTCAGGGTGGGACCCACTGAGCCAGATCACCTGGCTTCCTGTTGCAGCCCCCCTTTTCAGTTGAATGAATGGCTGTCTCCCAGCCATTCCAGGTGCCAGTTGAAATGACCACCCAGATTTGTGTGAGTTTTTGTGTGGAGACCCACTGCACTGGCTGAAACAGCTGTGCTGGAAA
Organism: Saimiri boliviensis; assembly: GCF_048565385.1. Classification (NCBI taxonomy): domain Eukaryota; kingdom Metazoa; phylum Chordata; class Mammalia; order Primates; family Cebidae; genus Saimiri; species Saimiri boliviensis. Next base: position 29,107,824 of record NC_133455.1, on the reverse strand, counting down.
CTCATAGTGCTTTTCAGCCTGGGAATCTCCTGGCCTGTGGGCAGTAATAACTCATTTAGAAATGCGGTGATCACTTACCTTCTGCATTGTTCTCACTGGGAACTGCATTCCAGAGCTGTTCCTATTTGGCCATCTTGGATCCTCAATTCTTCTTCTGAGAATTTTAAAGTTCTAGACTTAATTTTTACATTTAGAGTTAATTTTTGTATATATCATGAAGTGTAGATTTAACTTCATCTTTTAGCATATGGTTTTCCAGTTGTTCCAAGACCATTTGTTGAGAAGGCCATTTGTTGAGACCATTTGTTGTTCCTTCGGCAGAATTGATTTTTTTCTTTAATATTTTGTTCAAATTTCAGGGTATTCAAAGGTGACTTGAAATCTGGCAAAAAGTTTGAACCTAGAGGATAACATGTATCCCAAAGAAGGAAGCAAGTTATCAACACAGGTTTTTAATTCTCTCCTATACTTTCTACAGGAAGAATTATAGATATGAATAGTCATCAGTGACTAAAAAGTGAGCTACATCGTCAAATAAAGATTCAATAATGTGTCCTGGTGTGGCAGCTCACACTTATAATCCCAGCACTTTGAGAGGTTGAGGCCAGGAATTTGAGACCAGCCTGGCCAACACTGCGAAACCTCATCTCTGATAAAAATTTAAAAATTAGGGGCCGGGCGTGGTGGCTCACGCCTGTAATCCCAGCACTTTGGGAGGCCGAGGCGGGTGGATCATGAGGTCAAGAGATCGAGACCATCCTGGTCAACATAGTGAAACCCCGCCTCTACTAAAAATACAAAAAATTAGCTGGGCATGGTGGCGTGTGCCTGTAATCCCAGCTACTCAGGAGGCTGAGGCAGGAGAATTGCCTGAACCCAGGAGGCGAAGGTTGCGGTGAGCCGAGATCTTGCAATTGCACTCCAGCCTGGGTAACAAGAGTGAAACAAACAAAAAAAAAATTAAAAATTAGCCAGATGTGGTGGGGCATGCCTGTAATCTCAGCTACTTGGGAGACTGAGGCATGAGAATCACTTGAACTTGTGAGAAGGAGGTTGTAGTGAGCTGAGATCATGCCACTGCACTCCAGCTTGGGCAACAGAACAAGACTCTGTCTCAAAAACAAAAAAATCTATAAAGTTCTTAGAGTAGTATCAGGTACCAAGCAGGCAAGAAAAGGGTTGATCTACCATGAAAAAGTTTCAACCAAACATTTCCCCAAACTCAAATTTTATCTTTGCATTATATTATGTAGTATTTTATTTACGCTCTGAAATCAGGAAAGCTAAGACCCTCTCCCTTTATTCTCGAAATTTACCAGTTAAGACTTTACTTCCTGTTTGTCCCAATTTACAATTATCTATCTATATGCTTAATACAATACCTTGGACATTCATTAAGAGAAGTGGTACGCATTAAGCAAAGCATAGGATAGGGCAGATTTGATGAAAAAAAATAAAACTTAACTATTAGATAAGGATTTTAGATGACAACAGTCATTTTAATCTAAAATCTAAAGTTAAATTTTGTCACATTTTTTATGTTCATTCACTTGTTTGTGTCATTTTGCTAATCACCCCAGAAGCTGGAAACTGACTTCCTTTATCTCACACACAAAAAAAAGTTAATTTGCCATAAATAACAATTTGTCTTGAAACCTCAAAGTTTATTTTCAAATTAAGCTGATCCTTCTTAATTATGGTCCTTCAAAGGAACTTCTGAACTTGACATTTGATGGGAAACTGCAGACAGCAAACCAGGAATAATAACCTTTAGAAACTAACGACATGGCAGAGACAGCTCGAGGAGATAATTGAGAAAGGAAAGATATCATGGGATCTCACAGTTTCATGAACCAAAGTGTTATGAGAATTTGCTGGCAGTCATCTAGGAAACTCTTCAACAGAGATTTGACTCAAGTCTTTAATTCACTGTAAACAACCAGCTACAATGTTCCTTTTATTTTCCTGGGCTATAGACAGAACACCCAGGAGCTCTGAGTGCATTGGCAGTGACACTTTTCTCTGCCCCTTTTTCACCTGGAAAAGAATTGGGTCAAAACAGCACATTTCTTTGGATTTTTCTGAGATAGGGTTTCAGGTACTTTTTACCCATTTAGGATTTTAGGTGATATGCATGCATCTAACTTTTGGGGATGATAGAAGCCTAGAATGGTCTTTGGCCTCATGGCCCCTCTTCCCACTCCATGAAAGATGCCATCTGGTATCACAGGAGAGAATGGGGCAAAGACCAGAGGGGAGCCGAGCTCTAAGTCTCTAAGGCCATCCATTTCCTGGGCATTCCATTTATGAAAGCCAGTAAATTCACACTTTTTTCTTAAACTTTTGAAATGAGGTTCAGTTTCTTGCAAGCAAAATCTTTACAAATACGTTTGTTGTGGCCAGAATGATATGTGAATATGGGGAGCAGTTTGCAAGCAGTCAGATAATAATCATAGCTACCATTTGTTGCAAACATAATTTGCATGCAACTCCAGGCTATTTAGGTACTTTATCTCCTTTAATTCTAACACTATTCAAGAGGATGAATTACGATCTCCATTTTTCAAATGAGGACATTGTAGCTCAGAGAGGTTCAGTAACTTGCTCAAAATCATACACCTAGTAAATGAGGAGGCTGGCATTAAAAATTAGAGCTCTCTAACTTCAAAGGCCTTTAACCACAAGGTACTGAGCTCTCACAGGGCCCTATGGCTACACCAGGGGTCAGGTGACTTGGGCTCCAGATAACAGATTTCACCATGTGTTGATGAAGCTTATACAGCTCATAGGCAAAGCTGATGGTCTTTCCTGAGTGCTTGGCTACTATAACTATGAGACCACTCCAGAGGCCAAGAAATAGTAAGTGCTAACTCATCTGAACAGGGGGCTCATCTTTCCCTGTCCAGCATGTTGCCAACTCTAAAACCTCTTTAAGATGAAACAAGAGGCTTTAGGAGGCTGACAAAGGCATGTCAATTGCAAGGCACAGGAGTAGTGAGCCAAGAAGGTAAGTAGGAGTGGAGTCCTTGAGAAGCATGTAGTTTCAACAGCAAGTTTGCTGTAAAAATGTGTGTGTTTGTGTGTGTGTGTGTGTGTGTGTGTGTGTAATTGCATAAAGATTGGCACAACTGAATTGCATCCTCTTCTTCCTCTTTACAATCTCATCTCATCTCTGATGGTGGCACTTCTTGGGTTTCAAAAACAAAAAATCCCAAATGGAGAAGACACAGTTTCTGACTGAGGGCACTGGAATCAAGTGGAAAATCAAGTGAAAATGCTTTTCTAATACAATTAGTATATTAGACTGTGGGCCTTGGAGTCAGATGTGCCTGGGATCAAATCCTGGCTCCATAATGTGTAAGAAACTTAAGATTCCTCACTTATAAAATGTCTGTAACACCATTTTACAACCAGCATGTTAATAAGTAATTCAGGCAAAAAACCTCAGTGCATGCTAAAAGGATAGGGTAAAAGGTTGTTGAGGTACACAAATTTCACAATCTCGAAGTAATCACACTTTAGATCAACAAAATGAAACAAATTGAAATCCTGTGCCTTGAAATGTGATAAATGGCAATGTGTTTCTGCCAGTGATATTTAACCTGATTCTATCATGGATAAGGTCACAGTAAAATCCAAATCATGGATCAATCTGGAGACAAACTGCCCTGGTCTCTTCAAATACGTTAATGTCATGAACAACAACAACAACAGAAAAACACACATTGGGAACTCTTTAGAGGCTTGAAAATGAAATGAAAAGTATTAACCTTGACTGCATCTTGGACCAACTGTTTAAAAATAGCTACAAAGTTTACTTTTGGGAAATTGAGTAAATATTATGGCATTAATATTAAATTTCCTAAGTGAATGAATGTGGTATGGTTATATAGGAGTACATCATTGATGGTAGGAGACACATACATTAATTTAGGTGTGAAAGGTCAAGAGGTTCAGAGGTGTCTGTGTGTAGAAATAGAGTGAGAGGTACTGAGATGTGCTAATGTGGCAAAATTGGTTGACCATCACACTTTTCTTGCAACTTTTCTATAAATTAAAATTCTTTCTAAATAAAAATTTGAGGAAATGAAGTACTATTATAAGGCTTTATGAGGATTAAATGCAGTAATGCATTTACATGCATTAAGTACTTATAACAGTACTTGGCAAACAGTTGGAACCCCACTTATACAAGTCATGAAGATTGTGTGATCCTAGGGAAATCACTACATCTCTCTCTGTCTCAGTTTCCTCATCATTACGACCGAAGCAAACAATAATATTAGATGTAACATTCTAGAACTTTATATAATTATGCCCTCAAAAAAGTGATGGGAGTTGAAAGAATCAACATTGTCAAAATATCCATAACACCCAAAGCAATCTACAGATTCAGTGTAGTCCCTATCAAAATTCCAATGGCATTTTTCATAAAAATAGAAAAAAAATCCTAAGATGCATATGGAATCACAAAAGCTCCCAAATAAATAAAGCAATTTTGACCAAGAACAAACTGAAGGCATCACATTTCCTAATTTTAAATAATATTTATAAATCTATAGTAATCCAAAAAGTATGGTACTGACATAAATATAGACACATAGAATAATGGAACCAAGAATAGACATGGGGAGAGGATAGTCTCTTCAATAAGTGGTGTTGGGAAAACTGGATATTAACAAAAAAATGAAATTGTATTTTTTTTTTTTTGTTAGATGGAGTCTCGCTCTGTTGCTAGGCTGGAGTGCAGTGGCGCAATCTTGGCTCACTGCAACTTCTGTCTCCCAGGTTAAAGCGATTCCCCTGCCTCAGCCTTCCGAACAGCTGGTACTATAGGCATGCGCCACAAAACCCAGCTATTTTTTGTATCTTTAGTAGAGACGGGGTTTCACCATGTTGGCCAGGATGGTTTTGATCTCTTGACCTCGTGATCTGTCCACCTCGGCCTCCCAAAGTGCTGGGATTACAGGCATGATCAGATCCACAATTGGATCTATGTCTTACATCATACACAAAACCAACTCAAAATGAATTAAATATGTAAATATTAATTGTATTAACTATTAATTGAATAATAATTAAGTATTTAAGATGTGAAACTGTAAAGCTAGAAGAAAACGGGGAAAGCTCCATGGCATTGGTCTTGGCAATGATTTTTTGAATATGACACCAAAAGCACAGTCAACAAAAGCAAAACAAACAAGTGGGGCTACACCAAACTAAAAAGTTTCTGCACTGCAAAGGAGCAATCAATAAAATGAAAAAACAATCTGTAGAACGGGAGTGATTGTTTACAAACCATATATCTGATAAGAAGTTAATATCCAAAATATACAAAGAACTCATACAACTCAATAGCAAAAAAAAAAAAAAAAAAAAAAAAAAACACCTGATTTAAAAATGGGCAAAGAATTAGAACATTCAGACATTTCTCAAAAGAAGGCATAGGAATGGCCAACAGGTATATTAAAAGATACTTAATATCACTAATAATCAAGGAAATTCAATCAAAACCACAATGGGATATCACTTCACATCTATTAGAATGGGTATTATCAAAAAGTCCAAAGATAACAAGTATTGGTGAGGATGTAGAGAAAAGGGAACCCTTGTACATTGCTAGTGGAAATGTAAATTAGTATAGCCATTATGGAAAACAATATGGAGGTCTGTCAAAAAATTAAAAATAGAACTACCATATGATGCAGCTATTCTACTTTGGGGTATATATCCAAAGGAAAGAAAATCAGTATCAAAGGTGTATCTGCACACCCATGTTCATTGCAGCACTATTTATTTTTATTTTATTTTATTATTATTTTTGAGATGGAGTCTTGCTCTGTCATCACCCATGCTGGAATGCAGTGGTGTGATCTCCATTCACTGCAACCTTTGCCTCTTGGGTTCAAGTGATTCTTCAACCTCAGCCTCCTGAGTAGCTGGAATTACAGAGGCACGCCACCACGCCCAGCTAATTTTTGTATATTTTTAGTAGAGATGGGGTTTCACCATGTTGGCCAGGCTGGTCTTGAACTCCTGACCTCAGGTGATCAGCCCACCTTGGCCTCCCAAGGTGCTGGGATTAGAGACATGAGCCACCACACCCAGCCTGCAGCACTATTCAGAATAACCAAGATATAGAATTAATCTGTGTCCATCAGTGGATAAATGGATAAAGAAATGTGGTATATATGAGTATGTGTGTGTGTAGACATATATACACACAAAATAAAATATTATTTCATCTTAGAAAAGAAGAAATTCATGCCATTTGTGACAATATGGGTGAACCTGGAAGATATCATGCCAAGTGAAATAAGCCAGGCAAAGAAAAATAAATACTGCATGATTTCACGTCCATGAGAAATCTACCAAGTTGAACTTACATAAACAGAGAGTAGAGGGTGGTTACCAGGGACAGAGAGGTGGGGAAGTGGGGAAATGTTTATCAAAGGGTATAAGCTTGCAGTTATAAGATGAACAAGTTCTGGAGACCTGATGCACAGCATTGACTATTATTGCTAATAATGTATTATATGCTTGTAATCTGCTATGAGAGTAGATCTTAAGAGTTCTCACCACACATACACAAAAGGTAACTATGAGAGTGATGGATTTGTTAATCAGCTTGATTGTGTAATCATTTCACAATGTGTATATTAAAACATTGTACTCTTTGAATATGTATATGTGTGTGTGTATATATAGGTGAGTGTGTGTGTCTATATTTATTTATATATATATATATATATATATATATGTGTGTGTGTATTTTTTTTATTTTTCAGAGACAGGATTGTCACTCAGGCTGGAGTGCAAGTGCAATCACAGCTCATTGTAACCTTGAACTCCTGGGCTCTATATAGCCTCCCACCTCGGTCTCCCAAAGCACTGAGATTACAGGCATAAGCCACCATAGTTGGCTGAATATATAAATTTTTTTATTTGTCAATTATACCTCAATAAAGCTAAAGAAAACAAACCAAAAAGACCCCCACTTATTTTAAAAACCAATATTTGATAAAACGTTCTTATCACTTTATGTCATTTTAATTATTTAGACAATATTATAAGAACATGGGGCCGGGCGCGGTGGCTCAAGCCTGTAATCCCAGCACTTTGGGAGGCTGAGGCGGGTGGATCACGAGGTCGAGAGATCGAGACCATCCTGGTCAACATGGTGAAACCCTGTCTCTACTAAAAATACAAAAATGAGCTGGGCATGGTGGCACGTGCCTGTAATCCCAGCTACTCAGGCAGGAGAATTGCTTGAACCCAGGAGACGGAGGTTGCAGTGAGCCGAGATCGCGCCATTAAAAAAAAGAACATGGTTACTTCCTTAAAAATTATTTATTCCTGTAAAATTGCTATCTTTGATAACAGCATCTCCAGTTCACTTACTGTTATTCAAATGAGTCAGATTAACTATACATCTCTTTGAAATAAAAAACAACAAATTGAAAAATTAAGCATCTCATTTTCTAAGTACTATGAGACTGGAGTACATAAGGTACTTTTTTAGCTTTTTAGATGCTGTAATATAACTTTACTGGCCATAAATTTGTAAGCCGAGAGTTCTACTGAATATGAGAATAAATATATTTTTTAACATTAAAAAAAGTGATTGGGGAATCAGCATTGTTTTCTGGCAAGGTGTTAGAGATTTTGCTATTAGAATGTAAGTATGAGTTAACCAGCTAAAAAAGGTAAGAAGGGGCCGGGCTCAGTGGCTCATACCTATAATCCCAGCACTTTGGGAGGCCTTGGTGGGCAGATTACTTGAGGTCAGGAATTCAAGACCAGCCTAGCCAAAATGGTGAAACATCATTTCTACTAAAAATACAAAAATTAGCTAGGTGTGGTGGCACACACCCGTAATCCCTGCTCTCGGGAGGCTGAGACAGGAGAATCGCTTGAACCTGGGAGGTGGAGGTTGCAGTGAACTGAGATTGCACCGCTGCACTCCAGCCTGGGTCACAAAGTGAGAGTCTTTCTCAAAAAAAAAAAAAAAAAAAAAAAAAAAAAAAAAAAAAAAAAGAGCTAAAAGGGGATAAGGGCCCAAACTAGGACAAGAAGGTAATTAGGGTAGCTCCCTTGGCATTTCATTTATTCATTCAACAAACATTTACTCAATCTTTACAAATATACCAGACACCCAGGCACTAGAGATTCAAAGATAAGTTCCCAGTTAGTCCATATTTGGGGAAAGGGAGAGGAAGACACCAGTAAATATACAATGGCAATGCAGTATGCTTAGAACCTTGGTAAATGTAAGCATAGGGTATTGTTTTAGCACCAAGGAGGGGCACCTGACCTAGACCATGGGGGTCAGGAAAGGCTCCTGGTCTCCACCAAACCACACCAAGGTACTCCATTCATTCCTATGCTTCCTTACTAGAATGCAAGCTCCAGGGACAGGATGGGTACTACATTAATCATTTCTGTATTTCCAATTATTGGCAAGCATTTGGCAGTTGGTACTGTGGCAGCCTTGATAGCTGGCTGATCCAACAGCTCTTCCCATCCTTTTCTCCTTTGCTTGTTTTCCATAAGAGAGACAGGAAAATCCAATAAAGATTTCACCAGCCTTCTTTGCTAGTAGTAGCCACATTATATAGATCTGATGCTCAGAGACTTAAGAGGAAGTCTATGGGAACATCTGAGAAAGCTTTTCCTTTCTGGATGAACTGTCAACTCCCCCTTCCTCTTGCCTTGGATGGGGCCATAATGGCTGGAGCTGGGCAACCACTTGAGACCATGAAGGAGAAGTCAAGAGCTCCACAGAATGGTCAGCTCTTAGTCACTGAACTGCTGAATATTGACATACCTCCTCCAAACTTCTTATGTGAGAAAAATCAACCTATGTGTTTAAGCTGCTGTAAATTGATGTTTCTGGTACTTGAAGTCAAAGACATTGCAGTAGATTAAATAGGTGCTCAAGAAATGTTTGCAGAACTGAAGTCCTGGGGACAGCTGATTGTGGGGAATTGAGTGAGGGATCAGAGTTGTGAAGAGGTAGAAAACTGATAGGAAGTCAGTGATGGAGAACTGGAGAACCAAGGAAGTGATGCTGGACAGCTTAAGAACATGTAGTGTGGGGTGTCCGATCTTCTGGCTTCCCTGGACCATATTAGAAGAAGAACTATCTTGAGCCACACATAAAATACACTAACACGAACCATAGCTGATGAGCTAAACAAAAACAAACAAACAAAAAAATCACACACACACACAAATCTCCTAATGTTTTAAGAAAGTTGACAAATTTATGTTGGGCTGTATCCACAGCTGTCTAGGACCACATGCAGCCTGTGGGCCACGGGTTGGACAAGCTTGGGTTAGAGTAAAAGGCAGAGATCTAGAGCCAAGAGAAATTGGAATGTCTGTGGCAGAGTCTGGGAGAACATATTCTGGCAAACAAGATCCCAGCATTCAGAGAACTGCACCACAGGACTCGCTCCTCACTAGGACGGAGGCAGGGTGCATGTGAGGTGCAGACAACGTGCCTGCTTTCTCCTCCTGTACGTGCTTCCTGTTCGTGGCCCTGGGAACTCTGCTCACCTGCTTTTCCTCCACCTTTCTGACTGCTCATTCTCAGTCTCTGTCACTGATTATTCTTAACTCCTGAACATCTAAATGTTGGAACACCTTAGCACCCAGTCCTCTATTTCTTCTCTTCTTTCTCTGAACTCCCTCCTTAGGAGGCTTCATCCTGTCTCCTGGCTTTAAATATCATTTATATGCTGACAACTCCCAAATTTCTGTCTCCAGGCCAGACCTCTCACATGGATTCCAGACTCCGGATGCCACTTGGCATCTCTACTTGAAGGCAGCCACGTGTCCAAAACTGAGCCTCGGATATTTCCCCCAAAACACGTCCTTCCCATAATCTTCCCCAAATTAGTTCATGCTGACTCCATTTTGTTTTTATTTTCATTTTTGAGACAGACTTTTGCTCTGTTACTCAAGCTGGAGTGCAGTGGCGCAATCTTGGCTCACAGCAACCTCCACCTCCTGAATTCAAGCAAGTCTCCTGCCTCAGCCTCCTGAGTAGCTCGGATTATAGGTGCTTATCACTACACCTGCCTAATTAGCTAATTTTTGTGTTTCTTTCTTTCTTACCTTTTTTTGAAACTGAGTCTTGCTCTGTCACCAAGTTGGAGTGCAATAGCATGATCTCGGCTCACTGAACGCCTCCTGGATTCAAGCGATTCTCCTGCCTCAGCCTCCCAAGTAGCTGGGACTACAGGCGTGTGCCACCATACCCAGCTAATATTTCTATTTTTAATAGAGACAGGGTTTCACCATGTTGGCCAGGATGGTCTTGAACTCCTGACCTCATAATCCGCCTGCCTTGGCCTCCCAAACTGCTGGGATTACAGGCGCGAGCCACCGTGCCTGGCCAATTTTTGTATTTTTAATAGAGACAGACTTTTGCCATATTGGCCAGGCTGATTTTGAACTCCCGACCTCAGGTGATCCACCTGTTTTGGCCTCCCACAGTTCTGGGATTACAAGTGTGAGCCACTGCATCCAGCCATGACTCCATTTTTTAAACTGCTCCACAAAAAATCAGCTTGGTGTTTCCTTGACCCCTCTGTGTTTCTCATTCCCATGTGGACTGACAGCAAATCTTGTCAGTTCTACTTTCATTTTTACCACCTTCTGTGGCTCTACCCTGACACATTAGTCTTTGACTATCTTATTCTGCCTTTGTCTCCCTTCAGTTGACTTTCAACAAAGCAGCCAGAGTGAGCCTGTGAAAATATGAGTCACATTGTGCTGTGCTCTGTTCAAAACCTTCCAAGGCCTTCCTGTCTCTCTCAGAGGAAAATCCAAAGTCATTATAGCATCCTTCCATAAGGTCTCACAGATCATGCTGGCCTCCTTGCCAGGCAGCCTCCTGCCTCGGAGGCTTGCCACATGATATTCCTGCTACCTGGAATGCTCTTCCCAGATATCTACATAGCTCACATCCCTCAGTCTCTTAGTCAAAAGCCCCTAACCCCAACAATGCACAAATTCCATCCCCTCAGCAATTGCCATCTTTCAACAGACTGCTTGCTCATCGCCAGTTTACTGTCTGCCCTCCAAATGATAGATTATACACCCCATGAAGGCAAGGAATTCTGTTTCATTCATTGCCATATACCCAGCATCTAGACAAGTGCCTGGCAATATAAGCCCTCAGAAAACATTTATGGACTGAAGAGATGAATATACAACCCTGTCCTCAGGATGGTGCACAAGTATCTCAAACCTCCCCACATTCACAACTGAAATAAGCACCTCCTCTACAGAAACTCCTTCTCCAGGGTTCTCAGATTCCTCTTCAACTTCTCCCTCCTAATTCCTCCTGCAATCTCTGAGTCCTACTAATTACACCTCTGCAATAACCTCCCACCTAGCCTTCCTTCCTGCCTTTAGAATTCTGTACCCTCCCCTTCCTAAATCCATCACTGGTCTAATGGCCATAGTGACTATTTTGTTGTTTGATAATCACATCAAGTTCATTTTAAACACATATGCAGCTTGAGCAGCCTTCATTTTTGGTTCGATTTCCTTTTTCTTTCTTCTTCTTCTTCTTTTTTTTTTTTTTTTTTTTTTTTTTTTTTTTTTTTTTTTGCTTGAAATATTTCAAGTCAGCTGAACAGCTGGAAGAATGAATACCCATATACCTTTCACCAGATCCACCAGTTGCTAACATGTTGACATATTTGCTTAATTGAACTTCATATGTACATATATATTTTTGGAAGTTGTAGACATCATGACACTTCTCCCCCTAAATATTTCAGCATTCCTATCTTTATTTTCTTTCATTATTATTATTTTTTGAGACAGAATCTCTCTCTGTTGCCAGGCTGGAGTGCAGTGACGTGATCGTGGCTCACTGCAACCTTCACCTCCTGCGTTCAAGCGATTCCCCTGCCTCAACCTCCCAAGCAGCTGGGACTATTGGTGCGTGCCACACCTGTATTTTAGTAGAGATGGGGTTTCACCATGTTGGTCAGGATGGTCACGATCTCCTGACCTCGTGATCCACCTGCCTTGGGCTCCCAAAGTGTTGGGATTACAGGTGTTGAGCCACAGTGCCTGGCCTAGCATATCTATCTTTAAAAGAATGACGTTCTCCTATATATCCTCAATGCCACTATTACACGTAAGAAAAATCACATTAATAACATCCAGTAAGCAGTCCATATTCAAGTTTACTCCATTATTTAAATATTGTCTTTTATAGATTTTTAAAGTTTTTTTTACTCCTGATCAGCCCCACTCCATGCCCACTGCCTTTTTTTGATGGCATTAATTTTTTTTTAAATCATACAAGCCAGTTGCCAAGCAGAATTGTATTGAATGATTAAAACACAACTCTGAGTGCTCCTTTCTTGACTAAAGCCTTTCACTGGAAACTGCTACAGAAGGTTAAGTTCCTTCTGCCTCTTCCAGGAGGCCTCACCTGATTGCCCTGCCTGGGTTCTCCCCTGGTCTCCATTCCTATCCCTGCACTCACCAGAATTTTTTTGTTTTTTTTTTTCTGAAATGGAGTCTTGCTCTGTCACCCAAGCTGGAGTGCAGTGGCATGATCTTGGCTCACTGGCAACTTCTACCTCCCAGGTTCAAGTAATTCTTGTGCCTCAGCCTCCCAAGTAGCTGGACTACAGACATGCATCACCACACCTGGATATTTTTTTGTATTTTTGGTAGAGACAGGAATTTCACCATGCTGGCCTGGCTAATCTCAAACTCCTGACCTCAAGTGATCTGCTGCCTCGGCCTCCCAAATACGGGGATTACAGGCATGAGCCACCACACCCAGCCTAACCAGACTGTAGTCTAATACTGTGGTGTGCCTGTCTCCTCTGCTAAACCACCAGACAGACCATCAAAGACAGGGACTGTGGCTTCCTCACCTCCATCTACCTATCTTGCCCCAAGAGAGGAACTCAATAAATGTATGTTGAACCAATGAGAATCAGGAGAGAGAAAGAAAAGGGAAGAGGCTCTTGTTGCTCTGCTCTTCAGTCCCAGGAATAAAGAGGTCAGCCAGAAGGAGGGGAACTGTTCACAGTCCCATTCCAGGAATAAAAGCAGAGGGCTCTGGTTGTCTTCTCAACCTACCTGCTACCATCACAACAAGGAGCCCCAGAGCTGTGCCCCCTGCACCTCTGTGAGCTTTCCTAGCCTGAGTGACTTCCGTGTGTGGTTTCTCTGTGGTAATCAATAGCTAAACCTTTAACATGAAATTGCCTGCAAACCTGTCTTCAGGACAGACAGAGAGATGGATCTGGGAGCCACCACAGAGCAGGCAAAGCAGTAGGCAGTGGCATCTTCAAAGAGAGGAGGAAAGAAAGGTTGAGGCTCTAGGACCTGTGAGTAGGAAGAAAAGGAGAGCTCAGAGAGGTGTTCTGGGCATGAGAAGAGGCCTGTAAGTTAAAAAATAAGTCCCTGAAGACTTTGCATGGGGAACTGTTTTACCAAATGCTAAAGACTTTAGGCACATGGCCAAAACTGGAAAGAATCTTTTGAGACCTGGCAGTGACTAAGGGTATTAGCTCTGCCTTGGAACAAAAGGCAAAGTGGGAAAGGCTCTTCAGAAAAATACTCCAAAAATCAGAGCCACTATGTTTCATTTTACATGGTAGCTCTGATCAGCTGGTATGGCCTATTGGAATTGCTAGATTGAAAAGAAATCTAATGCCAGTTAAAAAAAAAAAAAAAAAAAAAAGAAAGAAAGAAAAAGAGAGTGCTGTGATTGATTAGTCATGTCTGTCATGGGTACAGGTAGGAGTAATAGGAAATGATCTGTGAATCAAAAGGGAAGATAAAAGGGGGGTTCCTAAAAGTACTGTTGAATGACTTAAATATGAGAGCTGTGTATGTTAGTGGAAATATGGGCTTTATCCTCAGACAGAGCTGACTGTGAATCCCAGTGCTGTCACATTTATTAGCTATGTAATTGTGGGTGACTTACAAAATCCTATCTGTAAAATGGGATCGTACTGCATATTATAAAGCAAATTGCTACATAAGTATTACTTACCATTGTTTTAACACTTATGTAGCAATTCTATATGCCAGGCATTGTTCTAAGACTTTTACAAATATTAATTCACTGATTATCACAACTCCTTAAGGGTATTATTCCAATACACAGGTGAGAAAACTGAGGCTCAGAGAATTAAGAGAGCTGCCAAGGGTCACACAAGTAATGAGTGTCAGAGCTAAGATTCACACGCAGGCAGCCTGGCTCTGAGTTCACATTCTTTTTTTTGTGTTTTTGGTTTTTTTTTTTTTTTTGAGACAGAGTCTTGCTCTGTTGCCAGGCACCAGACTGGAGTGCAGTGGTGCAATCTCGGCTCACTGCAACCTCCGCCTCCCAGGTTCAAGCAATTCTCCTGCCTCAGCCTCCCAAGTAGCTGGGACTACAGGCGTGCGCCACCATGCCCAGCTAATTTTTGTATTTTTTTTTTAGCAGAGATGGGGTTTCACCATGTTGGCCAGGATGGTCTCTATCTCTTGACCTTGTGATTCACCCACCTCGGCCTCCCAAGAGTTCACATTCTTAACCACCTTGATAGTTACTACAGCCAACCACTTCCATTGCTATAGCTGCTAACAATGTCAAGCAACTGACATATCTCTCTGAGTTAACTCGTAAGACTTTCACCTTGAAGTTCTCAAATGCATAGAACATATTTAACAGAGGACAAGAGTAAGGGTTCACTGAAGGAAAGAGAAAGGATAAAATTAGGACCCAGGAGTCTAGCCTCTAACAAAAATATCTCTTGCCTTTTAACTTTTTGCTATACATGAAATGTTTACTCAAGATCCACCAAGATACATAGAAGAAGTGCCTTACTCCATTCACTCAGCTGCAACAAAATACCCTTAACTGGGTGGGTTTTTTTTTTCTTTTTTTTTTTTTTCTGGACAGGGTCTTACTATCATCCAGGCATGATTATAGCTTACGACAGCCTCAAATTCCTGGGCTCAAGCAATCCTCTCACCTCATTCTCCCAAGTAGCTGGGACTACAGGCATACACCACCATCAAGTCCAGCTAATTAAAAAAATTTTTTGTAGAGACAGTCTTGCTATGTTGCCAAGTCTGGTTTTGAGCTCCTGGCCTCAAGAGATCCTCCCACCTTAGCCTCCCAAAGTGCTGTGATTACAGGCATGAGCCATCATGCCTGCCCAAACTGACTGGTTTCTAAACAACAAAACTTTATTTCTTATAGTTCTGGAAGCTGGGAAGCCCAAGATCAAGGTGCTAGCAGATTCAGTGACTGCTAAGGACCTATTTCTGGTTTATAGAAAGCATGTTCTAGCTGTGTCCTCCATGGTGGGAGGGGTGAACCAGCTCTCTTAGGCCTATTTTTTTTCTTTTTTTGAGACAGAGTCTTACTCTATCACCAGACTGGAGTGCAATGGTGTGATCTCAGTTCACTCCTGCCTCAGCCTCTCAAGTAGTTGGGACTACAGGTACGTGCCCAGCTAATTTTTGTATTTTTAGTAGAGATGGAATTTCACCGTTAGCCAGTATGGTCTCGATCTCTTGACCCTGTTATCTGCCCACCTCAGCCTCCCAAAGTGCTGGGATTACAGGCTTGAGTCACCGTGACCAGCCATTAGGCCTATTTTATAAGGGCACTAATCCCATTGATGATGCCCTCATGACCTAACGACCTCCCAAAAGGCCCTACTTCCTCATATTATCACCTTGGGGTTGGACTTTCAACATACTAATTTTGAGGGGTACACAAACATTCAGACCATAGCACTAGGGGAGCAGGACAAGATAGTCTTCGGTTTATAAAGAATTTGTCTTGCTTTCTCCTGTGCTGGCATGAGAAATCCTTTCACTAAAGGCCTTTAGATCAAGGGTCAGCAAACAATGACCTCAGGTCAAATCGTGCCTGACACTAGTTTTTGTAAATGAAGTTTTGTTAGAACATGGCCCATGCTTATTTTTTGTTTTCTTTATGGCTGTTTCAATACTATACGAACAGTTGACACAGAAACCATATGGGTTATCATCAGGCCTGCTGCAGAAAAAGTTTGCTGACCTCTGATCTCCACTTTAGGCCAGATTTTCTATATACCAGTACAACGCACATGATAATCTTATGTCCTTAACTTGAGAAGGAAAAACAAGATATTCCCTTGGATAAGCTCCAGGGAAGGTATGTAATAGGATGTCCATAAGACCCAAAATGAAAACAGCAGTGTGGCCTGAATAGCACATCTCAGAGTGCGCTCCTAGAAATGTTAATTTATGTTATGTGGTCAAGTGGTTGAGGGATCAACTGTTTGGAAATCGTTGTGATAAACAACCTTAAGAGGATTTCTCTACTATAGGACTTCTCGGGATCTTTAAAATGCTATTATGCCTTGAGATCTCTAAGAGGGTAATATAGTTCACAGAATTTCCCATGGGACTATGTTTTTCAGAACATTTTTTGGAAAATACTAAAATTAAAAAGGATTTAGAATCATGTTTCTTAGGAACTGGAAATGAAAACTATGAGGGCTGTGGCTTAATGAACCTCACTTTCTCTCAACAAGGAAAGAGGAAGCACAAAGAAGAAATACTGAAAGACAGAATGAGAAAAAGAAAGAGAGAGAGGTATTTGAAGGAACAAAGCAAAGCCCTGGAAAGATGGCATTTGAGGATATGAGGAACACTTGGACGACTGAACTGTCAGAGGGAACCATGTGTCAAAAGTAGAGGTGTTGCCAAACACAGGGTACATGGTCACTTTTGTCATCACCATTGCCATCATCAGCACCATCAGAGAAGCTAACCTTTCCTGGGGCCTCACTACTTTGCAGATCCTGTATTATGTCCTTTATAGACATTATGCCATTTAATTTCCATTTTATGGATGAGGAACTAGCATGCATGCAAGTTAAACAAATCACCCGGAGTCAAGCTTAGAAGGTGTATAAGAGGCAGCACATAGATTCAGTCCTGTAAGCCTGACCCAGAGTCCATGTTCTTACCACTTCATTGCACAGCTCCACTTCTAAGTGCATTAAAGGCAGAACTGGAATTCCATTATGTAATATAAAAAAGATATTACACAGAAGTGCAACATCAAAACATTTGGAAGAAAAGGAAAAGACAAAAACGAACTAATATCACTTTGGATATTTGGGGGCACAGGGCCAAACAATGAGAGGGCTGATTTTTTTCCAAAGCACATCCAGATGTTCAGATATCACCATGTTTTCTTTCTTTCTCTCTCTCTTTCTCTCTCTCTCTCTCACTTTTTTTTTAAACTCTCATGCTAACTATTCTTATTTCATAAATTATATATTAGGCTATATCAGGCTTATCCAATGTGTGACACTTGCTCATAAAGTAAATGTAAGATACTTTTTAAATATTTAAAAAGCATTTCAACACAAACACCATGACTACTGTATTTACAATAAGACTCACTTAGATTTCCACAATGGCCAGTTCTTTCTGAGGGGGTGGAGATCCTGAGAACAGCTTCCTAAGACAGATTCTGAAAACATGAATCACAGCTCAGTTAAATTAATTGCGGCTCAGAACATACCTTCACTAACGGCTAGCATTCATCCGTGCCCTAACTGCTGATTTCTATCTTTAAAATTTGATACAAATAGTAAATTACAGTATTCGTGGGGAGAAGGAGGAGAAACCCAGGTCCGGAAAAGCAGCCCAGGCTGTGAAAAATATTACACATGGAAATGGCCGAAAAGGGCTCCACTGGAATGCTACAAATACCGACTAGGAAATTTCTGAAGACGAAGTTCGTGTGGGGCAATCTGACACCTCTGATTTACTTTCTTGGGTCTGGAGCAGAATAAAGAACTGCAGCAGACTGGCCAGGGTAAAACGGAACAAATGCACTCTGCTTGTAAATTTCTCTATTTACCTGCTGAATGGTGAGGGAAGGGCTTTAGGCTCCTCGGTCCAGAAGAGCTGCAAGGCAGAGCATTCGAATTCGAATCGTGGCTGGCCTTGGGCTGCTGCCCTCACGCTGCATCGGCTGCTTCTAAGATCCCATTGGAAGTCCCAAAGGGCTGGAGAGCCCCAAGGCCAATATTACGTTTCCAAAAGAATATTCCTCCCCGACTCGCACCCCCCTTTGCTTGCGTTGACTTTGGAGCGGCTTGGGTTTCTTCCACCTCTGTGCGAAGCTGCTGGGAACCTAGGAGTTGCGCTGGCAGAGAGGGGCGGTCCCAGAAACCACTTCCAGATGTGCTCAGCTGGCCGGCTCGGATGCGCCAGACTTCCTCTGGCTACGTGCAAAACATTAAAACAAAACAACGCTGTTCTGGAGGAAAAGACAGAAAACCAGAGAAGAGCAAATGCTTGCAGAGTGACTTTCTACCACACGTTGGGTCAAAGGCAAACTTTGAAAGAACTCAAATGAAAAATAAAGTTCATACTGATTTACCACTAGCTTCTCATGAAATCCAGTCATTGAAATGCTGTTATCCCCAAATCAAAACCCAGGAAACAACTGTGGTCTCCTTCTACCAAGGCAATAATGAAAAAAGTTTCAAGATGGAGTGTTTTTGTGCCTGAACAAAAGACGAATCAGAGAGGAATCAGGAGGGAGCTGGGAGCTGACCTCAACAGCAATCCACACTGTTCTGTATTTCTGCCATGGGTTCTCTAACTCAGGAGATGGTACCATTACTTTGTCTGGGATCACAGAATTTATTTCTGCAAAGGCCCCTATTCCTAATTCCTATAAGGATATAAGGATCCCCATGCTCGCTGTGTCTTTCTAAAGTAGTGCTCTCAAACAGAAACAAAATGCAAGCCACACTGTAATTTTAGTTTTTTTTTTTTTAGATGGCGTCTCACTCTGTTACCCAGGCTGGAGTGCAGTGGTGCAATCTCGGCTCACTGTAACCTCCGACTCCCCAGTTCAAGCAATTCTCCTCGCCTTAGCCTCCTAAGTAGCTAGGATTACAAGCACCCACCACCACACCCAGTTAATTTTTGTATTATTTTTAGTAGAGATGGGGTTTCACCATGTTGGCCAGGCTGGTCTTGAACTACTGACCTCAGGAGATCTGCCTGCCTCAGTCTTCCAAAGTGCGGGGATTGCAGGTGTAGAACACCACGCCTGGCCAATTTTACTTTTTTTTTTTTTTTTTAATAAAGAGACAGGGACTTGTTTTGTCATTCAGGCTGGAGTGCAGTGGCATGATCACAGCTCATTGCAGCCATGAGCTCCAAGCCTCAGGCGATCCTCCCATCTGAACCTCCTGAGTAGCTGGGACTACAGGTGCACACCACTGCACCTGGCTATAATTTTAAATTTTCTAGTAGCCACATTAAGAAAAAAGCACAAAGAGGTAAAATATATCTTATGGATATATTTTATTTTGCCTAATATATACAAGATGTTATTCTTTCAACACATATTATAAAACAGTATTAAAAAGATGTTTTATATTCTCTTTGTTTTGTTTTTAAATCTAATTTGTTTTAATTGATATATATTCATATAATAATTGTACGTATTTGTGGGGTACATAGTGATGTTTCAATATATATAATGTATAGTGATCAGAACACTGCAATTAGCATATCTATCATCTCAAATATTGATGCTTATGTTGGAAACATTCAATATCTTTCTTCTAGCTCTTTGAAACTACATATTACTATTAACTATGGCCATACTACAGCCATATAGAACACAATGCCTCCTATCTAGCTAGACTTTAATAACCTTTAACAAATCTCTCCCTATCACTCCCTTTCTCCTACCCTTCCCAGTGTTTTTTTTTTAACTAAGTCTTTGAAATTTGGTGTGTATTTTACACTTGCAGCACTTCTCAGTTCACACACTAAATTTAAACAGAAACACTTCACATATATTTAGATTTTATAAAATTTACCATTTAAAAAGTAGATTCATTTTAGGTAATGAAGATCCCAATTACACTGATTTGATCTTTACAAATTATATGAATGTATTAATATTAAATGTTTGAATGTACACCCAAAATTTGTATGTCTATTATGTATCAATTTTAAAAATTAGAAAAAACACTGGGAAAAAAGTCAATTTACAAATCCACATTGCTCCAAGTGTACTTAAAAGTTTTCCAGTAACTGAATAAAGTATCATTTTCAATTAAAATTAGTTACATTTAAATAAAACTAAAAATTCAGTTCCTCAGTTGCACTAGACACATTTAAGTACTCAATAGTCAATGTGGCTAGTGGCTACTATATTGAGCAATTCCATTATAAAGGATTTAATAGGGGTTTCTCAGACATAAACTTTGAAGATGGGAGGATCCTGAATATCTTCCATATATAGAACTTTGAATATAGCCAAGGCATTTTCATATCTTCTATTTCTTTTTAGTCATACACATTTCTGGCAGGTAAGTTGAGCAGATGTTATTTGCCCCAGTTTACAGATGAGCAAACTGAGGCTTTGAGCAAATTAAAGCCCAAGTTCCCAAAGCAATTTAATGATGAAGCCAGGGTTGAAATTCTTATTCAGCACTTCTTAAGTGTTTCCTTCTTGAGACATGTTTCAAATACTAGGATCTGGGGCTGCAACAGTAGGGTTAAGTGGCATTCACACTGGTCATCCTTCAGCATCATACTGCTGCTTGTGCAGAATTATTGACTGCATTCGTGATCCCTTATCTACCCTTATAAGTCCTCACAGAATCCAGCAAGTATGTCTATTCTCCTAGAGAGGCTTGACATTATGCCACTCCTCTTCTCTCTACTCCTAGCATTTTGTACTTTATTTTATTTATTAATTATTATTATTTTTTAGAGGACTTAAACTCCTGGGCCTTTCTCCTCAGTCTCCTGAGTAGCTGGGACTTCAGTCATACACCACCATGCTCAGAAAGTTGTGCCTTATTTTAAAGCACAACACTATTCAAACATTTAGCTAAACTTTTTTTAGCTGAAACATTGGGCACCTCTGGGAAGTCAGAAGTTTCAGGGGCAGCACAGCATACTATGCTCTAAGTACTCACTGCACACACGAGTGAAAATAAGATAACCACTCCTGGCTCAGGGTTTCCCACTGCCCTTCCGGAATTATGTGCCGTCAGGTGCAGCAGGCCTTCCATTGGCCAAATCCAACTAGAAGTCAGAGGGCAAGGTGCTCAAGTTCTATAATCTATGTAGGTCAGCCTCTCCTCAGGACACTGAATAGGTTGAAGAGTGGAGAGTAGATCTATAGAAGTAAATGGAAAATATCCCTGCATGACATGAATAGGGTCCCTGGCACTATGTCATTCTGCAGCCTGGTTTATGCTAAAGATGGCACACAGAATCACCACAGCAGCCCTGAACTAACTACTTATGGAAAATCTTGCTATGTGAGGAAAATAAACCCTTATGTGGTCAAGTAACTTTGGTTAGATTTAGTTACATGCCTGAGTGCAACCCCAACAATATGTATGCATTTCACATGCATTTTATATTTGTGGTATCATTTGTCAACAAAACAGGTATCTGAGTCATTATTATTCCATGTTTATTTCTTATTCGTTGAAGGTCCGATGTTTATTTCTTCTTGATAACTGGGTCTGTCTTGACTGGGTATATTACTTTTAGATAAGACCTTAGATATAATCTATTAAAGCTGATAAGGTTGCCTGGGAGGAAAGGAAGAAGTCTTCAATAGTAGTAGATGAATTACTACATTGGGTCAGGCTGACAAGTCTGTTTGTCACATTTGTCCCCCCATGGCTGGGCTCCAAGATCACACATATGGGGCAGAGATTACCATAGCAGGAGCAATTCCCTCTCGTTTGCCTGGTGTGGTTCAGGTGCAGGTCATCTTCTTGTTGCCCTGAGCTTCAGTGCTCTTGCTCTCATCTGCTACTCCCTGAGCTGCAGCAATTGCTCCAGCACCTGAGTCTTGCACTTGAGTTCCCTCTCTCTCGTATGCTGTAATTGTTTTTCTTCCTTGGCCCAGTTCCCTGTTCTGGCAAGTAGGTTAGGTTCTATCTAGCCTGGAGCCCTGCCTTGCTCTTGCCAGCTGCCCTCTCTATGCTTTGGCCGTAGCTTCAGCCAAGACCCATGGCTGGAGCCCTGCAATTTGTAAACAGACCTCTCAGACACCATCTGCTTCCCTCACCTCAGCAACAGTCCCTGCCCAGGATCTCTGCTATCGAGTTATGCCCACTTGCTAGCACTCCCCAGAACCTCTTCTCAGACCTCTGGCAATAAGCCTTTGGCCCTTGGCCTGAGTCCTCAATTGAGATTAAAGACATTGCAATTTATACTTTTGGCTGAAAACAGAGGACTGTCTGCCACCTCCAGCACCAGATTCTCACTCTAGGGTTGACTTTTTGACCTGCAGCTCAGGAGGAGGAATAGAAACGGTAAAAATACAATGAAATAATGATAATGATAGAAATAAAACAAAATATTACTTATTAAATGCTAACTACAGGACAGGCATTGCATAAGTATAGCACAGTCCTTGCTTGGCATGGCAACAGCACAGCACAGATTTCAACCAGCACCATTTAGTTACATAACACAAGTCCCCCAATGACACAGTTTAAATTTCAGTTACCACAGTATATTAACTGTGAGTAATTGCATAAATACAAGCTTTGCTTCCAGGTTTTCAGTCCACAAAATTACTATGCAAATAATAGATGCACACCATGATCAGTGACCAAGCATATCATTTCATTTGTAGTCTGCTGGTGACTGGTCACTGGACATCAGTTATTCAGTTATACACAGACAGCAAAGTATGCAGTTGTGCTGCCTCCTTATCTCCATGTGACATTTTAAAAATGGACAATAGAATTTGCCAATAAAGATAAAATGAAGCAAAGAAACAAAAAGTGATAATTGTAGGAGTGAAGTTCAAATTAAAAATCAGTGGAGTTATAGAAGATATGGGTGGCTATGGGAATGTTGACATTACCACTATTCAACTCCAGATCAGCATCCAGAGAGACTTAGCAAAGGTAAACTTATGAATACAAATAAGGAAGGAAGTAGTAAGGAAAAGGATGAAGATGTTCCAGAAGGTGAAATGAGCAAAAAATTTACATTAAAGAAACTCTCAAATATATCTCACAACATTGAAAGCACAAAGGAAAACTTAGAAAGGAGGCTGGACATGGTGGCTCACACCTGTAATCCCCAGCACTTTTGGAGGCTGAGGCAAGAGGACTGCTTGAGCTTAGGAGTTCAAGACCAGCCTGAGCAACATAGGGAGACCTTAAAAAACTAAAAAAGTTAGCCAGGTGTATGAACCTATGGTCCCAACTACTCAGGAGGCTGAGGTAGCCAGGTGACGCACCTATGGTCCCAACTACTCAAGAATCGCTTGAGCCTGGGAGGTCAAGGTTGTGGTGAGCTGTGATCATGCCACTATACTCCAACCCAGATAACAGAGACCCTGTCTCAAAAAAATTTTAAAAAAACCTTTAGAAAGAAGTATGACAATTTACCACAGCATAGAAAAGATGCTTACTCCGTATAGTAAGCTATATGACAAGAAGAAGGTGATAAGCATGGTTTAAACTACTAATGATAAGTTTTATGCAAAGAAATAAAACACG
Source organism: Saimiri boliviensis (assembly GCF_048565385.1). Taxonomy (NCBI): domain Eukaryota; kingdom Metazoa; phylum Chordata; class Mammalia; order Primates; family Cebidae; genus Saimiri; species Saimiri boliviensis. Next base: position 29,084,251 of record NC_133455.1, on the reverse strand, counting down.
TTAATTCTCAACATTTCTGTTTTAAATTATGACTTAATAAAGAAATATTAGGTTTACTAATTTTTTCATTTCTCTATATATTTATAACCAACAGTAAGAGTTCTTAATATTTTGACAAAAAAGATCTTAAAGATCACAAAACAATGGTAATTTTTCCCATGATAATTAAGATCACTTTGAAGGGTGTTGGCTTGCATAGTCATTTTTACAGAACAGTGCTATCATGTAGTGTGAAGACTGGCTGTACTTTACATGTATTATTTCATTGACCTACTGATTTCTTTTTTTTCACCCTTGCTAGGTCGCTGTCCCATTTTCAGCACTAGATGGTGATGAAACCCAGGTTTGCCTCCATTCTAATAATCAGTGCCCCTGGTCCTTAATGGGGGATATCCCAGTAGTATGGGAAGGCTGGCTAGGGATTCAGTGTCCAGGGGACCTATGGACCTAACCCCCTACAGTGTGGTGCTACTGAACAGCACTCTGATTTGGCATCTCCATCTCTTTTTGTCAAATTACACAGCAGAGTTTCCAGGGCTGGGATGGTAGTCCCACCTCTCCCCTTTGTCTCTGGCTGTTCTCAGGGATATTTCTCCTTTAGGGACCTCCAGTGTGTCTAGTGGTTGAGATAGGGACAAGTCTTCTGCCAGGGAACCCAAGATTGTGGAGAAGCTGGTTGTCCACCTTGATCTCGCTTTGTACAGTGTACAGATTGTGAGTTGGGGGAAATTTTCATGCACTTGGTGCCTGGCAGATTGTGGGGAGGGGATTATAGATATGGAAGTCTGATTTTTTTTACCATCTGCTGAATTTTTTAAACACCTCTGTGGCCCCAGGAATTGTCTCATTCTCATATTTGAGTTCTGGGATATTCCTGGTGATAATTTCAGTGCTGAATATTAGTTTTTGGTTTTCCATTATGGGAGAGTGAAGCCAGCTTGCTTCCATGCTGCCACTTTGGAACCATATTATCTCATTTAATCCTTTGACTAACCCTAAGAAGTAGATGCTGTTAGGATTCTCATTTTATAGACAAAGAATCTGAGGTTCCAAGAGGATATAAATAATTTGACCAAGGCCACACAACTAGTTAAGTAGCTACAACCTATAGGGTCTTAAAGCCCATGATTTTAACCCCTACATGAAACAGTCCAGGTATATGACTCTGGTGGATGTTTGATATGGAGGAGTGGGCAGAGAGGAGAGGAAGTAGTGAGAGATGAAAGTACCTTCTCTAACATATGCCTAAAAAGTCTAGAGGAGCAGTATCCAATAGAGCTTTCTATAATATAACAGATGCTCCCTTAGCCAAGGGGGATATATTCCAAGAGCCCCAAAGATGCCTAAAACCAAAGATAATACCAAATCCGATATACCTCTAAGACAGCTACTAAGTGACTAACGGGCAGGTGGCATGTACGGTATAGAAACACTGGACAAAGGGATGATTCGCATCCCAGGCAGGTAAGAGCAGGATAATGAAAGACTTCATCATGTGACTCAGGATGGTACACAATTTAAAACTTACAAATTGCTTATTTCTGGAATTTTCCATTTAATATTCTCAGACTGCATTGACTATGGGTAGCTGAAACCATGGCTAAAGAGGGATTCCTGTATACATAAAGAATACATAATATTTATATGATCTATAATAGATAATTAATATATATTTTCAACTCTGGTATACATGTAAATATACAAGTACTTCAGGGTCCATCTTTTCCTGATCCTCCAGGACCTTGACCCACCAAATCCCAGCTCTTTCTGAACAGACCTACTTGCCATATGGGATGTAATTTCTAGTAGACCTACACTACTTCACTAAGTTCTCAGGAAATTAGGCTTCTTCCAGCTCATGGTCCAAGATGGCTGCTCTAGCTCTAGCCATTACATCTACATTCCAGCCAGCAGAAAAGACTACGGAAAGGAAGTTTCCCTCCTCCAGAACACATTCTGGAATTATACACTTTACTTTTGCTTATAGCCCATAGGTCAACATTTAGCCTTAGGCCATAACTAATTGAGAGAAGTTTGGAAAATGAGTTTTTATTTAGAATGGTCATGCGTCCAGCTAATAGTCCAGATTCTGTTACTGAAAAGAAGAGGAGAGCAGACACTGGGAGTCATCGTGAAGGAGACTGGGTACAGTAGTCTGGGAAAGTGCTTATCTGTTGTTTTTTGCTTGTTTGTTTTTCCTTCACAGCCTCAATAATGAGAGGCAGGCAAGGAGAAGGTTGGAAATGATTGCTGGTTGTGCTATTCCAACCTTTCCGTTTCCAACTAGATCCTTCTTCTGGGCCCACAGTAATGCTCAAGTCTCACCATCCAAAATAATAACAATTTACACAGTACCTATCTCTCCTTTGCAGCCATTGTTCTTTCTTTACATGGCCAAGTTTCTGTAAAGGGTAGACTACACATGTTATCTTCACTTTCTAACTCGTTTATTCTTCAGTTCTCTCTGGCTTATTTCCCTTCCTCTCCATTGAAAACATTTTAATTCTAGGCCACTACTAACCTCCTAATTTGCAAATCCAATGGTTGCTTCTTCTTCCCCTTCTTCCTGACCTCTCTATGGCTTTTGGCTTTGATTACCGCTTCCGCCTCTATGAAACTCTCTTTGCCTGTGGCTTCTTTGACATCACCCTCATCAAGTTCCCTTTTAACATCTCTGGCTCCCTATTCTCTATTTCCTTCATGAGTGCCTCCTCCTGTCTTTACCCCATCAATGCTGGCTTCTTCAGGGTGCTATTTTCCAATCCTTCTCTAAGCTCTCCGAGGTTATTGTTTCTATTCTTATAGTTTCAAAGATTGAAGGTACTTTATTGTGAAATGGGGACCTATTTCAGATGCCTCACTCAAGGAGAGATTACTCCAAACTGCTCTACTAAAATATCTTTCCCATTGGATTATGTACTTTGTCATAGATGAATTGCATATCCCCCAAAAGATACGCTGAAGTCTTAACCCACTGTACTTGTGAATATGACCTTATTTGGATATGGGGTATTTGCAGATATAATCAAATCAGGATGGGCCCTTATCCAATATAACTAGTGAATTTACAAGAAGAGAAGAAGAGGCTGGGTGCGGTGGCTCATGCCTGTAATCCCAGTACTTTGGGAGGCTGAGGCAGGAGGATTGCCTGAGACTAGCCTGGGAAACATGGTGAAATCTCATCTCTAAAAAAAATCTAAAAATTAGCCAGTCATGGTGGTGCATAGCTGCAATCTGAGCTACTCCAGAAGTTGTGGAGTACGTAGTGATGTTTCAATATATGTAATGTATAGTGATCAGAGCACTGCAATTAGCATGTCTATCATCTCAAATATTGATGCTTATGTTGGAAACATTCAATATCTTTCTTCTAGCTCTTTGAAACTACAAGTCTGTGCCAAGTCCATGGAAAAACTGCCTTCCACGAAACCGGACCCTAGTGCCAAAAAAGTTGGGGACAGCTTATATAGACAGTCACAAGGTTGATATAGTAAAGCACATTAACATATCCATCATTTCACGTAGTTACCACCAACCCATTTTTTGTTTCTGGGGCAAGAGCAGCTAAAATGTACTCATTTGACATAAATCCTATATACAGTACAATTTTATTCCTAATGGACTTGTGTGATTATGTGTAGGATCAAATCACAGGGCAGCTAGGCCTTATTAAGCGTTGCATTGGCTGGGTGCGGTGGCTCATGCCTGTAGTCCCAGCACTTTGGGAAGTCAAGGCAGGAGGATCACTTGAGCCCAGGAGCTCGAGCTTGCAGTGAGCTATGATCATGCTACTGTATTCCTGTGACAGAGCCAGACCCTATCTAAAATAAATAAAAATAAAGAGTTGCATATGACTGCTCTCAGAGGCAGTATGGTATAATGGTTGGATATGACTGCTATCAGGGCAGTATGGTATATGGTATAAAGGCTTGGGGGTTCGGGAACCAGAAGCCCTGTGTTTGAATCCTGGCCCCAATCTTTTTCTTCAACCCCTTTCCTTTGTGTCCATCAGAAAATTACTTTACTGCCCTGTGCCTCATTTCCCCTTTCATGAAAGGGAGATAACAGTAGCCACCTCATCGGATTGTTGGATGGATTAGATGAGTTAATACACATGAGGCATTTAGGGCGTGCCTGGCTGTGGACAGCCCTCACTTGTTAGCTAGCAATGAAGCAGAAACTACAAACCATCTCTCCTCTGCCTAAGCCAAACAAACCAAACACACCTCTCGTGGCTCACGGTTTCCAGGCTTCCTGGCATGGCTCCCCGCAAGGCTGCCCTCGGTTCGCCCCGGCAGGCTTTGCAGCGATCTTCCCTGCCCGGGTCCCAGTCACTGTCGGGAGCGGCGCCAGCGGCCCGCACCCTCTCCTGCGGCGTCCCGCCCTGCGCTCCCAGCTTTTCGCACCTCCACCCGAGCTTCTCTCACGTGGCTTGTGGGACTGCCTCGCCCACACATCCTAAAGTGGACGTAAAGGAAGATGCTGTGGCTTCTCCTCAAAATACCGAGCGGGAGGCTGTGGGTGGGGACTGGAGACGTGGTCAGCGGGAAGCGTCCTTCCACCCTAAGGTGCGTTGCCCCGGGTGGCCGCTGGCCACGTCGCCCGGGGCGGGGGCGGGGCTCCCCTGTCAGGACTCCCCTTCCCCGACGTCTCTACCCTCCCCGCGGGCCTCCAGCCTGGCACCCGGTGCCCGCGGTCACGTGACCCCAGCACAGCTGGAGGCGGCTCCCCACCCTCCCCAGGGAGCAGCGGGTTGAGGCGGGCGCGGTGCATTGTGGGCAGAGGGGCGGGGGTTGGGAAGATGGCGGCTCCCAGCCTCCTCAACTGGAGGCGGGTTTCTTCCTTCACGGGGCCGGTTCCCCGCGCCCGGCACGGACACCGAGCGGTGGCCATCCGGGAGCTGATGATCATCTTTGGAGGGGGAAATGAGGGCATCGCGGACGAGCTGCACGTCTACAACACGGGTAGGCGCGGCGGCGGCCGGTCGGCCCCGCCTGCGGGAGCCGCGGAGGGGGAGGGGAGGCGAGGCGGCGGCCGCGGCCCTGACAGCTGTCACTGCCCGGTCACTGCTTCCACGGGCGGGCGGCGGGTAGCGCGGCTCGGCCGGGCGTCTCGGATCCCGCAGCTCCGTCCCGGACAGCAGCGCTGGATTTCCGGGGCCCCCGGGGCGCAACGGACCCCGAGCGGGGCGCACCGGTCTAAAGGCAGGCGGTCCTGGACTTCCCCGCCTCAGCCCGGCTGGCAGCCCAGGCGGCAGAAGACCGTGTCCAACCGCCCGGACCGCTCCCCGGCATCTCGCCCCTGTCAAAAAACAAAACCACTCCAAACCAAAGTTCCTTGGGGCCTTTTCTGTCTTTGCCTGCCTGCCTTCCTTAGAAGGAGGACCCTCTAGTCACTAGAGTCTAGTGGATGAGGAGGGAACACGAGAGGCCTTCTGGCACTGTCGCCTCCGATCCAGCCAGGTGTCTGGCAGGTAACGGTCCAGGTCCCCCCTACCGGCCGCGCTCTCGGCCGGCGGGGACTCGGGGACGCGGGGAGGCGGCCTTGTGTCTGCATGGTGGGTGTGGGCGCCTTTCTGGACCGGCCCTCGGAAAGAGGACTGTCATCGCTTGAGCACCACTGCAGATCACGGGTGCCCCTGGGCAGGAGGCCCCTCTCTTTGAGGACCTCTGTGAAATAGAAAGGAGACTGAAATTTAATACCCCCGCCCCGCCCCGGCAAATGCTCAGCCTGTCACAAGGAATCTTTTTGGTGTACAGACAGTTACGGAATTTGGGGTCTACTTCATAACTGGTAACTTTTCTTTGACTAAACAACTTAATCACAGTGATCATTTGAAGGTTAACAAAATAGTGGAGTCGGAGAAAGAATTTTTTCCACCCTCTCCTCCTCCCAGCGCCCCAGCATATGAAGTTAAAAAGTGAATGACAGTTTGGTCTTAGTGTGAAAACCCTGGCTTTGGAACAAATTAGACTTGATTTGAATCCCGCTCTGACAGTTGCCCAGGATAAGTGCTAAAGTTACTAAACCTTTTTAAGCCTCACAATTTTCAGTTGTGAAATGGAAATTTTTATACTCACCCAGCAGGGGTTTTGTGAGAATTAAATGATGCAGATAAGGGTTTTTTCAACAGCACTGCTATTGACCTTTTGGGCCAGGTAACTCTTTGTCAAGGTCAGGGGAAGCTACCCTGTATTGCCCTGTGCATTGTAAGACATGTTTGACAGCATCCTTGCTCTACCTACTAGATGCCAGTAACAGTCCCCTCCAGTTATGCCAACTAAAAATGTTACTAGACATTACCAAATGTCTTCTGTGGGCAGAATCATCCCTAATTGAGACCCACTGATGTTGATGACATATAAAGTACTTGCTGATAGTATATGATAACTGTTGTTTGTTATAATCGGTTTTAATTTTATTTTGGCAACTAGCTACGAATCAGTGGTTTCTCCCAGCTGTTAGAGGAGATATCCCTCCAGGCTGTGCTGCCCATGGATTTGTCTGCGATGGCACCAGAATATTAGTATTTGGGGGAATGGTTGAATACGGAAGATACAGCAATGAGTTATATGAGTTACAAGTAAGTGTATTTAATATTATTTCATTCTGAGGCTCTAATAATAATATTGCTCATAATTTTTCAAAAGATTGAAAAATTATCCAGGTGCAGTGGCTCACATCTGTAATCCCAGCACTGTGGGAGGCTGAGGTGGGCGGATCATCTGAGGTCAGGAGTTTGAGACCAGCCTGACCAACATGGAGAAACCCCATCTCTGCTAAAATACAAAAAATTAGCTGGGTGTGGTGGTGTGCGCCTGTAGTCCCAGCTACCCAGGAGGCTGAGGCAGGGGAATCACTTGAATCTGGGAGACAGAGGTTGCAGTGAGCCGAGATCACGCCACTGCACTTCAGCCTGGAGAAAAGAGCAAGACTCCATCTCAAAACAAACAAAAAAATTAGCAGGTGGCATATGTAGGTAATTCCAGCTATTCTGGAGGCTGAGGCAGGAGAATCACTTGAACCCAGGAGGTGGAGGCTGCAGTGAGCTGAGATTGTGCCATTGTACTCTAGCCTGAGCAACAAGAGCTAGCTTTAGCTTTAAAAAAAAAAAAAAAAAAGATTTCAAATTATTAACATTGTTTAACACATTTTAACATTGTTCAGATAATGTAAGCTTCACATTTTATAGCTTTGTAGAAAATGTTTCCACTTCACTTAAAAGCCAAAGTTTCTTGGCAAGTCTTTTTCCCCATACCCAGTGTTAACATTTGTAACATCAAAATCTCTGTTATTTAGCACCAGTTGTACACATTGTATACTTAGGTTTTTGTATCTCAGTGCAATAGAAACTTTAGCCTGCAACAGGAGCACCTGGAAGACCTGTGAAAACAGATTGCTGGGTTCTACCTGGAGAGTTTGAGTTAGTAGTGGGCCATGAGCATTTGCATTTCTACCAAGTTTCCAGCTGCTGATGCTCCTGGTTTCTAGGGAGTACTTTTCTTTGTTTTGTTTTGAGTGGGAGTCTTGCTCTTTTTTTTTAATTTTGTTTTGAGATGGAGTCTTGCTCTGTCACCCAGGCTGGACTGCAGCTGAGCAATCTTGGCTCACTGCAACCTCCGCCTTTCAGGTTCAGGTGATTATCCTGCCTCAGCCTCTCAAGTAGCTGTAACTACAGGCACTTGCCACCTTGCCCAGCTAATTTTTGTTTTTTCAGTTTCACCATCTTGGCCAGGCTGATCTTGAACTCCTGACCTCAGGTAATCTGCCTGCCTGGGCGTCCCAAAGTGCTGAGATTACAGATGTTGAGCTACTGTGCCCTGCCCAAAGTTCTTAAGTACTGCAGGACTCACAGAGGAATAGTTGGCATCAGCATTAACTGACAGATTCACAACTTTGAATAAAACTTTCCACATATGGAAATTCACCATTCCCAGCCCCTAGGCTATACTTTGAAAACCACAGCTTTACTGTTTACAAAATTGTTACCCTCATACTAATAATTACTATCCCCTCTACCTTGACAATACACAAAAGAGTAGTAACAGTTTCCCATAACCTTTTTAAATTTGAATCTTTTATTAAACCAGACTCATAGCCTTTGAAAAGAAAAGTCATAGCCTTTGTTGACTTTTCTTCCTGATCTAATTAGCAGACGTGAATGGGTTATACCTGTTTACAAACAACTCATTGCAAAAATAATTTCAGCTAAAGAAAACATCCATGGCTAGAAAATAAGTTTTGGAATTTGATTTGTTAAATGAGCTTTATATTTATTTAAAGGTTAAAATATTCACCATTCATGGATGACGTAACTTTAGAAAGTAGGAATATATAAATTATATTTAATCCTGAAGCTATGTATAATACTTTATTTTTCATTTGGAAAATACTTTAGAACTGTTAGTGTTTATTATTACATGCTTAGTTTGCCATTGTGGAAATCTGTGAATAAAGGAAGAGTAACTTGAATGTCTATTGGAACATATATTTTAATTCCAGAAGTTAGCTGCTTATTTGTCATTTGTCCCAAAAGTAGTATATTAGAGCCTTCTGATGGGATTTGAATTAAAATGTATTGATACAGTGTTGTGCTACTGACATATAATATAAGAGTGTTTTCCTGATTTTGTCTGAGTGTATTTGTGCTCTTTTTTTTTTTTTTTAAGGCAAGTCGTTGGTTATGGAAAAAGGTGAAACCCCATCCGCCTTCTTCTGGTTTACCTCCTTGTCCTCGGCTTGGACATAGCTTCTCTTTATACGGTAACAAATGCTATTTGTTTGGTGGCCTGGCAAATGAAAGTGAAGATTCAAACAATAATGTTCCCAGGTATGCTGACTCTTTCAGACCAAATGCTTATTTTATGATTTAGAGTAGGAACATTTTAGTTTTTCTATCTTTAATTTTTAAAAGGGATGATGCTTAGGTTTTTGCATTTCAACCTAACAGTAGAAAAATTTGTGTGTGTTTGTGTTTTCCTTAGTCCCTGGAGCATATTTGTTTTCAAAACTGTATCTTTTCTTCAGAAAGCACTAGAGTTAAAAAAGAAAAAAAAAAAAAAAAACTGTCTTTTCTAATGAGAAATCATCTTATTAGATTAATATTAATGTAACTGCTTATATCAATATATTTGTATATATTGAGCCATAATGCGTTTTAACTACCTTATCAATGATAACGAAAAGTAACAGATGGTTATTTTAAAATTAGATTGCTCTGGAAATTTAGTGACAAAACTCTGACTATAAAACGAAAGCTATCATTTCCATGTTTTATACAAGAAGCTGTTAGAGTGGTTCACACCAGCAAATACTTTTATAATCAATTATCTCCTCCTTTTTCCCAAACAAAATTAATACACTACTTCTTTTCACATCGTGTTTTTGTTTGTTTGTTTGTTTGTGTGTTGAGTTCCAATAAGCCTTTACCAAACAGCTTGTAGGCAGGTTTGGTCCAAAGGTTGTAGTTTGCTGACACAGGCTGTAAATAATGGAGCTGTCTACATTGTTGACCCCTATTATAGCTAATGTTGGCTTTGTCTGCAAAGAATTCTTTCCTTTGGGGAATTGTACTGTTCCATGTAGTTATTATTTTTTAATAAATTTTATTTGTGTAAATTTAAGGTATAAACATGATGGTATTTTATATATATACATATATATATATGTATACACACACACACACACACACACACACACACACACACACATAGTAAAATGGTTACTATAGTGGTAATATATCCATCATTTCATGTGGATACCCTTTTTATTTTCTTTCTTTCTTTTTTTTTTTTTTTTTTTTTTTGGCCTGTGGCATGAGCAGCTATATAGTTAATCCAGCACTTTAGGAGGTGGGTGGATCGCTTGAGCCCAGCAGTTTTAGAACAGCCTGGGCAACATGGCAAAACCCCATCTCTGCCAAAAATACAAAAAATTAGCTGGGCGTGGTGGCATGCGCCAGTGGTCACAGCTATTCAGAAGGCTGAGGTGGGAGGGAGATTTCTTGAGCCTGGGAGGTGGAGGTTGCAGTGAGCCGAGATTGTGTCACTACACTCCAGCCTGGATAACAGAGTTAGACCACCATCTCAAAAAAAAAAAAATCCTGAATACAATACATTATTATTAACTTTAGTTCTCCTGTTGTACATTAGATCTCTCAGTTTGTTTATCCTACGTATTTGCTACTTTGTATCTTTTGACCTACATTTCCCCATTTCCTTCCCTATATGTCTGACCCTGGTAACCACTGTTTTATTCTCTATTTCTATATGTCTTACCTTTTTTGTTAAAAACAAACGATTTCACATGAGATCATGCAATATCGTTCTTTGTGTCTGTCTTATTTCACTTAGCGTAATGTCCTGCTGTTCCATCTATGCTGTGGCAAATGGTAGTATATTTTTTTCTTTTTTTTTTAGACTTTTTTTTTTAATTTTTAATTTTAATTTTACTTTAAGTTCTGGGATACATGTACAGAATGTGCAGGTTTGTTAACATAGGTATACATGTGCCATGATGGTTTGCAGCACCTGTCAACCTGTCATCTAGCTTTTAAGTCCTACATGCATTAGGTATTTGTCTTAATGCTCTCCCTCCCCTTGCCCCTCAACCCCTGACATGACCCTGGTATGTGATGTTCCCTTTCCTGTGTCCATGTGTTCTCATTGTTCAACTCCCACCTATGAGTGAGAACATGTGGTATTTGGTTTTCTGTTTCTGTGTTAGTTTGCTGAGAATGATGGTTTCTAGCTTCATCAATGTCCCTGCAAAAGACATGAACTCATTCTTTTTTATGGCTGCAATATGTTTTTCTTTTTAAGGCTGAATAATATTCATATAGTGTTTTGATCACATTGTCATTCTATCATTTAGGCTTTGGAGATTTAGAGTCCAAAGGGCTGTTTTCTGATTCAGGGCTTATCATGTATGTCCTTTAGAGCAAATAAGCCTGTTTTCTTCACTGTGAAATGGGAGTGATTAAATACCTATTTTACAGCGTCATTGTGATAGTGAAATAAGATCACTGGTATAATTTTCAGGTTGCCATATCATATAGTACAGTAGTTGTTATCTCCATTATAATGTCTTTTTACCTGCATTAGATTGATGGTGGTGTTTTAACTTTTTTCCATGCTTTTTAAAAACAGAAATACTAAAATATCATGAAAAATTTGGAAACTGGAGAAAAGGAAAAAAATTATCTCATCACAGTAATCCAGATACTTTTAACACGTTTTTAAAAAGTTTTTTTTTTCTTCCATCAAATGGGCTTTTAAAATAACACTGATAAAAATTCAAGAAATTAGAAAAGTGCACAGTGTTATTTCAACAGCACTATCCCCCAACATAGGCAAATACACATAATTCAATTTGATGTACATCTTTTGAGACCTTTTTCATGTTACATGTTATATTAGCTTTTGTTAGGTTATTGTTTACAATGGGCAGGCTTCTCAAGTGGTGCATACAATTGCATACAGTGATTTTTAAAGCCTCTGTTCAAAGCACATTCATTTCTGGTCACATTCCATTGGTCAAAGCAAGCCATATGGCCAAGGCCAGAGTCAGTGGTCTAAGGATACATACTCTGCCTGCTAGGAGAGAAGAGTTGGGAACATTAATCCGATCCTCCACACAGGTCTATTTTCTTTTCTTTTCTTTTCTTTTTGAGACAGGGTCTCACTCTGTCACTCAGGCTGGAGTGTAGTGGCACAATGTCAGCTCACTGGAGCCTCTACCTCCCAGGCTCAATTGATCCTCCCACCTCAAAATGTTTAACTTCTTAAGAAATTCTACCAAATTGTTTTCCAAAGTGACTACACCATTTTACATTCCCACCAGCAATATGTAAGGGTTTTAATTTCTCCACATTGGCTAATACTTATTATTATCTGTGTTTTTTGTTGTTGCCATCCTATTGGGAGTAAAGTGTTATCTCATTGTGGTTTTAATTTGTATTTACCTAATGACCAATAGTGTTGGACATCTTTTCATGTGCTTTTTAGCCATTCATATATCTTTGGTGAAATTTCTATTCAAATATTGTGTCCATTTTTTAGTTGATGGTTTTCTTATTATTGAGTTGTAACAGTTATTTATATATTCTGGATATAAGTTTTATGTTTTGTTTTATTTTTTAATCAGAAATGTGATTTGACCAGGCACAGTGACTCACACCTGTAATCCCAGCACTTTGGGAGGCTAAGGCAGGTGGATTACTTGAGGTCTGGAATTCAAGACCAGCCTGACCAACATAGTGAATCCCCATCTCTACTAAAAATACAAAAAAATTAGCTGAGCATACTAATGGTACATGTTTGTACTCCCAGCTACTTGGGAGGCTGAGGTGGGAGAATTGCTTGAACCAGGAGGCAGACGTTGCAGTGAGATCGTGCCACTGTACTCCAGCCTGGGCAAAAGTTCAAGACTGTCTCAAAAAAAGAAAAAAATGTGATTTGCAAGTATTATATTCTAGTCTGTGGCTTATCTTTTTATTTTCTTACTGTTACCTTTTGAAGTATGAAAGTTTTAAAACTTGATAAATACAATTTATCAAACTTTTCTTGTATGAATCATACTTTTAGTGCCATATTTAAGAACTCTGCCTAACTCAAGGTTATAGAGATTTGTTCCTCTGTTTTCTTCTAAAAGTTGAATAGTTTTAGCTCTTACATTTCTATGTATGATTTATTTATTTATTTTTTGAGATGGAGTTTCACTCTTGTTACCCAGGCTGGAGTGCAATGGAGCGATCTCGGCTTACCGCAACCTCTGCCTCCTGGGTTCAGGCAATTCTCCTGCCTCAACCTCCTGAGTAGCTGGAATTACAGGCACGTGCCACCATGCCCAGCTAATGTTTTGTATTTTTAGTAGAGACGGGGTTTCACCATGTTGACTGGGATGGTCTCAATCTCTTGACTTTGTGATCCACCCGCCTCGGCCTCCCAAAGTGCTGGGATTACAGGCTTGAGCCACTGCGCCTGGCATATGATTTCTTTTTGAGCTAATTTTTGTATAAGAGGTGAAGTCAGGGCCTAAATTTATCTTTTCACATGTGGATATCCAAAAGTCCCAAAACCATTGGTTGAAAAGACTGCTCTTTCCTCATTGCATTGTGTTGACATCTTTGTTGAAATCAGTTGACCATAAATTTAAGAGTTTATTTCTGGACTCTCAATTATATTCCATTGATCTATATGTCTAGCTTTATGCTAGTACCCCACTGTCTTGATTACTATATTTTGTAGTAAGTGTTATGGTAAGAAATTGGAAGCCATGAGTTCTTAAATTTTTTTTTTCATGAGTATTTTGGCTATTTCAGGTCCTTTGCATATCTTTATAGAATTTTGAATCAGAAATTGGCAAAGATTGATGTGGTGGCTCACATCTGTAATCCTAGGGCTTTGGGGAGCCAAGGTGGGAGGATCACTTGAGCCCAGGAGTTTGAGACCAGCCTGGGTAACTTGGCAAGACTCTGTCTCTGCAAAACATTAGAAAATTAGCTGGATGTGATGGTATGTGCCTGTGGTTCCATCTGCATGGGAGGCTGAAGCAGGAGGATTGCTTGAGCCCAGGAGACCAAGGGTACAGTGAGCCATGTTCACATCACTGCACTCCAGCCTGGGCAACAGAATGAGACCCCATCTCAAAAAAAGGCTTACTAGGATTTTGATAGAGATTTCATTGATTATATATCAGTTGGAGGAGAAGTCCCATCTTAATAATATTGGATCTGCCAATTAATTAACATGGAATGTCTCTCCATTTATTTAGATCTTTTAAATTTTCTCTCTGCAGTATTTTGTAGTTTTCAGTGTACATGTTGCTCTTTCTAATTTTGATAAATTTATTCCTAAGTTTTTTATTCTTTTTGAGGATATTATGAATTGATTTGGTTTCTTAATTTCATTTTTGGATTGTTCATTCCTAGTATATAGAAATACAATTGGTTTTGTTATTTATCTTGTATCCTGTCATCTTGTTGAATTCATTTATTATTTCTAATCATATTGAAAAGGATTTTAATTTTTATTATTATTCATTCTTAGGAGTTCTTTACATACATATTTTTGTATGTTCCAAATATGTTTTTTGAGTCTTCGCTTTTTTAAAAAAGGGTTTTCTGTCTTGTTTCATCATGTTTGACAATATTTTCTATTTTTGGTTTTGGATCTTACTTTAAAGACTATCCTTTAGGAAAATTATAAAAAATTTTCCATAATTTTTTCTAGTACATTCACAGTTTTGTTTCTGTTTAGACCATTAATACATTTGTGATATACTTTTGCAACTAATATGAGGCTTTTTACTTCTTTTCCTAAGGGATTTTTGATTTTCCTAGTACCATTTATTAAGTAAGTCATTTTTTTTTTCCTGTTGATTTGAAATTCCATCTCTGTCATATCTTAATTCTTGTGTAAATGTGTCTTCCTAGGCTTTCTAGACCAGGGGTTGCAAACTATATCCTATGGGCCAAATGTGGCCTGCTGTCTTTTTTTAATTAATAAACTTTTATTGGAACACAGCCATGCTCATTCATTTTGTATTGATGTTGGCAGCTTTTGTGTTAAAACAGCACAGTTGAGTAGTTGCAATAGATTTGTGGCCTGTGAAGCCTAAAATGTTTACTATTAGACCCTTTACAGGAAACATTTGTTGATTCCTGCTCTAGACTCTATTCTGTTTCATTAATATATTTACCTTTCTATCACTAATTTTGGCATTTGCTATAGGTTGTTGGTATGTGATTTTAATAACATTAAGGACATTTGCTTTGCTTTGCTTTTTGAGACAGAGCCTCACTCTGTCACCAGTGGCATGATCATAGCTCTATGCAGCCTTTACCTCCCAGGCTCAGACAATCCCTCTGCCTCAACCTCTGAATAGCTGGGACCACAGGTGCATGCCACCATGCCCAGCTAATTTAAAAAAGGTGTTTTGTTTTTTTTTTTCTTTTTCTTTCTCCTTTTTGTAGAGACAGGATCTCTCCATGTTGCCCAGGCTGGTCTTGAACTCCTGGGCTCATGATCTTCCCACCTTGGCCTCCCAAAGTGTTGGGATTACAGGCGTGAGTCACCGTGTCTGGCCAAAATTTTCTTAAATTTCCAGCTGAAATTGACAGACTAAGCTGGTTCTGTCACCCTACATACTTGCATATGGCCACCCCAGATGATAGTTTTGTGGGAGATGAACTTCTTACACGGTGGTTCAGGATTCCAAGAGTGAGTGTTCTAGTGAAGATATATAGGCCTTCTGTGTCCCAGCCTCAGAAGTCACATAATGTTCTTTTTTTGTTTTGTTTTTAGAGATGGGGTTTTACCATGTTGGCCAGGCTAGTCTCAAACTCCTGACCTCAAGCAATCCACCCACCTCGGCCTCCCAAAGTGCTGGGATTACAGGCGTGAGCCACTGCGCCTGGCCTACATAGTGTTCTTTTACCATACCTTACTAATCAAAGCAGTCACAAACCAGCCCAGAATCAAGGGAAGGGAACGTAGACCCAACTTCCTGATGGTAAAAGTGTCACAGGATTTGTAGTTGTTTTAACACCAACAGGTAGCAAGTTGTCATTGATAAGAGTGTTGGCTAAATGATAACAGGAATTATTTTTAATTTCTTCTCTTCACTACTGAACCCCAGAAGAATGCCTGGAACATAGTAGTATTTGATAAGTGTGTATTGTGTGAATGAGGTTTGTTGGAGTTTCTGCTCTCCTAATGCCTTTCTGTACTATATGAACTTTTCACAGTAAGCACATATTATCTTTATAAATAGAAATAAAATGCAAATAAAGGGTATATATTATCTGAATGTTTTAATTTTTTTATGCTATCCTAGATATTTAAATGATTTTTATGAGTTGGAGCTACAGCATGGCTCTGGTGTTGTGGGTTGGAGCATTCCAGTGACGAAAGGTGTTGTGCCTTCTCCAAGAGAATCCCACACAGCTGTTATATATTGCAAAAAAGATTCTGGAAGTCCTAAAATGTATGTTTTTGGTGGAATGTGTGGTGCTCGCCTGGATGACCTATGGCAACTTGACTTAGGTAAGTTTAACTTGATTCAGGCTCAGGAATAGGGCAAATTTTAAAAAGTGCTTTGAAAAATATTATTGATTTTAGTATTTATTGGGCTGTACTTAGATTTACAACTAGCACTTCTAGCCCCAGGGAATAGCTGATGTGTGATATAAATGGTTGCTGATAAATCAGATTGAACAAATGAATGTTTGGTTTATAAGAGTAACTCTCTTGTGCTTTCTGTAAATAGGGTTACCGTATGTCCTCGTTTACCTGGGATGATTCTGGTTTATGCTTATTGTCCTGTGTAATTATCAATAGTACAGTACTCTGTTTCACTCTGAAAAGTGTCGTGTTGGGGCCGATAACTTTATATGGTTACCCTATCTACAGGAAATGTAGCACTAACAGTGTTATTGGTGGCCAGTAAAAAATGCTTAGGTAGTTCTTTCTAAAGGGATCCTAGGAATGAATGATTGGAGGATAGTGTGCCTCTCACCTTTGACTATCTTCTGTCCAGTGTACTCTTACTTAAAATGGTAAAATCCCTAATATTGTTCTTAATTCAAAATTGGTAGCACCCTATTACAAATACAGTCATCCCTCGGTATCTGTCGAGAATTTATTCAGGACCTCCCCTGATACCAAAATCCATGGATGCTCAAGTCCCTGATGTAAAATGGTGTATGTAGTATTTGCATATTCTCCCATATGCTTTAAATCATCTCCAGATTACCTGTAACACCTAATACAATGTAAATACTACATAAATGATTGCTATATTGTATTGTCTGGGGAATAATGACAAAAAGAAAACATGTTCAGTGCAGCCAAAGTTTTTTGTGAATATTTTCTTTTTTTTGTTTTTTTTTTTTTTTTTTTTTTTTTTGAGACGGAGTTTCGCTCTTGTTACCCAGGCTGGAGTGCAATGGCGCGATCTCGGCTCACTGCAACCTCCGCCTCCTGGGTTCAGGCAATTCTCCTGTCTCAGCCTCCTGAGTAGCTGGGATTACAGGCACGCACCACCATGCCCAGCTAACTTTTTGTATTTTTAGTAGAGATGGGGTTTCACCATGTTGACCAGGATGGTCTCGATCTCTTGACCTCATGATCCACCCGCCTCTGCCTCCCAAAGTGCTGGGATTACAGGCTTGAGCCACCGCGCCCGGCTTTTTGTGAATATTTTCAATCTGTAGTTGGTTGAATCCATGGCTGCCAGACCCATGGATACAGAGGGCTAACTGTAC
Source organism: Saimiri boliviensis (assembly GCF_048565385.1). NCBI lineage: Eukaryota > Metazoa > Chordata > Mammalia > Primates > Cebidae > Saimiri > Saimiri boliviensis. The sequence continues at coordinate 29,066,985 of NC_133455.1, read as the reverse complement.
TAACATTAAGAGTAAATAAATTTCTGATAAGCAGTTTATGTAAGCTGGAAATATTTAAGATAATCAAATAACTGTTTTAAAATGCTTTGTTTCATTTTGGTAAGTCCTTGTTTTATTTTTTTTAATTATGCAAGTTGAGATAATTTGCTGTTGTTAGATCAAGTTGCTAATATAATTATTTTTGCTTTTAGAGACTATGTCATGGTCAAAACCAGAAACTAAAGGGACAGTGCCACTTCCACGAAGCCTTCATACAGCCAGTGTTATAGGAAACAAGTATGGTGTTTTTTTGTATTTCACTTCTGTTTTTTTTTTTTGTTTTTTTTTTTTAAACAACTTAAGCACACGAAGAAAAGTAATGCTGCTAGTTCCTTGGAAGTAGGTTATGAAACAACACAGTTTGATTGTGCTTACTGAAGCTAAAATAATTTTTTGTCTGTAGAAGCTAAAATACTTAATGTGCCATTTTCTTATGCTATCTCTTTTACTTCTTTGCATTCATTATAATGCCTTGCCCAGGGTAGACTTTATGCAAATGTAAAACAGGATATTGCCAAACTAATCACTTAACTCACGGTTTCTTTTTTCCTATTTTTGGTAGTGCTTCATTTGTACTCAGGCATGTACTTTTAATAATTATGCTTTCCATGGCAATATAGAGTTGATAGAATACAAACTCTGTAACCAGATTGCCTAAATTCAAGTTCCAGCTTTGGCACTTGTCCTGTATGACCTGGGGCAAGGAAACTTAATCTGTTTAAACCTCACTTTCCTTAAGTATACAATGTAGATTAAAGTAAAAAGCTACTTGACAAGGCTATAATGAAGATTAAATGGATTAATACATATGAAATGCTTAGAACAGTTTCTGGTATGAAGTGAGCATTCCATAAATGTTGGCTATTACTGCCGTCAACAAATTCCCTTGTTTGTGCAACATTGTGCCACAGTTAGGAGTACTGTTGAATTAGAATTTAATGAAATATTTATTATTGCAGGGATTCTACCTTAAATTTAATATTTTAGGAAATGGCTATTGATTTAGAACCTAGTTATTGTGTTTTTTTTAACTAACTCAAAACCAAACAGGCTAGTCTTTACATTTAAATAAAATCTTATATACTTTTTAAACTGCAGAATCATTTTATAAAATGAAATTTTCCATTGAAACCCCAATATATAAAAATCGATTTTAAAAAATAGAGCTCTGGCTGGGCGTGGTGTCTCATGCCTATAATCCCAGCACTTTGGGAGGCCAAGGGGGAAGAATCACCTGACCCCAGGAAGTTGAGTTTGCAGTGAGCCATTATCATGCCACTGCACTCTAACCTGGGCGACAGAACAAGACCCTATCTCAAAAAAAAAAAAAAAAAAAAGAAAGCAAGCTCTGGTTGGCGTTAAAAAAATAGATCTCTGGCTGGCATCAGGTCACATGGGCCCTGATTTCTGCCTGATGAGCCTTTATTTTCCAGTAGTCATCAGGCTTGTGTTAAGAACTCCTAGGGTCCTGAGGAACACAGTTTAAAGTTTTCATTTAAATGATATCAGTGGCCAAAGTTATATGAAATTCAATCCTCTTCAGTTACTATATGCATACAGTTTTAAATTTGACTTTGGATGGTCATTGATCAGTTGGGTATCTTTCTGACTGTGGTACCATGTCTTAGTATATTATAGACAATAGACAATATTTATTTTAAAATATATTATAATTGAAATTGTCTTCACTTTAAGTAACTTGCCAGAGAGAAATAATTGTGATTCTATATTTCTTCATAAAATTGTAAACTCGTGAAAGAAGACCACTTTATTCATCTTCCTATTCCCATTACCTTGACAATGGTAAGTGAATGAATAGTTCTGAAGCCCTGCTGATAGGAAATTTGTCTAGTCTTAGCACTTCAAATCCATGAAGTAAAATGAAATAAGCTACTTTATGTTTTTGTGTTGTTGTTGCTCAGGATGTACATTTTTGGTGGATGGGTCCCATATAAGGGGGAAAATACTGAGACTTCACCTCATGATTGTGAATGGAGATGTACCAGTTCATTTTCTTACCTAAATCTGGGTGAGTCTTTTAAGAGTTACTCATTTAATTAAACTTTATTAATAAGATATTTTTAAAAATTTTGTTAAGAACAAAAAATTAGTCGTGGATATTTCTGTCTTTTCAGATACAACAGAGTGGACCACCCTAGTATCAGATTCTCAAGAAGATAAAAAAAATTCAAGACCAAGACCAAGAGCTGGACACTGTGCTGTTGCAATTGGCACTCGATTGTATTTTTGGAGTGGAAGAGATGGCTACAAAAAAGCACTGAATAGTCAAGTTTGCTGCAAGGATCTTTGGTATCTTGATACTGGTAGGTAAGAATATTTAACAAATAAACTTTTTTTTTTTTAGGTAAGCACTCAAATATCTGCCTTTTGAGACTTACTGTAAATGCTGCTACCTTTCTTTCCCATAGGAAGAAACAATATATGTAGTTATTCCCCACTCCTGAGGAATGTATAATTATCCTCTCCTTGAGTGTAGGCTGGATTTAAAGACTCCTTTGCAAAGAATAGAGTATGGAAAAGGAAAACAGTAGCTTTATAGAAATCTGGCAAGCAGGAGAAACCTGGCAAGCACCACCTTAATCAAGTGATTAAGCTTAATATCACTAGTGATAAGTCATATTGATATCATTTACTCCCTAATATTATGTGATAAGTAAAAGTACCTCTGTGGTTTTCTTCCCCAAAACCCATAAGCCATCTATCTATGAGAAAATATCAGACAAAACCAAATTGAGGGACATTCTACGCCTTCTACAAAGAATATGTGAGTGGTACTTTTCAGAAGTTTCAAAGTGAAGGAAAACAAGGAAAGACTAAAAAAGAATCACAAAATGGAGGAGACGAAGGAGACTTTACAACTAAATGTGATGATGTATTCTGTTTTGGATCCTGGAACAAAAAATACATTAATTGAAAAACTTGTGAAATCTGAGTTGTCTACAGTTAATAGTATTACACCAATGACAATTTCTTAGTTTTAACAAATGTGCTTGTATTAGGGGAAGCTGGAAAACAGGGAAAGCTTGGGTCAGGGGGTTATGGCAATGCTGTACTATCTTTGCAACTTTTCTGCAAATCTAAAATTATTTTAAAGTAAAAGATTTTTTAAAAATATATATGTACATATTAGAGGCTGGGCACAGTGGCTTATACCTGTAATCCTAGCACTTTGGGAAGCCAAGGCAGGAGGATTGCTTGGGCCATGAGTTCAAGACAAGCCTGAGCAACATAGTGAGACTCCCATCTGTACCAAACAAAAAATTAACCAAGTACAGTGGCACATGCCTCCCAGCTTCTTGGGAGGCTGAGGCAGGAGGATCACTTGAGCCCAGGAATCTGAGTCTACTGTGAGCTCTAATTGCTCCACTGCACTCTAGCCTGGGTATCAGAGCAAGATCCCATTTCTAAAGGAAAAAAAAAAATCATTCGAGCACCAAAATTTTTAAAAATGTGTACCTCACATCCATTTTTAATAAATATTGATAGACAGCTATATAGCAGGAATTGTTTAAATGCTGAGAATATAGCAGTGAGCAAGACTGATAGTGCCCCTACTCTCACAAAGAACTTACCTTCTGAGAGGGTACGATGGCAAGAAGATAATAAGCAACAATAAAAAGATGAACAAAATCAGTTTGGTTTCTGTTAATCATTTGAATACATGAGATAGTGGTGTTAGATATTGGGAATGGCCCTTATCCTTTCAGAGTCAAAAAAGGCTTCTGTAATGAGATGACATGGGATGTGATCTGAATGGTGAGAAGGAGCTACCCACATAAAAAGGCCAGAGAAACCACTGCAAGAAGAGGAAACAGCAAATACAAGGAGTCTGAGATGGGAATACTTGGCATGTTTGGCAACAGGTTTGCGCTGGGTAAACAAAGAGGAAAGTGTAGGAATGGAGGTTACAGAGATGACCACAGGACATAAGGCCTTGAATGTGGTGGTAAAATTTTCTAAGTTATTTTTAAAGTACAGTGGTAAGTTATGTGTAAGTTTGAAGGAGAGATGTGACACAATCTGATATACATTTTGGAATGGTCGCTGTCAGTTCTTTGGAAAATAAATTGTAGGTGCACACTGCAAGACAAGTTACAAAGTTCTTGCAGTAGTCAAAAAAGTGTTTCAGACTCTAGTGGTGACAAAGGAGGCGAGGAGGACTGGATAAATTCAAGATGTATTTTGGAGTTCTTGTTGACAGAACTGGCTGATAATTTGTATGGCAAGTGACAGAAAGGGAAGAATGAAGGATGAATTTTTAGCTTGAATTATACTGAGATAGGGAAGACTGAGAGAAAACAGCGTTGTGGAGAAAATCAAGAGTTCCATTTAGACCGTGCTAAGTTTGAAATAAGATCAAGTAGGCATTTGAATAAATAGATGAGTCTAGCGGCCATTAGAGAAATTAGATCTGGAGATGTAATACTTGATGTTATATGAGAAAAACATTATAAAACACATGACTCCAGTTTTTCCAAAATTATAAATAGAAAACTTGGAAGGATACACACCAAAGCATTATCTGAGAGCTAAGATTATATATTTTCTTCAAAGTTTTTCTCTCATTACTTGTCTGTATTTTATGCAGTAGCATGTATTGTTTTTGTAATGTAAAAAGTTTAAAATTAAGAGAGCTGAAAAAATAATAGAGTAAATGCTTTCTATAGAAGAAGCATGTACTAGCAAGCAGGAAAGAAATACAGAAAATCCAACTTACTGGTTCACCTTTGAAATTGGAAATTATTAACTAAAATCTAGGGATAAGCTTCAGTCTCTGAAATTGGATGAAAAATATGTGTATGACTGAATTTTTCTCTTTAGGGATTACATCACTTTGAGCAGATTCTCTAAGGGATCTGTGACTTTAAAAGATTTTAAAAAATGGATTTTAATGGCCTGAACATTTCATAATGAGCTTTAGATACCAGTATTCTAAAAGTAATCATGGCCACTATCATAAGGGCAAAATATAGGTTTTGTTTTTCCTCTTGATAAGTTAGCAGCAGTTTTGGTGGAAGAGGGGGCTCATCTTGTCTTTTTTTCACTTTTAGTTAAACTTTGTGCATTTGTTAGCATGTAAATGAGTAATAGAATTCCATGAGGCTTTCTGTGAAAAATCACAGTTCTTTGCTCACACCTTTCCTTATTTTACTTGCTCTACAAGCATTTATTTGTTCTCAAATCTGTTAAATTATTCTTTAAGTATTTAATTCCCTATCTGTATATCACATGCATATATTGTTACTTTGATGTATTTTTTTTTTCATTTAGGCAATAACATGCTCATTTTTTGCTGTGGAAGTTAAGGATTTATCTCTTTCTCCCACCATTCCTCATCTCTTTCTCCTGTACACCTTTCCTACCCACCATTTTCTCAATATGGTTGTACCATAATTTTACTAGATGACTATTCAGTGTTTATATTATGACTATATAAGCATTCTTCACAGTTGAGCCCCTCTTGCACAGTTTTTTATTTGCCATGTGGTAATTTTCAGTTTTATTATTTTTATTTAGATTTATACATATTTAGCATTAATTCAATCCATACCCTTCGTTATTTGTTTAAATCTTCCCTCATTATAGTTAGATGCATAGATATTCTATCAAATTGGAAGAAAGCTCACCTGCTCCAATCTGGGGTGGGTACCCTCTACAAATCAAGCACAGCCATCATCCTGGAGTCTCCATCATCATCTTCCTGGAGCTATCTTTTGCCTCACACCTCTGCCAGATTCCTTGTTTACAGGATCCCATACATTTCCTTTTCTTAGTTTACTTCATTTTTCATGGAACAAATCCCAGGAAAAGGGTGCATAGATGATACATTTATTTTGAGATCTTGCATTGTTTGAAAATATGTTGAATCTTCCTTCCCACTTAAACAGCAGTTTGGATAGAAATACGATTCTACATCATAAATCCTTATCCTTCAGACTTTTGGAAGCATTGCATTGTTCTATTGTATTCAGGCTTCCAGTATTTTGGTTGAGAAATCCAAACCACTTCTGATTTTTGGTGCTTTCAAATATGACCTTTTTCCCTCCCCTTTCTCTGGAAGCTTTTATATTTCTCTTATCAGCACTGTTTTAAAATTTCATAATAATGTGCTTTCTCGTGTGTCTGTCTTTGATCCATTGTGTTGAGTACTCAGAGGGCCCTTTTAGTCTAAAGACTCATGTTCTGCAATTCTGGGGAATTTTCTTTATTACATTGATTTGCATGCACCTTTCTGCATTCTCTAATCTCTTTTCATGTAAATTCTATTGTATGGGGCGGTGCCTTCTTGACATCTATTTTTGCTCAAATCTGGGTTGCCTTACTGTGAGAAATAAACTGGATTGTGAATAAGATCATGGAGAAATTTACATGGGAATAGCTGAAGGATCTAGGCTTTATTGTCTTCTAAAACAGGGTCATCAAATTTTTTTCTGTAAAGGACGAGATTGTAAATATTTTAGATTTTGTAGGTCTAGTATCTATTGTAACTACTCACTCTGCTGTTGTAACGTGAAAGCAGCCATAGACAATACGTAAACAAATGAGCTTAGCTATGTCTCAATACAATTTTATTTGCAAAAACAGTCACAGGCTGAATCTGGTGGGCCACAGTTTACTGACCCCTAGTTAGAGATTTTGTGTGTGTGTGTGTGTGTGTGTGTGTGTGTGTGCGTGCACGTGTGTGTGTGTGTGTGAGATGGAGTCTTGCTCTATTACCCAGGTTGGAGTGCGGTGATGTGAACTTGGCTAACCGCACCCTCCACCTCCTGGGGGCATTCAAGTGATTCTCTTGCTTCAGCCTCCCAAGTAGCTGGGATTACAGGCATGTGCCACCATGCCCAGCTAATTTTTGTATTTTTAGTAGAGACAGCGTTTCACCTTGTTGGCCAGGCTGGTCTCAAACTCCTGACCTCAAGTGATCTGCCTACCTTGGCCTCACAAAGTGCTGGGATTACAGGCGTGAGCCACTGTGCCCAGACCTAGTTAGAGATTTAAATTGACCAGAATACATTTTCTTTTGTCACTGTAGAAAAATGGAATGTACTGCCTCTGAGTTGTGAATTTCCTGTTATGGTAGGTATACAAAGAAAAGACAGGGATGTTGTGGAAATAACTTTAGATCCTTTTTTTCAGCTATAAGAGTCTATGATATGATTGTATTTGTTTTAGAAATGGTGATATTTTTATATCAGGGCACTTACATGTTTTGGTGTAGTATGAGTGCCTTTTTTGTTTTGAGACAGAGTCTTGCTCTGCTGCCCAGGCTGGAGTGCAGTGGTGTGATCTCAGCTCACTGAAATCTCCGCCTCCCAGGTTCAAGCGATTCTCCTACCTCAATCTCCAGAGTAGCTAGGATTACAGGCACCAGCCACCACGCCCGGCTAATTTTCATATTTTTAGCAGAGATGGGGTTTCACCATGTTGGCCAGGCTGGTCTCAAACTCCTGACCTCAGGTGATCTGCCTGCCTTGGCCTCCCAAAGTGCTGGGATTACAGGCATGAACCACCATGCCCAGCCAGTAGTACAAGTCTTGATAAGGGGGTATTAACTTCAGAGAAGTTATCCTTTGGTAAAATATTCATGTCCAAGTTATCTTTGCTAACATTAACAGAATTTCTAACATGTATGCTGTTGGCGCCAAATTGGCTCATAAAATTAAAAAATATTAGAACTTCTAAGGAAAATAAAATAACGTAGCTTTAATACTTGGCTCCCCTTGCTTCCTCTCAGCCCCCTCCCCACCCAAAAAAAAAAAAAATTCTAGGATTAAACACATTTTTGAATCTGATGACTCAGATAGTTTGTTAGTTTAGTACTGGATCATTTTGTTTATAGATTAATTTGTCGAAGTAAATAAATAAATAAATAAATAAACAAATAAATAAATAAATAAAATGAGAACACCAAACTAGTTTTATTTGACCTACTATAGCTGTGTTTATGTGAGTAAATTTAAAACTCTAGTCCACACAGACTATATCAGCATACTATTTGTACACTGAAAACTTAAATGTATAATATAATTATTGTTCTTTAGAGAAACCACCGGCACCATCTCAAGTACAGCTAATCAAAGCCACTACCAACTCCTTTCATGTCAAGTGGGATGAAGTATCTACGGTTGAGGGCTATCTTTTGCAGTTGAGTACAGACTTGCCGTACCAAACTGCATCATCAGATTCTTCAGCAGCACCAAATTTGCAAGGTAACATGATTTTCATGCTTAAAGTATGTATGTTCACATGCTTTTAAAAATATATACTACAGGCCAGGCAAAGTGGCTCACGCCTGTAATCCCAGCACTTTGGGAGACTGAGGCAGGTGGATCACCTGAGGTCAGGAGTTTGAGACCAGCCTGGCCAACATGGTATAAACCTGTCTCTCATAAAAATACAAAAATTAGCTGGGTATGGTGACACATGCCTGTAATCCCAGCTACTCAGGAGGCTGAAGCAAAAGAATCGCTTGAACCCAGGAGGCCCAGGACATGGAGGTTGCAGTAGCTGAGATCATAACACTGTACTCCAGCCTGGGCAACAGGTGAGACTCCATCTCAAAAAAATAAATACATACACACACACACACACACACACACACACACGAGTATATATACTGCAGAAAAGTCTGTGATTTGATTTAAGAAATTTTATGATAGTAGGTCTGTGCATCATAATTTTAAATACGTTGCATTTCAATTTTGAAATTTGGCTGTCTTACCATTATGATGTAGTAGAACATATAGACATGTAGGATAGATTGTGTTTTCTGCAGTTCTTTTTTTTTTTTTTTTTTTGAGACTGAGCTCACTCTGTCACCCAGACTAGAGTACAGTGGTGCAATCTTGGCTCACTACGACCTCCACCTCCTGGGTTCAAACAATTCTCCTGCCTCAGCCTCCCAAGTAGCTGGGATTACAGGCATGTGCCATGAGGCCCAGCTAATTTTTTTTGTATTTTTAGTATAGTGTTTCACCATATTTGCCAGGCTGGTCTTGAACTCCTGACCTTGTGATCTGCCCACCTCAGCCTCCCAAAGTGCTGGGATTATAGGCATAAGCCACCATGCCCAGCCTGCAGTTCATTTTTATGTACTTTCCTAATTTGACATATTACTTGACTTCTGCAGATGGCTTTAATTTGCTTTCATAAATATCTCAGCTTTTTTCAAAAGTATTTTTAACTTAAATGGTACTTGGAAAGTAAAAGGAAACACAAATTTTGCACATTTCCCAGAGAGGATTTCAGTTAATTCAGGCAAATTAGTAAGAAAACATAGGACCTTTGGTAAAGATACAACTTTTTAAACCTTTTATATGTTAACTAAAAATATTTAATTATATTTTATTGAAGCTAACTAAGCGCATATCAGTCTGAACCTTTCTCAATTCCTGCAGGAGTCAGGATGGACCCTCACAGACAAGGCAGTAATAACATCATTCCTAACAGTGTAAGTAAAAAAGTATATGATGGTAAGTGGATGTTTATGGTTATATTCTCAATATTTATTCAGATTTTTAACATACTACTACTCTAGAAGAGGGGTCCTTAACCCTGCCTGCACATGAGAATTATCTCTGAGATAAACAAACACAGATTCCCAAGACCTTCCTCAAATCTAGTGAAGCAGAATCTTTAGGAAAATGCCCAGGCACCTCTGTTTTTAAAGATAGCTTCACAGATCACCGTGACAGAAGCCTGAATTGAAAACCAGGCCAAGACAAGTCTGTGCTGCATTACACAGACATCAGATTAATTTATTGTAATGTGTACTTACGTGACTTATGTGTCTATATTTTGCCATTTCTAAATGTCACAAACAAAGATGTACTTTTAAAATATGTATAAAATATTTTCTTCACTATGTATTTTGTTTACTGAAAAATATCAGTTACTAAATTGAACACCTGTGAGGTTATTTCTTGTCTATGAAGTGCATCACAATAGGTCTTGGTAGAGACTTATGAATATGCTTACTAAGATTTATTATTTTTATTTGGTAAACTGCTGTCTACCTCAGTAGACTCTTCAAGGAAAATGATGTAGGTATTGGCTCATATGTTCTGTGTTCTGTATGTGACTGAAGACCAGTAAAGGTATAGGTCAGGAAGTATATTGTGTCATACTTATAGTATGTCAGGAAGGGGTTATTACAAGTAAATCTAATACAGTTTGTAAGTAGCCTGTCATAGTAAACATAATATTTATGTTTTATGTATTAATATGTTATATATTAATTATATACTATATATACATGTTTGTGTATTTCACAAATTTAGATGGTACTCTAAAGCTTATGATGAAGAGCAGTAGTTTCCTACCCTCTCCCTACCTGCTCTTGATATCTGTTTCCTAGAAGCAACTACTTTAAACTATTGTAGCTTTCTTTCAGTATCTAACTATGCACAGTTGTCCTTCTGTATCTGCTGGGCATTGGTTCCAAGACCCACCCTCCACAGTCCCCTCCATGTTTTTGTGGAAATATCAGTTGGCCCTGTAAAACCTGCAAATATGAAAACTCAGCCCTCTGTATCCACAGTTTTTGCATCCCGCGAATACTGTATTTTCCATATGTGTTTGCTTGAGGACGTGGAACCCACAGATATGGAGGACCAACTGTATTTATTGAAAATAATCCTCATAGAAATGGAGCCTCACAGTTCAAAGTCATGTTGTTGAAGGGTCTGCTTTTAGATCAGTTGTCAGTTGTCTTCAATAATGAAAGGTGACAATTTGATGATCTCTTGCAATTCTGCCTCATCCCCTCCTTTCCTGTTCCACATCCTTCACATATTTTTAGTTGAATTATGACTTGATGTTTATACTATGATGGTGAAATAGTCGCAGGTGAGCCATGCAGTGTGCTATGAGAATTGCGTCTTTCTCATGCAGCTTTGTTTTTCCTGGCATTAACTGCCTCACTTTTTCACTTGCTTAGTTTTCTTCTTGACTGTCATTAATTCATACTCAAATTTTCCAAAAAAGTATAAAACTTCTCAAGATATTTGGACGTAAAAGGTAGTTTCTTTCATCCCCCCTTGGAACCATTCCTCCTGGAGCCCCCTGTCCTCATGTACTGGTTCTTCTCTAGGCCTTCTGCACAGCTGTCACCTTAGAACTAACTTCTGTTTCATATTAGCAATTTATCTCTTTCCTGTGTTATAGCCCATAGTTCTTGACCTTATTTCTTTCTCTTTCTCTGTGTTTTCCTTTATTTGTCGTCACCCTCTGAGATGTGGGCTTACGATAGATAAACTTTTTGAGATCTTGCATATCTGAAAATGTCTTTAGCCTATTTAACTGATTGTTTGGCTGGTTTATAGAATCCTATATTGGAAGATTTTTCCCTCAGAAATTTATAGGCATTTTTTCTAGTGCCTTTTAGCATTCGGTGTTGCTATTGAAAAGTGTGATGCCATTTGGATTCCTGATCCGTCATATATGATTCAATTTTTTTTCTTTTTATCCTCAATATTCTGAAATATCAACAATGATGTGCCTTAGAGTGCATGTCTTCATTTGGTGTGCTACACCCGGTGGACCCCATTGTTCTGGAAACTCATGACCTTCATTACTGATTTTTTTTTTAAATAAACTCGTCCTCTGATTTTGCTTTTTATCTTCTATTTTCTGTCTATTCTGCTTTCTGAGAAATGTATTTCATATGCTAAATTCTCTATCCAATTTTTAAATTTTTAAATATATTCAACCACATTTTGAATTTCTAAAAGCCTCATTTTAGTCTTTATTTCTGTTATAGCACCCTATTCTTATTTCATACATATAATATCTTTCCTTCTCTCTTATAATTCGTAATTCATAAAGAATTATGCTTTAAAAATTTTTGGCGTTTTAGTCCACTCTTTGTTATAGTTATTTTATTAAAGCTCCTTTTAATTTTTTTTTATGTATTTTAATCTTGGACTTCCACATTAGAGGTTGTCATCAAGTGTCTAGTGATGCTTGGCTGTCCCTTTGTGTTTAAAGTGAGGCTTTAAGAAAGAGCCTGGAAGGCCTATGCATGTGGGTGTGGCTTGTTACCTAGTGAACCTTAACAAAGGTAAGTGGGCAGGACCAACAAATACCAGTTTCCGTGGGTCTTTTTTCTTGGACCAATTAGTTAGCTTCCTCTGAGAATTTTCCAACCTCTTGCTTCAGGGTTATGAGCCTGACTGTCAGAATTCTGGAGCTTAGTAAGGGGATTAGAGGGAAGATATCTTTCTGTTCAGCATTTAGACTTTCACTTAATTTCTATTTTTAGTATGGGCGCCTCTCCCCATACTTGTATCATTCTCATACTTGTATCACTTGAGGGATACTGTAGCGTAGTCTAGAGTTTCACATTTCAACCTTTCTACCCATTTCCCGTCTTCAGCTAGAATCGAGGAGAGGAATTTCTCTGGCTTGGTATACAGGGAGAGCAGAAATAGAGCTACAACGCTTCTTAAACAGGCTTCTGGGTGACAAGTCTCCAGCGTTTTCTTGTACTCCACCTCTGCCACCACTGCCCTGGCTCCTGGGGCACAAATGGGCCACATTTTTGTGACTTTTCACTTAGGAGAAGGCTCTTAGCTCCAGCTTTTCTGTTTTACATCTTATCCACTATTCTCTCTTCTGCCATTTTTTTTTCTTAAAAGGTTATCCTTTCATACTTTTAAAAATTCTTTTTTTATCATTTGAATTGGGTTTTGGAGCAATCTCCTGAAGCAAATGTGTTTAGTCTACCATGTTTAGTGAAAATTCTCAGGCTTTATTTATACTTAATTTTATAAAATTCCAGTTAGATCGAGCATCTGATTTTAAGCAAAAAGCACATTTGAGACATAAGGATTTTCGAATGAAATAAACCAAATTCAAATTCTAGCTGTTACTTACTGGCTACCTGACTGTAGGTGTATTGCTTAAGTTCTGTGAGTATCATTTACTTCATCTATAAAACGGGTCAAATTATCTTACTAATAGGATTCTTGTGAAGATTAAGTAAGATCCAGAGTTTATGGATATATATGTGTGTGTGTGTGTGTGTTTGTGTGTGTGTATTACACTGCCTGCCACAATGCTGGCATAACAGTTGTGGCTATCATCATCATCACTTATAAACAGTACCACCACCAATTAAGGGCAAGCACAGGGCATACTATAGACAAGTATCATCAGAGCTATGAAAAATTATGAGTTGACAATAAAAATAGAGACAGAAAAGTAACAATTAAAATAGGTAATTGGAAAGAACAACAATATTAGGGTATTTGAGTGAAGCCAGGTCACTTTCATGGTTCAGTAGACCTATAGGTATAATAACTGATATTCACACTGATGACTTGAATTGTCAAAACATTTTAAATGTGGTGGCTGGGGTTGGTGGCTCACACCTGTAATCCCAACATTTTGGGAGACTGAGGCAGTGGATCCTTCAGTGCAGGAGTTCAAGACCAGCCCTGACAACATGGCAAAACCCCATCTCTACAAAAAATAGAAAAATTAACTGGGCATGCTGGTGCCTGCCTGTAGCCCCAGCTACTTGGGAGGCTGAGGCAGTAGGATTCCTTGGAAGGTGGAGGCTGCAGTGAGCTGTGATCGCGCACCACTGCAGTCCAGCCTGGACAACAGAGCAAGGCCCTGTCTCAAAAAAAGTAAAAAATAATAATAATTTTTATAGATTGGGTGTGGTGGCTCACTGTAACCCCAGCACTTTGGGAGGCTGAAGTGGATAGATCACCTGAGGTCAGGAGTTCGAGACTAGCCTGGCCAACATGGTGAAACTCTGTCTATACGAAAAATACAAAAAAGTCGCCAGGTGTGGTGGTGGGCACCTGTAATCCCAGTACTCAGGAGGCTGAGGCAAGAGAATCGCTTGAACACAGGAGGTGGAGGTTGCAGTGAGCTGAGATTGCACCATTGCATTCCAGCCTAGACAACAAGAATAAAACTCCATCTCAAGAAAAAAATAGTAATACTTTTTAAAAAAAAGTTTGAATGTGTTTATTATAGTGTATTTAAGAAGGCTAAGAAAAATGTAATTAGGAAGATTCTTATCCAAAATACATAATGACATAGGATAATTATATGCATAGGTATGAAATCTTTATATGGAAAACTCAGTTTTGTAGAATAGTTTATTTGCTTGAAGATTCCATATAGCTGAGATTTTACTTTTATCATATTTTTAGTATATGTGTCTGTTCTTTAAGAAAATTTGACCAGAGTATTAAACTTAGTAGCTTTTGTGTTCTCTCTTCTATGTTATATTTGTATTTGCTTGTGATACTAGCTACCACCTATAAAAATGTAGATTTTTGTAAAGTATCTGTTCATATCCTTCGCCCATTTTTGAATGGGCTTGTTTGTTTTTTTCTTGTAGATCTGCTTTAGTTCTTTGTAAATTCTGAATATCAGCCCCTTGTCAGATGGGTAGGCTGCAAAAATTTTTTCCCATTCTGTTGGTTGCCGATTCACTCTACTGACTGTTTCTTTTGCCGTGCAGAAGCTGTGGAGTTTGATTAGGTCTCATTTGTCTATTTTGGCTTTTGTTGCCATTGCTTTTGGCGTTTTGATCATGAAGTCCTTGCCTACACCTATGTCCTGAATGGTTTTGCCTAGATTTTCTTCTAAGGTTTTTATGGTATTAGGTCTGATGTTTAAGTCTTTAATCCATCTGGAGTTAATTTTGGTGTAAGGTGTCAGGAAGGGGTCCTGTTTCTGCTTTCTGCACATGGCTAGCCAGTTTTCCCAACACCATTTATTAAACTTTACAAAAGAAGACATACAGGAGGCCAACAAACATATGAAAAAATGCTCATCATCACTGGTCATCAGAGAAATGCAAATCAAAACCACATTGAGATACCATCTCACACCAGTTAGAATGGCGGTCATTAAAAAATCGGGAAACAACAGATGCTGGAGAGGATGTGGAGAAATAGGAACACTTTTACACTGTTGGTGGGAATGTAAATTAATTCAACCATTGTGGAAGACAGTGTGGCGATTCCTCAAGGACCTAAAAATAGAAATCCCATTTGACCCAGCAATCCCATTACTGGGTATATATCCAAAGGATTATAAATCATTCTACTACAAGGACACGTGCACACGAATGTTCATTGCAGCACTGTTTACAATAGCAAAGACCTGGAACCAACCCAAATGCCCAATGATGATAGACTGGATAGGGAAAATGTGGTACATATACACCATGGAATATTATGCAGCCATCAAAAACGATGAGTTCACGTCCTTTGTAGGGACATGGATGAACCTGGAAACCATCATTCTCAGCAAACTGACACAACAGCAGAAAATCAAACACCGTATATTCTCACTCATAGGCGGGTGTTGAACAATGAGAACACATGGACACAGGGAGGGGAGCACTACACACTGGGGTCCGTTGGGGGGAAATGGGGGAGGGGCGGGGGGGTGGGGAGGTGGGAAGAGATAGCATGGGGAGAAATGACAGATACAGGTGAGGGGATGGAAGGCAGCAAAGCACACTGCCATGTGTGTACCTATGCAACAATCTTGCATGTTCATCACATGTACCCCAAAACCTAAAATGCAATAAAAAAAAAATGTAGATTTTTTTTTTCCCTCAAAATATACTCTCACTTTCCTCTTCAAAACTGATCTTTTGAGCATGGAGATTAAGTGAAAAGAAATTGTTTTCTTAAAAACTATAATAAAATTAACAAATAATCCTGTAGAAATTAATAATGTAATTTGTAGTGTTTTGTATTTT
This sequence comes from Saimiri boliviensis, assembly GCF_048565385.1. Taxonomy (NCBI): domain Eukaryota; kingdom Metazoa; phylum Chordata; class Mammalia; order Primates; family Cebidae; genus Saimiri; species Saimiri boliviensis. Next base: position 29,051,189 of record NC_133455.1, on the reverse strand, counting down.
AATAAAAAATATTTAAATTGTAAATTGTTTTGCTTGCTTTTTACATGTATTTTTATTTCATTGACTATTGCTTACTTCAGTAATCTGTTATGTTTCCTATAGATCAGTGATACAGTAAACAGTGCAAAAACTGAACAAACAGCCATGAAAGAAACTTCAGTGAAGAACAAACCAGACTTTAAAGCACTGACGGATTCTAATGCCATTTTATATCCATCCTTGGCATCTAATGCTTCTAATCATAATAGTTGTGTGGTGGATATGCTAAGGAAAAATGAAGGTATATGACTGACATTTTAAACTAAAGCTTTTTATAAAATCAGTAGGGAATTTAATAGTCATTGAAAAAGTAAATGTTATACAGTTTTAATCCATTTTCCTAATAGCAAAAAACTACCATATTCAACCTGGTTAGAATGATGCTAAAATACTAAGTAAGCAGTTACCTGAATAGTAATGATTAGTTATGAGCTATGGAATTTAAATGAGGCAAGGTTTTTTTGTTTGTTTTTTTTTTTTTTAAAGTATAGCCTCACCATCAGGAAGAACTATAATTGGAAATGATTAGGAGACTTGTTAGGGATTCCTTTAGGACCCAAGAAGATACACAGAGACTAAAGCAGTGGCTGACTCCAGGAGATACGTAGAAACTAAAGCAGTGTCTGAAATGGAAAGAATTCATCATTTAAAAGACTTTTAGAAGGTGTCATCTATAAGACTTGACAACTGGTTGTATATGAGAAATAAAAATGAGTTGAATATGACTCCCAGTTTTTTGGGTTGTCCGTGAGAATAGATAATGATACTCTTCATCAGTGATACTCTTCATCTTCATCAGAATAGATAATGATATTCTTCATCAATGATACTCTTCATGAAGATAATGATATCTTTATCAAGTTAGGAAATACATGAGCAAGAACAGATTTTGGGAAAGATAGGTTCAAATCTGAACTCTGTTTTTGAGGCACTTCAGGAATATACTGGTAAAGATTTCTAATGGACAGTTGGATACTTAGGTAGAAGGCAGTACTAGGCTAGAAATATAAATTTAGAAATTTAGAGTATTGAAATGTAATCTCCAAAAGAGCAAGAATCTCATTGACTTGTTCACTGCTAGATTCTGAGCATCTGATACCATGTCTGGACTTACGTATGGATTTGTGAGTGGTATTTAATGCACAGAAAAATATGTAAAGGGCGACAAAAAGAAGGCTTTAAGTTAGTGAGGCATGATCCATGCCTGCCTTATTTCACCATTATAAAAACAAAGACAATGCCTCATACATGGTAGGCTTCACTGTTGTGGAATGAATGAATTATATGTCATAGAAAAAAAAAGCTTCAAAAAGGAGTATGTGGTCAGCATTGTTTACATTGCAGAAAAGTCAAGTAAATGAAAATTTTAAAATATCCCCTAGAAATCACTGATGTTTGCCAAAACTATTTTATTAGACTAGTGTGCTAGAAACCAAATTTTGGGGAGATCAAGGAAGTATTAACTGCTCTGAAGGGAATTAGTAAGGGGAGAGGGTAATTGGTGGAAATTGTTGGGTAAACAAAGAGGTGTGTTGTTTGCTTCAGAGATTTGGTGATGTTTATAGGCCAAGGGCCAAAAACTGCTGGCGAAGAATCTGAAAACCCTGAAGAGAGAGGAATGATTGATGAATGAAGGTCCCAACACTTAGGAGAAGGAATGGGACCAAGAATATGGGAAAATACATTCGGATTTTTTAGGAGAGAGGTCAGCGTATCTTCTGCAATGGAAAAGAAGACAGGGAGGATGAGCACAATTATTAGTACAAAGTTTGTGGCCAGAGAAGGCTGAAAATTGAGATGATTCAAGCCTAATGACCTCTAATATTTTTTTCCTGAAATGAAGGGCAAAGCCATTTGATCTATGATTTAGTGGAAAGTTGAGACCAATGGTTCAATGTCTACAGTGAACGAGGAAGGTAAAAAGTTAGATATCCATTATGGATATAATGCACTTTATTTTTCTAAACATTTTATGCCTAATGGTTAATTCATACTAATGCTATTTGTGGCGCTCATGTATGGTTTTAAAACTGAAAGTACAAAGAATCATATGACAAGAACTATAAGACACAACATCTATCTGCAGATATCGTATTAATAATTACCTTTTCCCTTTTATTTTAGGTCCTCACTCTTCAGCAAATGTAGGTGTTCTAAGTAGTTGCCTGGATGTAAGAACAGTAATACCTGAAACTTCTGTATCCAGTACTGTTTCCAGCACACAAATTATGGTAACCCAGCAGACCATTAAAACTGAATCATCCAGTACAAATGGGGCAGTTGTTAAAGATGAAACTTCACTAACAACATTCGGTACCAAATCTGAAGGTTTGAAATGTGTTTCACATACTGTATTTTGAACCATTTATGTATATAAATTCATCAGACTTACTTGTCTTAGATGGGAATTGCATTTCATCTTGCAATGAATCATATATAAACAGATAAAACATATCAGTTAAAATTATTTTATAAAATATTCTTTGCATAAAATATTTAGATTAGTGCACACTATTGAAATACAATCAGAATGTATCTTTCCTACTGTGAATAAATTTAGCAAAGTTTTTTTTTAGACAAGATTAGTTCTAGACGTGTGTATTAACAATTCTTCCAACTTGCTTGATTTCTAATTTGACAAATTCTTATTCTTTTATAATAGGAATTGTATTGCATCTTCAGTAAACATTCTCTGAAGTTCTAGCTAGTCATCAAACCCTTGAAAAATGAAGTATATGAATTATTTTGAGTTAAAGGGTCAATATTACTACTTACTGTAAATAATAGCGTAATACCCTCCGGCTGTTTTTTTTTTATTGTGATAAAATGCACATAACATAAAAGTTGCTGTCTTAGCCGTTTTTAAGTTTACAGATTGGGGGTGTTAAATATATATTTAAAAATTATATTTTAATGTATCTGTCTGATAAGTGATTATGTAAGTCTTATCTGATTGTTTAATTTTTAGTTGATGAATATGCACTGCCTGCAACGAAGATCAGCCGTGTAGAGACGCATGCTACCGCAACACCGTTTTTTGTAAGTACATGACCTGGTGATGATGCATGTTTACACATGATTATGTACTTTTAAATGCTGAGCAACTTCTAAATAATTTCATTAAAAGATTCTTCAGTTTCATTAATGAATCGACATAAATTTAGAAATAAATTATTGAATAGGAAAATGTTCACAGTATACTTTTTAGTGAAAAAGCTGTATAAAAAACAACATATGTGTTGTGTTCCCAATTTTGTTAAAAAAATACATGTAGTTCATACATTTATACTCTCACATATACCCACACATAACCACTCTAAAATCCAGGTGGGGGACAGATAATTTTTACTTTCTTCTTTATGCTTTTTATATTTTTCTATAATGAGATGTTATTTTTATAATCAGAAATGTATATATGTATATATGCATATATACATACATATATGTGTATATCTATGTAAATTACATTAATAGTTAAAAGATAGGATGTGTTACGAAACATAAAACTTGAATGGCTGTATTGCTAGCTACTTAATAGAAAAACAACAGAATATTGCAATACTGGATTGATGTAAATGTAGGGTAGCCCAATAATCTCTGATATTTGGTTGTTTTACATAAGGCCACATTTGGCCTGCATGGCACGAAACTTAAAATGCCAGGAAAGTGCCTTCCAAATACACCAAGATTGTCTTAATTAGATAACTATAAGGATAATACATACATATATATACTTTTTGAAGTTTTTTTTAGTTATTTTTAATTAGTGATTTCAACTTTATTTCTGTGAGCAAGAGTTTTCATTTGACATAAATTTAACTTTTAGAATCTTTAAGAAATCTCTTTAGTTTTTGTTTCTTTTCAATCATGACTTTATGGATTTTGACCATATATTTACCTTTATTAGCTTTCACCTTTCCAGAATGTTAAGTCCTAGTGTTTTTAGACTCTTCTCAGGGAAGGATTACTAAAATGAATTTTTTTTTCTTGAGTCTGTTTTTGCCATGCATCAGCCAGAATTGTATTTGTTATTTGAGTTGGAGCCAGTTGTTTTATAAAAGTTGTTGGAGAGAGTTTTTACAACTTAAAGAAATGAAAACAAGTTTAAAGCTATTACTTTTTTTTTAACTTTAAAGACTCTTCTAGTTAGCTCACTTTGTCATGTGTGATAGCCTAAATATTAAAAAAAAATGTGAATTATAAGCATGTACCTCTGCTGTTATATATTTAAGACAGAAATAAATAACTGAAGTGCACATTTGTTTTGAGCTTCTGGAAACAGTGTCTCATTTATAAGAAGATGGCTTTAAAAGGTTAGTTCCAGGGATAAGTATAATTCACTTACCACTAAAAGTAGCTTAAGGTAGAGGAAGTTTATTTGTTTTAAAACAGGATAAAAAATGTAAAACTGTTTAATCTACTCCTCTTTAGTATTACTAAAGTATATTCAAATTGCATTTTAGTTTTGAACATTTTTTCTCCTTTTAGGTTTGGAGAATCACAGGTATTTCAAGTGCAAAGATCACTGAATTTTTGCTATTTGTTTTTGGATCTAGAAATAAGCCAGCTTGGAATGAATTTTTATTTGCTCCTTCTGGAGCAAGTTGTAATGTTACACTAAAGGAATTACATTTTCTGAGAGAGTCTCTGAAATGACAATGTTCTATAAAATAGCTGGCATTTTAACATATCACTGATTGGAAAGCATGCTAACTCCAGTTAGGTGGATAGTACAGAGCTACTGACTTGGAGAATGCCTATCACTCCTGTGTTTGAATTGGCATCCCTGTTTCACTGTCAGTTGACCTAATCTGTTAAGACTTTATTTACTTATGAGTTGTTAATGTTGTGGTGTTTATCCAAATACCTACTTGTAGATCACTGCATGAACTTATTAAATATTGAAATTTTTCATATATTCAATAAGAGTCTTCATAAATTTTTCTTTCTCTGTAATTAGAAAGAGACTCCTTCAAATCCAGTGGCCACAATGAAAGGAGGAGAACGACAATGGTGTGACGTGGGAATTTTTAAAAATAACACAGCTTTGGTGAGCCAGTTTTATTTGCTGCCAAAAGGGAAGCAAAGCATCTCAAAGGTAGGTATTGATATATTTTTCTACCTTGTGAATTATAAACCTCAAGGATGAGATTTTTCTCTACCAAAAACTTAGAAAGGAAAAGGAAAAAATAATAATAATTGAGAATGAGGTTTTTTTTTTTTTTTTTAGAACCCTGATTCTGGTCACTTGAATGAGTAAAATTGGGATACATCTACAATCTATATAATTGTGAATTCTGTACACCAAATGTATTAGGCTATTCTCACATTGCTGTAAAGAAATACCTGAGACTGGATAATTTATAAAGAAAAGAGGTTGTCCGGGCGCAGTGGCTCAAGCCTGTAATCCCAGCACTTTGGGAGGCCGAGGCGGGTGGATCACGAGGTTGAGAGATCAAGACCATCCTGGTCAACATGGTGAAACACCGTCTCTACTAAAAAATACAAAAAAAAAACTAGCTGGGCATGGTGGCGCGTGCCTGTAATCCCAGCTACTCAGGAGGCTGAGGCAGGAGAATTGCCTGAGCCCAGGAGGCGGAGGTTGCGGTGAGCCGAGATCGCGCCATTGCACTCTAGCCTGGGTAACAAGAGCGAAACTCCGTCTCAAAAAAAAAAAAAAAAAAAAGAAAAGAAAAGAGGTTTAATTGGCTCAAGGTTCCATAGGCTGTATAGGAATCATTATGCTGGCATCTGCTCAGTTTCTGGGGAGGCCTCAGGAAATTTCCAATCATGGCAGAAGGTGAAGGAAAGTAGGCATTTCTTACATGGCTGGAACAGGAGCAGTGGGTTAGGGTGGAGAAGTGCCACACACTTTTAAACCAGATCTTATGAGAACTCACTATGTATTACTAAGGGGGGATGATGCTAAACCATTCATGAGAACTCTGCCCCTACAATCCAGTCACCTCCCACCAGGTCCTACCGCCAACACTAGGGATTACAATTCTACGTGAGATTTGGTGGGAACACATATCAAATCATATCACCAAGTTACATTGAATTCTTTGTTAAGGCCCTTTGTGTAGACTACATCACAAGCATGTCATTTAAAAAATCTTAGAACCAGGTGTGGTGGAGCATGCCTGCAGTCCCAGCTACTCAGGAGGCTAAGTCAGGAGGATTGCTTGAGCTCAGGAGTTTGAGGCTACAGTGCAGTAAGATTGCACCTGTGAATAGCCACTGTGTTCCAGCCTTTCAACATAACAATACCTATCTCTAAATTAAAAAAAAAAAAAAAAAAAAAAAAGACTTATACAGTCACTGAGCTGGAGGGTTGTTTGTTTCTTTGAGACAGGGTCTTGCTCTATCACCCAGGCTGGAGTACAGTGGTGTGATCAGAACTCACTGCAGCCTCAACCTCCTGGGCTTAAGGGATCCTCACACCTCTGCTTCCCAAGTAGCTAGGACTACAGGGACAAGCCACCCTGACCAGCTAATTTTTGTAGAGACTGGGTTTTGCCATGTTGTCCAGATTGGTCTAGAACTCCTGGGCTCAAGTGATTCTTCTGCCTCGGTCTCCCAAAGTGCTGGGATTACAGGTATGAGCCACTATACCCAGCCAATGAGCTGGGTTTTGAGTCATAAATAATCTAGTCTGACTAGCACAGATAAGAGTTTTTTGAAATATCTCTTTATTTTGTTAACCAGCATGTCTAGAGATTGGAACTGTTTTTTTCCTATTGAAAAAAAAATTTTTATGGTTTTACAATTTAAAAAAATCTAAAAGCCCTGATATGCTACTAAATACAATCTAATGTTCCCTTAATTCAGAAACCCCGTAAAGAGGACCTCATATACATATATAAGATATTATATATATATGTATGTGTGTATATATATATATGTGTGTAAATTAGACATTTAACCTTCTAAGAATTTTTAAATAGATAACAGGTCCAAAGGACATTGAAATTTTTTTTGTGTGTGAAGGCCAGGTGCAGTGACTCATGCCTGTAATCCCAGTACTTTGGAAGGCCAAGGTGGGAGGAGCTTGAGCCCAGGAGTTCGAGACCAGCCTGGGCAACATGGCTAGATCCTGTCTTACAAAAAATAAAGAAATTTGCTGGGCATGGTACGTGCCTCTGATCCCAACTACTTGGGAGGCTGAGGTAGGAGGATCACTTGAGCCAGGAGGTCAAGGCTTTAGTGAGCCATGTTCAGGCCATTGCACTCCAGCCTGGGTGACAGAGTGAGATGCTGTCCCCTCAAAAACAAAATTATGAAATGGAGAATTTCTGAGGGAGAATTGCCAAGGAAATAGATGTTCATTTTGAATCTCCTGAAGATGTGCACAAATGGGGATTATAACATATATATATATATATATATAAGTTTCGCTACTATTACTCCTTGTATCCATCCCTCTTTTTCATATAGAATTTTTCTAATTCTTGACAAAAATAGAAATTCTAGTTAATAATTAGTATTATGCCCACTGAAATTTCTCACTGTAGTTGGATTTCATATATAAATACATGTCTGTGTCAAAGGGCCTAGTAGCTATCTGATTCTTCCTAAAAGAAAAGAAATCACCTAAAATTTAGAGCTGGTAAACTTAGGTTTGAATCAATTACTAGTTCCAGTGTTCAGCAGTGTGATCTTGGAAAGTCAACTTGTTTAATCTCTCTTTGACTTAGTTTCCTTATCTGTAAAATAGAGATGACGTAGCTCCCTTAAAGTAGGGTAACACATTGGCACTCTGTCTAACTGAGAGAGTTAGGGAGAATATGTAAAAATTGAAAGTTGTAAATGCTATTATTTTCCTACCTAGAGTATATAATCTAATGATTTTTAAAAACACTCTGTATTACTTGCTAGTCACTCCTTTTCTGTCAATCTTGCCTGTCTGTCTCTAAAGGATATTGTTCCTGGCCAGACTATTATTTGACAGCATATCTTCTGAGATTGCTTGCTGCTTCAAGATAAGTTTACATGATGATAGGATAATTGTTACTTTGTTTATAGTGGTTGTCAGCTTTTTTCTACCTCCACATTGTTCATATGCAGAATGCTCTTACATTTCTCTGTATAATCAGTGATTCTCAAGTGGAAAGAGTGCTCCCTCTGGATAAGGATCACAGATTTATGGACTTAGTTGCTTCTCTATTGGAGGGTTCATTCTATGTGAGAGAGAAGGAGATAAATGTGAACCAGGACCTTAAAATGCAATTTATTTTCTTATTTATTTTGCAATTTATTCTTTGAAAGTTTTTTTGTTTAATAAAAATTGAATAATTTAAAAATGTTAACAATATTAGTTGTATCTTTTCTTTGACTTTTGTATATACTACATTTTAGGTAGGAGATGCAGATGTACCTGACTACAGCTTGCTTAAGAAACAAGATCTTGTTCCAGGCACAGGATACAGATTCAGGGTTGCTGCAATCAATGGTTGTGGGATAGGTCCTTTCAGCAAAATCAGTGAATTTAAAACTTGCATTCCTGGTTTTCCTGGAGCTCCTTCTGCAGTCAGAATTTCAAAGGTAAGACATCGGGTCAAGACTTGTTGGTGATTTTAAATTATTTGAAACTTCATATATGAAGTAAACTGTCTGTTTAGAAATTCTTGTTCACATCCAATGAAATGAGAGATATCTAAAAGGCCGGATTAAAAGTTTAAAAAGTAACTTTTGCTAATCAATCATTTTTTTAACTTTTAAGTTCAGGAGTACATGTGCAGGTTTGTTACAAAGGTAAATGAGTATCATGGAGGTTTGTTGTGCACATTATTTCATTACCCAGTTATTAAGCCTAGTACCCATTAGTTATTTTTCCTGATCTCCCTCCTCCTACCCTCCGCTCTCCGAGAGGCCCCAGTGTATGTTGTCTTCCTCTATGTGTCCGTGTGATTTCAAGCAAAATTACAGCATGCAAATCACAGAAAGGCAGAGAAATCTGCTATGCTTCTAAATTTGTTCTTGTTATTATGGAACAAAAACATTTGGCTGGAGAATTTTAATAGAACATTCAAAACTGGATTATGTTTTATCCTAATGTCCTGTTCCTCCCTAAAGAAGAAAAGGTCTGTATTTAGGAAAGAAAAACCCCTGTTTTGGGATATTACAGGCAGACATTTAAGCCTGGTTGTGTTTAATCTCTCTTAGACTCAGTTTCCTTATCTGTAAAATGCTTTTTTGAAAAGCAAGCATGAATTAAACATTGTCGATCCAAATGAGATAGGGTTTAAAAAACCAACAATAAAAGATCTAACATCTAATGCAATTACTTTAGCAAAAATGAGCATTTTGTAGTCTAAAGATAGACTCAACATAATAAATGGTAACAGAGGAAACTTAAGAATCTTTAACCTGTTTTTCCCCCACTCTTCAAGAATGTTGAAGGTATCCACCTTTCCTGGGAACCTCCAACTTCACCTTCTGGAAATATTTTGGAATATTCAGCCTACTTGGCTATCCGCACATCACAGATACAAGATAATCCAAATCAACTTGTGTTCATGAGGATTTATTGTGGTCTTAAGACATCATGTATAGTAACTGCTGGGCAACTTGCAAATGCACATATTGATTATACATCCAGGCCTGCCATTGTGTTCAGGATATCAGCAAAGAATGAAAAGGGATATGGACCAGCTACACAAGTTCGGTGGCTTCAAGGTAACAATAAGAAAGCACCTTTAAATTGAATTTTTTTTACTGAAACTATCTATTGTGATGATGATTATTTATTAGTAACTGGTTATGAAGATTTGTCATTTAAAAGAGTATTCTCTGACTGTATTTCCAGCAGTTATGAACTTGAGTTTGTAAATTGTTCGTAAAATGTATTTGCTGAATTCTAGATCCAAATAAAAGAAAAGAAGCAAAGACCTTCTGAAAATTAGTATATGAGTTTTTCCTTACAGATATAGCTATTTTATAAAGAAAAACAGTGAAATTAAGATAAAAGCTAGAAAGCTTTGTTACCCCAATATCTTTTATAAAGGCTATGTAACCCAGTCATCCTAGAGTTATTGAGATGATTCTAGTAACTGGCTCTTGTATGCTATGCTGTCTTATGTAGTAAATGTTCTCTATCATGTAAATGTCCCATCTTTGAGTACTCCCTCTATCTTTATTCTGTATGAGCAGTGTTCCTCTAACAACTATCTTCTTTTGGATAATATGTGTGATACTATAATAATTCCAGTAGTCGTTTGATTCCTTTCTTTGTTTACAGTTAGCACAGAGCTTAAGAAATTAAAAAAGAAGGAGGCAGGTTTAGAAACTGCATTTGAGTTTTTATTATTTTCCACGAATTATGGTAAAATACAAAAGAACAATGAGTTTTCTTGATTCCTACCACGCCAATATATTTGAATATGTTTTTGGCCAAAGCACTTAACTTATCTGGCTGTCATTTTTTTTCATAACAGATGAGGGAGTTAAAACAGTTTACCTTTAAGGTCACTTTCAGCACTAAAGTTTTTAGTAGAAGAAGTATATCCCTGAATGTTTTCATCTGTCTTAATGGCTCTGATTTTACTTTTGCTAAAATTAAAATCTTCATAATTGAAAATTAAAAATTAAAGTATATATCCTTCTATTGCAGAAAGAAACAGGCACCTTAACAGGACACAAGTTTTAAAATAGTGTTTTAAACATTTGTAAGATTTTTGTAAATGCTCTAAATGTTTTATTTTTGCATTGTTTTTACCTTGAAATTGTATAAACTTTTTTACTATGAAAATATAAGCATTAGACAGCTAACTCAGGTTCCATTACAACCTTAAAGATACAGATAGGCATTATAAACACTCTGCTATAGGTAACTTGTTTTAAACCTTTTAGGAATTTCATGGTTCCACTGCCTATTTAAATCTGGAATTAATATACAGAGCAATAATTGCAGAAAAGATATTTCAAACTAAGAGCTTCAGTAACTGCAGGGGCACTGTTCTATCTTTTTTCTATACCATATAACCTTATGCCAGTTTAGGTTGACTGAGTAGCTATGTCCTCAAATTTCATGTATAATACCCCCCTAGCAAAGATGGATTTAATTGTGCAGAATTGATATATATGTGTGTTCCAGTTACTAATTTAAAGTGTATAGAATATTTTAATATATAATTTTTGTAAAGAACTGGGATTTTTATACTACAGTATTTGTAATTAATGTGTCTCATTAATTAAGTTTCTCTTGAAGAAAATATGCAAATTGTTAGACACATGATGAGTGGTTTCCAAACTCTAAAGATAAAATAAATGCACTACTATGGTGTTGTTAGAATACCTTTTTTGTGGCTGTATGAATCTTTACTCTTTAAATGTGTACTTTACAATGTTTACAAGGAGCTTCTCTGGTTTGTTATCCCAGCAACGCCCTTGGTGAGAGCTTCATTCTGCATTTGTTTAATTCATATGCTTTGCTTTTGGCATATGCTTGCTTTTTGCACTAGTAGAATTTTAACTTACCTCATTATTATGTTTGTAATCATTTGTCTAGCTTCTGTAATGTGTCTGATATTGGCTAAACAAATACTTAACCAAAGTTAAAATACATGATAAGCAACTTTGCACATATTAAATATTAGGGTTTGTCATGTATATGTGTATACTTAATTATAAAAAGAATAAGAATGGAAAGTTATACTAAAATTGTATGTTTCAAACCCAATTCTTTTAAAGATCTATTGCTTTAATAGGAAAAGTTTGGCTTTTAACCCCTTCTCTGTATTAATTAACAACATGCATCTTGAAGCACTTCTAATGACAAGGAATAAGTTGATTTTAAGCAAAGGATAGAATATTTGTTTGAGTATGCACCTTTATACCTATTTAGTATTTGATTCAGTTTACTTTGCTTAAAAGTCTCCACTGTTCTGAACCAGGAGATGATTCTGAACCTGTGGTTCTAACATATGACTTACTTTTTAAAGGGAAGAGAAGTCTTTCTATACCGAGGGATTTGTTAAAGTTATAAATGTTTTTGCCTTGAGAATTAGCCCTGATACTTTTTTTTTTTTTTGGCATTTGTACCTTAAGCACTAGTCATACTCATCTCTGTGATAAGGGATTGGTGACCGAAAAATGCCATTAAGAAATATCTGTGGCTTTGACAAAATTGGTAGTTAAGAGATCTTAGAGCTGTGTGTGTCGATGAATAGACTGAACTGGAGTAAACAGCAAGAGAAGTGCATTTAGCGTCTTATGATTTGCACATTTTCTAAGTGAAGATCCCTTTGTGTAGCAGTAGGCTATACCATGCAGATATTTTTCATAGGATTTGCACTGAGTTAAATTACTTTCTTTATTCTTCCCAGTTGGATAAGCAATTCAGATGTAACAAGCCTTTGTGCCAGCCCTCTTCCGTGTTCTACAACTCTGGCTCTCATAAATAGTAAAAATATTTTTGATGCTGCATGCTCTCAGAATTATGTTTTCTAAAATATCGTGTTCGCTTCATTTTAGTTTAATAAACTTCTTTGTCAACTTAATTAGACATAGGGTATATATAAACTCAATTTTATCTGCATTTTTTTAAATTGAAATAATCTGATTGCATGTATGAAGGACCCCTGCCTCATTACTCAATTACATAAATACAGTTATCTATAGGAAGGTGAAACCGTTGCTCTATTATGTCAAAGATTTGTAGACTAGCAAAGATTCATTCTGATTAGAAATAAGGTCTACTATAGTTAAAGATATTTTTATTTAAAAAATTTACAGCCCTTGTAACATAAAAATCATTTGTAACATTGGATTTGAAGAGATTATTAGTATTTAAAATTGAAGTCATTTGATCTTAAATGAAGTAGATTGCAAAATAGACTTGGTCTTTGACCCTTTAAGGTGTAACTGACTGACTGTTGTGTTTTCCAAGACTGATTTTAGGCAGTTTTATGTATTGTGTACCAATGATATGTAAAATAAAGCACCTTTTCTACTATAAACAATTACAGGTGTTATTTATTTTGAAGGATATGAAAGAAAAGTTAGTGATGGCAGAGTAAATCTGTAGAAAGGTTGATTTTATATTTAAAATAACATTTAGTATTTAAACATATAGTAACATGTTTAGTAAACATGTTTAATAATTAACACATTTAATAATTATTAAACATATATTTAAAAGGCTGCCTGTATTGTTTGAAATAATATAGGCAGCCTTTAAATTAAGAATGGATCGTGTTTAAAAACTCGTTAAGTGTTTAAGATGGCAGTTGGGAGTCATTTTCTCATAGAAATGTAAATCCTGTGTAACTCTTGTCATACCTGAACAAATATGCTTGAAAGTAAAAGGGCAAATGTCTCCAAGAAATGCTGTAAACTTGTCATCACCTTTTTTGTTGTCTTTTGTTTACTCTAAAATATTTTTCTTTATTCTTTTCATCCTTTTAAATTCACAGCAGCCAGACTTCTGACCTGCCACTCCATTGAAATGGCTCTCTAGCAAAGTTCAGGGATAATCTCCCATTTCCCAAATCCAGGGTACTCTTTCATCATATTTAATCTTGCCATTTGAAACTTTTGTCCACTCTCTTGGCACTTCCTCATTTTTGTAGTGTCTATGATACCATGCTGTCTATCTTTACACACCTCCTCTTGTCTGTGGTCCCCTTCTTTACTCCACCTGGTCCCATTCATTGTTTTCCTAGATTCAAGCCAAATTGCCAACCTGAAGAAGTCTTTCCTGACATACTCCACCACCAGGAAGATTTAACCACTTCTTTTTGTTCTTCTGCTGTCCTTTGTTACATCTTCTGTCATAGCAGTCTAAATCTTAGTGACCCTATTTGCTAACATTTCCCTGTCCCTCTGCTAGATAGTAGGTCTTTGAGGCAGAGATTGGGTCTTTACCCCTTCCATGTTAGCTGGCTAGTTAACTGGTACTTAAATATTTTAACAAGTGGGTAAAGAAAATTGTTACCTTCACAGTTCTTCATATTCCCACTCCTCACTTCTAAATAGGGGTGAAAATGGGAAGGAGACTTTGAAAAGGAAAGAGATTTTTGCAGATTTGCTAAGTATCTGGAGAAAATATAAACTCTTTAGCTTTGTCTTACCCTGTCCTGCTATTAGGTTGAGAGAAGTTCTGGGATAAGAGATTTAGTATAGAAGGTATTTGATTTGAAAGGTCCTTCTACCAGATCAGGCTTTGTTTTTTTTTTTTTTTTTTTTTTTTTTTTTTTTTTTTTTTGTTGTTGTTGTTGTTGTTGTTGTTGTTTTAAAAAAAAAAAAAAAAAGAAAGAAGAAAGATTGTAGCCTTTAATGAGATCATGGGCATTGCTGGATTTTGAGGTTATTAACCTTTGATTGAGGTTATAGGCATTGCTGGATTTATCATTGGATGATCAAAATGAGCTAAAACTGTCAAAAATTAATCTCTGACACTAGAAATTACTTACCTATGGAAGTTCAGGGAATTGCTGAAGGACGTGGATACCAGGATTGGAACTGCATTGGATTCCGTTACATATCAGGTCAGGTCACTGTTACCACCTCTAAGCTTGTAGGACAAAAGATTCTTACACTCAGGAAAATGAGATGACATTGGCAAACCTCCCTTCTAAGTTTTATAGTTATAGTTGTTAGTCCCTAGACTTAAATATTTCTGTAACTTTAGAAAAAAACTTAGATTATTCCTAGAAAAACATAGACTACAAACTCTGGAGGAAAATCAATAAATTCTATAAACCAAATGAAGGGCTCACATCTGGAATCCCAGCACTTTGGGAGGCTGAGGCAGGTGGGTCACCCCAGGTCAGGAGTTCAAGACCAGCCTGGCCAACATGGCAAAACTCCATCTCTACTAAAAATTAAAAAATTAGCTGGTCGTGGTTGTGGGCACCTGCAAGCCCAGCTACTCAGGAGGCTGAGGCAGGAGAATCGCTTGAACCTGGGAGGCGGAGGTTGCAGTGAGCCAAGTTCGTGCCATTGCACTCCAGCTTGGGCAAAGAGTGAAACTCCGTCTCAAAAAAAAGAAAGAAAAGGATATAAAATTTGAGAACACCAGCATCTTGTTCAAAATAGATTTCTACATCTCATTAGTATCAATTTGCTTCTCTCCTGTTTTCTGCAGAACTAATTATCAAGAAAATGTCCACTTATGGACTTGTTAATCTTAGCAAAGGGCATCTGCAACTGAGCTTGAGGTTCTTTTGTTTTATATATTTGGTATTTTGGATACATTGGATTGAGCAAAGGCCTGCTACTTAATCATCAAATTCACAATCTGGCTACCACTTCTGCCAGCACCTCACATTCAAAAAGTATTGAGAATTCAGGGTTACAAAGCCTTTGGTCTTAGAGAGAATGCTGGGAAGTCATAGGGATGAGGTTGTGAAGGTTACAGAAGTATTCTTTGTTTACTGATTTTGCTTGTTCAAAAGATATTTGAAGAGTGCCTGGAGATGTCAGTGTGTTTACATATAAAAGAAAAGAAAGTATGAATTGATGGCATATCAG
Organism: Saimiri boliviensis; assembly: GCF_048565385.1. NCBI lineage: Eukaryota > Metazoa > Chordata > Mammalia > Primates > Cebidae > Saimiri > Saimiri boliviensis. Next base: position 29,035,676 of record NC_133455.1, on the reverse strand, counting down.
ATATGGAAGGTGTCACAGGAAAGGAAACATGCCCCCATCTTCCCACCATTCTACCCACTTCCCCTTCATGGCCTTCTTACCACTCAGATATAAGAAGCTAAAAGATCCATCATTCCTGAGCATGAGAATTGAGGAAGGCATACCTTTCTGTATGAACACAGACAGGTTAAAAATGAAAGGTAGCAGCCAGTGTTTGTTTTTGAACATAGAACAACCCTGTCCACTAGTAAATTATAGTCCAACAAATGTCCAGCTCCAACCAAAAAGATTATCCATTCTCCCTACTGAGAAGACAGAGTTGAAGTTCTCTGAGAATTTAAAAGGAGTTACTTCTTCTTCTCTTTTCATATTGGGGTAGGGGCAAAAAGCTACAGCCATAATGTTTATCATCTGCTATAACAAAACATAGCATGAGTGGGCAGAGATAAGAAGATAAAACTGCTTAATTCAAAATCATCCTGGCAGTTGTGGTTTAGCACCCCCTGGTGGCATTGTCCAGTCCAGCTTACACGTGGGTAAGATACTAGGTCTTGTAGAGCTGCCTAGGATTTTTAAAATAGCTACAGCAATACCTGGAACTTTCTGAACTGGCACCCCTGTATTAGACCCATTTTGAGAGATTGTACCTGGAGAATATACTTTCTATTTCCCTGCAACTTCCTAACCCAAGATTGTAACTTTAACCTGCCCTGTTTAGATACAGGGGATGCATTGATTATTTCAAGATCCATTTAATTTTTGAAGATTTTAAAATTGTATATCAAAATTTCTGGCTAGTGTTCTGAAATCAGGAGAAATTGCATCTTAACTGTGTCTTAAATCTACAAAATGGCATTGACATTGATAACCTTGGTAAAAACATGATTGCAAAACTGTTATAACATTTGTGTGACCAGCGAGGCACCTATTATTGAGCAATGTGGAAAAAAATGTGCAATGGTCAGTTGCTGCCATGTACTTTGTGTATTTTTTGAATACTTAACATATAAGTGCATTATTAGGAGAATGTATGAAAGGAAATTTGTGCTTTTGAAAGTCAACAGAATTCCGTAAAGAGGTGGTGTCTTTGTCAATTTATTTGGAATTTGTATCACCTATCATTTCATTGTCTGCTTTATACAAATAATTATACTCAGAGAACAAAGTAACCAATTAACCAGAGTCATGCCAGTGACTCCAAGCTGACTTGGAAGAACAGTACTGTAATATTGCCATCTCATTGGATCTTGACCCTGTGGGAATCTAGTTAACCTCTGTGAAGAATAGTCCGTATTCATTTCCTTTTCATATTATATTTCTCCCCCACCCCATTATTATGATTAGCTGATTCGCATAGCACAGTAGTGGCTGAAATATCGGATGTTCTCTCTTTGTTGATGAAAGTATATATTGCATAACCTTATATCTTTTTTCTTTTAAAATGTTTGTTGTGAAATAGTACACACAAAAGTATCTTGTGTATGTATGGTTTAAAAAAAAACATGATCACACATGTACTCAACTTTCAGCTTAAGAACTAGAACATTCTCAGCTGCCTAGAATCCCCCATTTATTCTCCCTCCATAGATTATATGAGGTAAACATTCTTCTGAATTTTTTGTTAATAATTTCCCATGTTTTGATTTGTGACTCTCCCATCTATGTATGTATTCCTGATAATATGTTGTTTAGATTTCTTGTTTTTGAACTTTTATGTAAATGGAATCATGCTGTATGTATTCTTCTGTGACCTCTTTTTTCTGACATTGTTTTTGAGATTCCCATCCATGTTTATGCATGTAACTGTATTTCGTGTTTTCACAGCTGTATGGTATTTGATTGTATGACTGTTTCACAATTTATCCATTCTTCTGTTTATGGAGATTTGGATTGTTTTCTGCATTTTGCAATTACAAACAGTGCTGCTATGAACATCCATTCAATTACAGTGTAGGCTGTGTGGGCAGGAGTTTTGCCTCTTCCGTACTCTACCATATTCCCAGTGTCTAGAACAATGCCTGGCGCCAGGTAGATGCTCAATAAATAGTTGAGGAATTAATGACTCTCTTGTACTGTCTCCTGGTGCACTTTTTCAGCAGTTGTCCTAGGACAGTTGTTGTCAAAGTGTGGTTCAGGGACTCCTGGGGGTCCCCGAGATATTTTTTTGGCGGGGCGGGGGGCGGTCTGTGAGGACAAAACTATTTTCATAATAATACTAAGGCATATTTTGTTCATTTCATTCTCATTTTTTTAGTTTATTTTCCAGATGTATGATGACATCACTCTAGCAGCTAATCAAGTATATTTGTATATTTCTGTTTTAAAAATGTCTGAATTTTAATTTCTAATATGGTAAATATTGATAGATATAACCCATGTGAACAACAGCTCTTTGAGGCCCTCAACAGTTTTTAAGGATATAAAGAGGTTCTGAGACCAACACTTTGAGAACTGCTGCTCTAAGGAGTGGGTTTTACTTGGTAATTGTTTTCTATAGCATTTGTAGCAACTTATGCTCCCACTGGCAGTGGTTGAGAGTTCCCATGGCTTCACATCTTGGCAAACACTTGGTCTTGACTATCTTTGTATTTGCCAACTGGATGGCTATTATGTGGTTTCTTACCGTAGGTTTAATTTGCATTTCCCTGATTACTAATGAAATTGAGTGTTTCTTCATATATGGGTCCCTCATGATTCCTCTTCTGTGAAATACTCATGTCTTTTGCCCGTTTTTCTATTAGGTTGCCTTTTTTTCATTGATTCGTATGATTTATCTATTCTGGAAACCAATCCTTTGTCAGTTAAATGTATTGCATGTATCTTCTCTCAGTTTGTAGTCTTTTGTAACGGTAAAGAATCTGTTGATCTTGGAGAAAACTGACATCTTTTCAGTAATGAGTCTTTCCAGCCAAAACCCTTGTGTATCTTTCCATTTATTAGGTCCTCTTTAATGTCTCAATAAACTTTAAAAATTTTCTCCATAAAGGCCTTTACATCTTCTATTAGATTTCATCATAGTGGTTTTATAGTTTTTAATGCTGTGGTAAACTGAATTTTAATCTTTTTTAAATTTGTTTTTATCTTAAATTTTTCTCATTATTTTTATTGACTTTAATCTCATTCAAAGTACACATCAACAATATTTCTATATAATCAACAACAACCAGAATGGAAAAAAGTATAATTTAAAAAATTCAGTTTAATTAAAGTCAGTACTAGTTGGTAACTGAATTTTACTGGATACTGAATTTTTAAAATTATACTTTCCATTCTGATTGTTGCTGATTTTTAAAATTCAGTTTAATTAAATTCAATTTGCCTGTTACCGGATGAAAACAGGTGAACTAAATTTTAAAAATTATACTTTCCATTGTGATTATTGCTGACTATATAGAATGTATTGATTTTAGATCCAACAACTATGTCAAACTTGTATTATTTATAACAATGTATCTAGATGTCCTTTGAGTTTTTTAAATTAACATTTACAGATAATGAGTTTTCTTCCTTTCTGATGCTTATAACTTTTTTTAAATTTCTTGTATTTCTGTACTAGCCAGGACCTATAGAACAATGTTGAAGAGAACTGAGAGCGAACATCTTTGTCTTAACCCTAATTTAAATATTTTTTTAAACATTTCACTGTTTGGTGGGTTTTTTTTTTTTTTAATGGCCTTTATTGGTTTAAAGAAGCTTTTTGTTTCTTGGTTTGGTTTTTGTTTCTGTTACCCAGGCTGCAGTGCATGGCATGATCACAGCTTACTGCAGCCTTGACCTGCTGGGCTTAAGTGATGGGAGCACAGGCATATGCCACCATGCCCAGCTAATTTTTAAATTTTTTGTAAAGATGAGGTCTCCTTATGTTGGTCAGGCTGTCTCTTGTTTCTGGGCTCAAGCAATCCTGCTTCAGTCTCCCAAAGTGCTAAGATTGCAGGCATGAGCTACCACACCTGGCCAAGGAATTTATCTTCTATATCTAGTTTGTAAATAGTTGTATTATGAATGGATGTTGAATTTTATCCAAGGCTTTTTTCTCTCTCCATTAATCTGTTAATTTATAAATTATGGTAACTGACTTTTTAATATTAAACCAACCTTTAATTCCTATTATAAACCCAACTTGGTCATGTGTGTGTTTTTAATACATTACTGGACTCAATTTGCCAATACTTTGTTTAGTTTTGCTCTATAGGCCAGGCGTGATGGCTCACACCTGTAATCCCAGCACTTTGGGAAGCCGAGGTGGGTAGATCACTTGAAGTCAGGAGTTTGAGACCAGCCTGACCAACATGGTGAAACTCCGTCTCTACTAAAAATACAAAATAGCAGGGTGTGATGATGTGCACCTGTAGTCTCAGCTACTCAGGAGGCTGAGACACCAAAATCACTTGAACCTGGGAGGTGGAGAGTGCAGTGAGCCCAGATCACTCCACTGCCCTCCAGCCTGGGCAACTGAGCAAGACTCTGTCTCAAAAATGAATAAAAACAAATAGTTTTGCACCTATGTTCATAAGTAAAATCAGTCTATAATACTTTCATGTCCTATCATTGTCTGATTTTGGTATCAGCATTATACCAGCCTCATGAAATGGTGAGTTTTTCAATTTTCTGGAAGAGTTTAAGATCAGAACAGTCTTTAAAACTATTTGGTTATTAATGGAAGATTTTTATTCAGTTTCTTTAAAGGTTGTAAGAACATTAAGATTTTACATTATTCTTGTCAGTTTTTTCTAGGGATTTATCCATTTCATCTTAGTTTAAGATTTTTTCCTGTATGAAACTGCCTATATTATTCTTGTATCGTTTTAGTCTCCACAGCATCTGTTAGTTGACCCCGTTTCATTCCTGTTAGTGTATTTGTGCCTTCTCATTCTTCTTGATTAATCCTTCAGGAGGTTTAAATGTTAGACACATTAGTTTCTTTAAAAGTCTATTTCCAAATGTCAGGAATAGGTTATAGTAGGTTCTCTGTATTTCTTTCTTTCTTTTTAAAGACGCAGGATCTCACTGTCACCCAGGCTAGAGTACAGTGGTGTTGTCATAGCTCACTGCAGCCTTGAACTCCTGGGCTCATGATCTCTTGCCTCAGCCTCCTGAGTAGCCAGGACTACAGGCAGCACCACCACACCCAACTTTTTTTTTTTCTTCTTCTTCTTTTTGGAGAGATGTCTATGTTGCCTGAGCTGGTTTCAAACTTCTGAGCTGAAGCAGTTGTCCCGCCTTGGCCTCCCAAAGTGTTGGGATTACAGTGTGAACCACTGTGCCTAGCCTTAGTCTGTATTTCGAATATCATTTGCCAGAGAATATGATTTGCAAGATTTTGGTTTTCTAAACTGAGACGTTTATGTCCTATCATGTTTCATGAATATTCCATGTGTATTGGTAAAGAATGTGTATTACCTAATAGTTGAGTATTATGTTCTATAAGTCCCAGATCAAACTTGTTAGTTGTGTTAGGTACAACTTTATTGATTTATCTTGTACCTGATTTGCTTATTGGAGTCTAAAGATTTCATTGTAATGGATCTCTCAGTTTCTCTTAAATTTGTATTTGCTTTTTCATTGGCTTTACTAATAAATACAAACTAATTTAGAATTGTTCTATTTTCCCTACTAAATTGAGCCTTTTAAAATTGTTTAGTGGCTCTATCTCTATGACTGCATGTTGCCTTCATCTTCTTTGTTGTCAGTACTTACTTTAACGATAGTTTAGTCTTTGTCTGATATATCTTAGATTTTTCCTTGGCCTTTTAGTTCAAGTTTACAGGAGACACACCTGAAAGATAAAGCCAAAGAAAACCTGCCTTTTTAACTCCATAATCTAGTCCATTTATACTTACTGTGATCACAAATATCATTGTATTTATTTCTAGGTTTTTGTCATAAATTATCTGTCATAGGTTTTTGTGTCTACTCCCGATTGTTGCCTTTTTTTTTTTTTTTTTACATTTTCTTATTCTTTTTCCCCACTCTGTTGTTGAGTTTTAGTTTTCAATTATTATATATTTTTTCTTACAAGTTCTATTTGGTTTACAAATCTCCTTGTTTCTATGCAGTCTTTTGTTCCTTTTTCCATGCTTCTATTTCTTTAAACATCATTAATTTTTTTCCTATGTTATTACCAATATTGAGTCTTTGTGGATGCTTCTATTGTCTGTTGGATATTTTGTTTTTTACTCATGGTGCCACCTTCCCTTGAGTTTTTGTTTTGTTTTTTTGAGACATGGTCTCACTCTGTTGCCCAGGCTGGAGGGCAGTACAGGCTGGAGGTACAACCTCAGCTTACTGCAACCTCTGCCTCCTAGGTTCAAGCAAGTCTCCTGCCTCAGCCCCCCGAGGAGCTGGGATGACAAGCACATGCCACCATGCTCAGCTAATTTTTGTGTTTTTAGTAGAGATGTGGTTTTGCCATGTTGGCCATGCAGTTTGTGGTATCTTAAGCTTCTTTTCCTTGGCAAATAATCTGAAGCACTGACTGAAATGGAGAACTTTCAGAGAACTCCTTTGCTCTGCCAGACATCCAGAAGCAACCAACGTGAGACTACTTCTTTTCAATTACCAGCTGACATTTAAGCTGAGGAAGAGCCTGTGGTTAGGTATTTGAGGATAGGGGTAATTTATACCCTTCAACCAGCACCAAAATGGAGGCAGGTAAGCCTGCTTGCTACCTATTTCTCTGGTGGCCCTAATAAGACTTCAAACTAGGTAAGCATTCAGCTTTTTGTCCAGGCCCTCCTCTCCTGCTAGGTCAAGAACTCCAGACTCCAAAAGAGCTCTTGGGGCAAAAGCAGGCTTTAGTGCTAGCTCACCTCACAGGTTATTTTTACTTCTTTTTGGAGTTCTGCAAATTCCTTGCTTTCATGATACACTTAGAAAAAATACATTATTCAATAATTTGCTGATAGTTCACATTATTTCTTTTATAAAGCATTGAGTGGGGGTTAACTGGGAGTTGTTAGGGTATCTAGGCTGTCTTACTCTTGGAAATGAACTCTAGTTTAACAGTTTGCCCTTTATGTGAGTAGAATACGTGGTACTTTCTAGCAGTCTATACAGAATTAAAAGATGCCTGATTCCCTCTGTACAGTTCCGTAAGACAGTACTTTTACGATGTAGAGACTGCTACTTGCAAGGTGGGAAATGTACAGGAAGAAACCATTTTTAAAAGATAGACTCTTCCTCCAAACCAAGGAATGACTCTGTCATTTCTTTAAATGTCCCGAACATTGTATTCATTTATTAATGATTGCTTTGATCTGAAAAAAGAATTTGGATTTGGTTTCTTATAAAGCTAATATTGGAGATTATATATGCATGAATGAGCCTCCTTGGCATACCTGTTCTGGCTGAAAGGCACTTTCTCTTATGACTTGTCCTTGCCCAGTAACTTGTTTTCAACAACTGCCTAGTGTTCAAAGTTCAGAAATATCTTTCATTCACATGTACTCTGAAATTGAGCTCTGGAAAACAGTTGCAAAAGTATGACACAAACCTTTTACTGTTTGCTTTTGGAGGACAATCAAGGAAGACCTAAATCATACCTTAAGGAGGCAAAATTTTATGCCATGGATTGGAATTTTATAATCAGTGTATTTTTGTGGAAGAAAAAAGAATTACCTATTAACGTAATTTGGTCCCCTAAAACTACTACATGGCCTTTAAGACGGTACCAGCACATACTTTAATGACTTTATTCTTACCTCACACACTTGCTCAAATTAATTTTGGCAAAGGAATTCTTACAATACATTGTCTTGCACAGGTATCCCTTTAATATGCAGTGCAAAAGGAAACAGTTTCTGGAGTAAGATCAGGGAAAACTGTAACTTTACTATTAGGCAAGCGTCTCTTTAAAGGAATGGCCAGAAGCCAGAGAAATGAATCCATGCCAGTGCCATCTGTGGCCCAAGATTGGAAGAGATTCTGCCTTATGGTTTCACAAATCCTTAAAATCAGGTACAAAAAGCAGCACAGTCTCGAAATAAATTTATAAGGGGCCGTAGAGCAGCCAGTATAAAAGGCCGTATTACACATCTCCTCTGTTTGGGTGGTGCTATTTTCTACATTTGGTGATTACTACAAAGGTTTTTACAAATGTTTGAGGACCTTTTCTGATAAAACCTGAAGAATGAGTGGGACTTAGCTAGGTAGAGGGAAGTATGTGTTTAAGGTCATGGCAGGTGGATGGGGGAGGCAAAGAACTTGGCACAAGGAGCCAAGATGAGATAAGGGGTGATGGAACTCCCCAGTCGAGACAGCTAAACTTGTTGAAGTAATGGTTCTAGCTCTAAAAGAAACCATAAATTAAAACTGAGTATTTTTCAGACAGTGTAGTATAGTTCCTTAGAAAACAAAGTTAGAGTTGTTCCATTTTTTACTCATGAGCACATTATATGACTTAATAGGAGTTTAAGGTCAATATATACAAATTATTAACTTATATAAATTATCAGTTGCCTAACTCAGGGAGACCAAAAAACACATTTAAAATAGACTAGTTTTTGGTATAGATTTTACCCCAGTATTACTTTTCTTTTAAAGTCCTTTAAAGAGCTGCCTAATTATCACTTATTTGAATGACTTAAAGTGTATTTTATCACATAAATCAACAAACATCATCTTGTTTAGATTGTTGATAAAATAACAATTATCCTTAAGATAAAATATTTTTTTAAAATCTTGCATTCTTAGCAAATGGGAGAAACTATCCTTCCTGATTTTCATGCCTAATTGCTACTGCTACAGAAGTCCTTTTAATTGGGCCCTCATAACTATATTCAATTAGAATTATTAAAGTTAACTGGCACTCCTTTAACTCACTAAGGCAAAACAGGCAATAAGGCATGTTTGTGAAGAAAGGAAAACCCTGCACATGTAATACAGTGTAGGAGGGGAAAAAATACAAATAGCTTCAAACACTTTCATATCAAAGTATGTGACATTAGGAAGGCACCATTTAAAAAACAATCCTTGCTGAACTCAAGAAGATTTTAAAGCATCTCCATTAGAGTGAGGTAGTGAGGTAGTGAGGGGACAGACAGAAGCTACCTAAGACACAAGCTACCTAAGTCCCCTTCTTCTGCCTTACTGAAACCCATTTCTCTATTAGATACTCAAGAAAGCAATGTTTACAAAATTATAAAAAACATTTTTATAATAGGTTAACATGGGAGCTTGCATACATAAGAAGTTCCAGAAGAGAAAACATGACATTCAGTTAAATGCAACACAGGCCAAGTAAGACACTGACCCCAGCTCTGACAAGCATAAATTAGGATATTATGCACTTGACACATGCAGAATGTCCATTTTCTTTCCCATCAGAGTATGAAGTCCAACAACAATGTAATCCATACCAAAAAAAAAAAAAAAAAAAAAGTGACCTGATTTTATCTAGTGTAAAGTTTTAGTTAGCACTACTGGCAAGTTATGAAGTTTGGAAATTTGTTGTATTAGATACTGACTTAAAATTTTAAATGGTCGAATTCCTGGGTTTTGGGGGTTTTTATTGAGACGAGAGTCTGGCTTTGTTGCCCAGGCTGGAGAGCAGTGGCATGATCTCGGCTCACTACAGACTCCGTCTCCGAGGGTCAAGGATAATGCCTCAGCCACCAGAATAGCTGGGACTACAGGTGTGCACCACCACACCCTGCTAATTTTTATATTTTTTTGTAGAGACGCAAGGTTCGCCATGTTGGCCAGGCTAGTCTCAAATTCCTAACCTCAAAGTGATCCACCTGCCTCGCCCTCCCAAAGTGCTGGGATTCTAGGCATGAGCCACACCTGGCCTCAAATTCCTTTTTTATCTTGATTCTCTACTCTAACATATCCCAATCTTTAAACTAATTTTACAGATAATCAAAGATCAAGTGCTTTTATCAGTTATATAGTGACACACTGCTTGGATCAAATGGAAAATATTTTAAAATACACTCATAACGAAGTATCAAAACAGTTAAAATTTTGCATATTTGGTAACCCAGCAATACGTCTAAGAATTTAAGAAAACAGTCATGGATGAACACGAGATTCAGTGAAGTGCTGTTTATACTGTGAAAAGATGTAAATAGTCAAAATATCCAATAGAAGATTAAATAAATTATGATTGAGTCATATAACAGAATAAAAAACCAGTAAAAATGATGCAGAAGACTATGCATGACCTGGAAAAGATGATCACAATATATTGTTAAAGTGAAAAAAGCAGGTTACAAAACGGTATGCACAATATGAGCCCATTTTTATAAAAATATACATATTTAGCAAAGTAAAAGGACAAATGATATTTATCAAAATATTAACATTGGTTCTTTGAACATAGTAGGATTATTGATTTTGCTTAACTACTCCCCCATTTTTTCCTATTTGAATTTATTATAATGAAAATTATTTTTTAAATGGAGAGTAGAAATGAGGGCATTATTAATCTCTGATTAGCTCAAATATAGTCTCAAAGGCTCCTTCTGGCAAAGAAGTGTTTCTATTCAGCCTGTATCTGGGAAATTGCTTCTACCTTATAAATCTGAGTGTCCTTCAAAGATGACATTCACTCCAACTTCCTTTTAGGCAAACTATACAATTTTGATATTAAAACTTAAAAAAAAAAATCCCTCAAGTTAACACCAAAAATAATAGATGAGAAAATACAAATCCTCACTTTTTAAAAAAGAAACAATCCAAGTACATACTACTAAATTATACAAAGTTACATTATCTAAGTTTAGTTTATTGCAAAGATGAAGACAGCACACTAGAAGCTGGCAGCTTCTTTTTCACACCATTCACAGCACTCACTCTGTTCTCCATTCCATTCACTCACCCATGCAAAAGGTCTGTACACGCAATGATGTCTGATGTTTCTTGGTTTCCATAGTATAAAAGGAAACAACATTTCAATTAAAAAGGTAAAATGAGGACATTTACCATCAGACTATAAAATTTCTCTTCTGTAAAAGGATACTATAGTACTTGAAGATATGCTTTGAAAAAAATCATGTACCAAATGAAAGGGGCACCAAGTCAAGAGCACTAGGAGTACATTAAACTTAAATGTATTCCAACATTCTTAATAATGTAACTCAAAACCAAATCCAGTCTAAAAAAAGGTCCAATAACTAAAACTATATTAACAGGCACGATGAACAGTGTAAACACTGTTAATGGGCACCAAGTTGAACAGGGCAGACAATATTTGCTTCTGCATTCACACTTACTCAATTACATTGTTTTTAAAAAATGGTGTTGCTTAAACTATGAATGTTTTACCCAAAAAAAATAATTTTAATAAATACAGCAAATGCTAGAAATCTAGCTAGGTTATCATGCAAGGTATAACTAAGACAAACTCAAATTTATAATAAAGGCAACTTGCATTCAAAATGAACTCTACCCTTATATTTTATTAAAAGGGCAAACATCGTGAATTAACCCAGCTGCTTACTTGAATTACAAAAGTAACATGATTCAATATGAAAATAAGAAACTGTCTACAAATCTCTGACAGTAATAAATTGCAATATACAATGCATACAGGAGTCATACAGAGCAACAAACTCTTGTACAAAACAAAAATATTTTAATACCTTTAAAATCCAAATTTTTCTTTAAAATCATTCATGAAAAAGATTCTCAAGTCAGAATTAACACCTCAATTAGTCAAGCATCAGGAAGCTACATTACAGCTATTTAATATACAAAGATACATCTTTTCACCAGTCATTTCCTTCTGATGTCTCTGTTCCAGAATCATACAGACTCTCATTTCTCTATAATCCCCATTCCATCATTTCTTCAGATCATGAAAACTGAATTTGTTGAACACCAGAAATCTAAGATTAGAAAATTTAAATTAAGCAGAATTAAAGGAGATTAAGCATAACATATGCATATTATAAATATTCAGTGACTAAAAAGACAGTAATCTTTCTAGAAATCTATGCAAATATAAACATTTTTAACTATTAAGAGACTACTATATACAGTTATCCATATTGAGAAAACAGAATTTTTAATAACCCTATTTTATCAGGTCCTTAAGAACGTGTTGAAATTAGCTTTATCAATAGACATAATCAATTTTTTTTTTTTTTTTGGAGACAGAGTCTTGCTCTGTTGCCTAGGCTGGAGTGCAGTGGCATGATCTTAGCTCACTGCAACCTCTGCCTCCCAGATTCAAGTGATTCTCCTGCCTCAGCCTCCCAAGTAGCTGGTATTAGAGGCATCTGCCACCATGTCCTGCCAATTTTTGCCTTTTTTTTTTTTTTTTTTTTTTTGAGACAGAGTTTCGCTCTTGTTACCCAGGCTGGAGTGCAATGGCATGGTTTTGGCTCACCACAACCTCCACCTCCTGGGTTCAGGCAATTCTCCTGCCTCAGCCTCCTGAGTAGCTGGGATTACAGGCATGTGCCACCATGCCCAGCTAATTTTTTTGTATTTTTAGTAGAGACGGGGTTTCACCATGTTGACCAGGATGGTCTTGATTTCTTGACCTTGTGATCCACCCACCTCGGCCTCCCAAAGTGCTGGGATTACAGGCTTGAGCCACCACGCCCGGCCAATTTTTGCATTTTTAGTAGAGACAGGGTTTCACCATGTTGGCCAGGCTGGTCTTGAACTCCTGACCTCAGGTGATCCGCCCACCTCGGCCTCCCAAAGTGCTGGGATTACAGGCAAGAGCCACCACGCCCTAGCAATATAATCAAATTTTTTAAGCGTTTAAAATACAAAGGACTGTACCTGTTGATATGATGTTGTGTAAACCATAACATTTTGTTGTTGACCATCTGTGGTTATTAAGCCAGCTGGTAACTGGTTAGCTAAAAGAAAAAAAAATAGTTGAAGAGGGAAAAAAATTTTATCTACTTTCTTGGGCTGAATCTTGAGGTTGTGCCGTTAATGTCTCAGTACAATTCTGCCCCTTATCAATGATGTAGTCTTGGACAAAATAATAAATCCTCCAATTTTCCATTTTAAAAAACGTTCCCTAAAAACCACATTTTTTTATATTGCATTTTTCAATTTTCATATCTCTAACATGTACCTTAGCTAACTGCCCATGTGTACAAATCTGCAGACAGATTGGATGAAGTGACTAAACTACACTACATCATGAGGTTTCGCTGGGAGCAACACATAACTGAGCAGCGTATATTTTACATATGATAAGTGTACTCACCATAGCCCTTTTATTTCACCAATATGACAACGATACTCAATGTAAAAAAAAAAAAAGAAACCTGAGTTCAAATTTATTTAAACCATAAGATTTTAAATTACAAACTACAATTCCTTAACATTAAATTCCTATGTTATATGAATATCTGCCAAAAACTAGGGGCTGTGGAACTCAATCAGAACTATTTGTGAAAGGTTATAATGTCTGCACAACTAAAATTTTCTACACTTACCACTCACTGATTTCAAATAAAAGGGCGTGACCTGATAAGAACTATTTACAATAGTGCTATGTCAAAATACTCAGTGTTGACATTCCAAAAATACCACTAGACGCTTAGTATGAATCACTGCTAGCAATCTACATGACTTGGTATTATAACAATGCTTACTAAATGCCTCCTCTGTAAGCTCTTCACTTAATCCATCTGTAGCTGTGACTGCTCCACCAATTCCCTTTTCTCCTTTCATAGCCTGAGGAAGGAAAAAAATGTCACCGATGTTCAAATGAAATTGTCTTCCAAATAAGAATGCTTACCTATTGCCTAAAATTAGGAGGTTCTATTATTATAAACTCTAAGCAGAGTATTTATTAACACTTCTGGTTAATTACATATGAAGAAGGCTTTCAAAAGGCTAACTTTTAATATAAACTGTAATCACTACAAGACAGAGTTAGTAATGACCTAGAAAACGAAGTATTTATAGATAAAAATAAATTATTCTAATTCTACACCACATCAAAGGGATAAGAGAATTCTACTTAGAGATGAAGAAGTCTGCAAAATACCACAAATATTGAGCTTATAAATCTACTACAAAGGATCCAAGTTATCACTTAAGTATATACATGTCTTTCAGCCAACGGGGCAGTACTGTAGCAAGTTGAGAATTAAAAATTCCTAAACCAAAATTAGTTTGGCCAAATACCTCAAGGGTTCTATGATACTGAAGATTTGTAAAAGTACTGTTAGAAATTTCCACATTCTTTTTCTACTTGAATCATTCCATGCAATTATCACTAATTTAATGGAATTCAAACACTAAAGATATTAAGGATGTATTTTGAAAGTAATGTGACTCTAACAATGCCTAAGCTGGCGTGTGGAAATAAATATGCTGAACTCAACTCCTTTTCACAAAATCCATTCCCACAGGCAAAGATAAACCTAAGAGGAAGTATAGAAGAATTCAATCAATAATAAGAAAGACACGTGATTATACCTTCCTCTTTTTTATTATCTTACTACTTTTAATGCTACTTACTTTAAATTAACAATAGCAGCAAGAAGTAACATTAATGAGCACTGAACATTATTTACTTAGTCCCATCTAGGTACTATTAGCCTCATTTTACAGATGAGGAAACCAAGACCTTTAAAGTACTGAAATAATCTGTCCAAGGCCACAGAATTTGCATGTGGCAGAGCTGAGATTCGGCCTCCTGGTAGTCTGAATCCAAAGTCTGTGCCCTTTCATCATTATGTAACTATGCTATGGTTAGTAATAAGTAAAGGGAAAAAGAAAGGACATAGTATTTAAGTACTGTAATATAAGTCAGTGACCCCCAACTCCCAGGCTGCAGGCTGATAAGCGTCCCTGGCCTGTTAAAAACCTGGCCACACAGCAGAAGGTGGGGCTGGTAATCCAGCATCACCACCTGAGCTCCACCTCCTGTCAGATCAGTGGCGGCATTAGATTCTCATAGGAGCTCGAACCCTGCTGTGAACTGTGCATGCAAGGGATCTAGATTGTGCATTCCTTATGAGAATCTAACTAATGCCTGATAATCTGGGGTGGAACAGTTTCATCCTGAAGCCATCTGCCCCTCGAATCCCTCCCCCGACCCCAATCCGTAGAAAAACTGTTTTCCGCAAAACTGGTCCCTGGTGCCAAAAAGGTTGGGAACTGTTGATATAAGCGACTGAATACTTCTGAGAAATGTTACATAATTTACTACAAAATAAAGTTTTTAAACAAATAATACATTTAAAAAGTTAAAGTAAATAATGTCTCTTTTCTTTTTTTTTTTTTTTTTTTTTTTTAGACGGAGTTTCGCTCTTGTTACCCAGGCTGGAGTGCAATGGCGAGATCTCGGCTCACCGCAACCTCCGCCTCCTGGGTTCAGGCAATTCTCCTGCCCCAGCCTCCTGAGTAGCTGAGATTACACGCACGCGCCACCATGCCCAGCTAATTTTTTGTATTTTTAGTAGAGACGGGGTTTCACTATGTTGACCGGGATGGTCTCGATCTCTTGACCTCGTGATCCACCTGCCTCAGCCTCCCAAAGTGCTGGGATTACAGGCGTGAGCCACCGCGCCCAGCAATAATGTCTCTTTTCTTAAAAGCACAATGGGAGACATATTCCTTACCTCTCTGAATTTCTGAAGGTATAATTTCAGAGGTTCCACATAACTGTCAAAGCCTAAGGTAGACATGGCAAAGAGAATGTCCTCTCCATTGATTGTTTTCCGTTTCTCTTGATGACACCTTTCACTTGCTTCAGACGTTATAAAACTGATGAACTCACTTACACATTCTTGAACACATTCTTTGGCATCTTTTGCGATCTGAAGAGAAAATCACAGGTAAATTACAGAAACTATAAGCATCACCTTCCTAACAACCTAAAAAAATAAAAGCCTACTCAAGAACACATCTTCATTTTATGACTACTTAATCTCTTAACTATGTTATAACATTAATATAGTGTGTGCTATCAAAATTCCGAACCTCAGAGTCAGAACAAAAAGTCAAATACAAGTGACAGAAGCCATGAAACTATTTACAGAAAACAAATCTAATTTAGATATGAAAGAGCAATCACCAGATGTTCCTACAACCCCACAGAAGATGAAAACTCTTACTAACCAAATGCCCCTGGAAAATCAATTCCACATGCATATTTTGTGGGTGACTAAGGTACCACTTCTCTACTCTAGGATTTTGATGAATAAAGACACCAGAAAATAAAAAACAAAAAGTAAAACAAAAACTAAAATACTGAATTCACATAAGGCTTGGAAAAGAGCAAAACAGTAACATATGAGGCTGGGCACAGTGGCTCAAGCCTGTAATTCCAGCGCTTTGGGAAGCCAAAGTAGGTGTATCACGAGGTCAGGAGTTTGAGACCAGCCTGACCAACAGGGTGAAACCCTGTCTCTACTAAAATTACAAAAATTAGCCGAGTGTGATGGTGCGTGCCTGTAATCCTGGCTACTCAGGAGGCTGAGGCAGAAGAATCACTTGAACCCAGGAGGCAGAGCTTGCAGTGAGCCAAGATCATGCCACTGCACTTCAGTCTGGGCAACAGAGCGAGACTCCATCTCAAAAAAGAAAACAAACACACAAACAGACATTGGTGACTTTCTGACTTCTTTTATTATTAGGGATATACAGTGTCATATACAGGTTTTGAGTTTACTAAAAAGCCTGCCTAAAGAAGCACACATCTGCCACTTCATTATAAAAACAATTCTTCCCTTAAGGGTCTGGGGTCTAAAAATCAAACTCCAATGGATTAATCATGCAATTACAAAGCCACTTATAACAGCAACACCACTCAAAATTCTTGCCGAAACCTGTCTTTCACCTCAATGTCTATTTTACATACCAGAGTGTAAACAAGAACTGCATGAATGCAGTCAAGCAAGACAACATAATGTGAGCCACATATGTAAGTTTAGATTCTCCAGTAGCAATATCAAAAAAAGTAAAATTAATTTTAATAGTATATTTAATTTAACCCAATATTACTACCATTTAATTTAACCCAAATTATTACCATTTAAGCATAGAATCAATCTTTCAGTGAGATATTTTAATTCTTTTCTTCATACTAAGTCTTTAAAATCTGGTGTTTGAAATTTACAGCACATCTCCATTCAGACCAGCCACATTTCAGGTGCTCCAGGGCACGTGGCTTGTGGCTACGATACTGACCAGTGGTAGTTGCTTAGCTTATGTAAGCAACAATCAGCATTTGTGCCTTTTTTTTCCCTTAAAACATAAGGACAAAATTCTCAAACTGTAAGTTCTAGGCCTAGTGATTATTCTAATAGTGTATTTATTTTACTTCTATAAGTCTTTTTAAACTATAATGATAGAAAAATTACCAATAGAAAACGATATAAAATGTGTGAATTTTAATTCAGACCAAGTGATGAGCAGTGACAATGAGTTTTTAAAAGTTCTAAGAAGACAAAACTACTTAAAAAAATCGTTTATCAGTTGAAATTTATGTTAGTATTATAATTACATAAAAATAGTTGTTTCCGAATACCAGAATTTGTTTGGGAAAATTCTTATTACATCTGCATCAGACCAGTATAACCTAAATTTGCTGTAACATTATAGAAGTTACAGCTTCATACACTCAAACCTGATAGTTCTGACAGTGCACCTATTTTTTAAAACAGTCTTAATTCTATTTTATCTGCATCCAATAAGCGGGAGAGGGGAGAACATTTGGGGACATGACAGAATTGAAAATGGAACACTGTTCAGTAACTGCATATGTAGACATGAAAAAAATATTTGATTTGCTGAAAGCCTGAATGATTGATCAACAGCTGTAACTGTATTCATGACCTATGAATTCATGTCGTTTCGTGTTTTCCTTGAAAAAAACAAGTTGAATTTCTCCTCTACGTTACCTTTCCCGTTTGAGGTATGGCATTTTTCATTATCCTAGCCACATTTGCTATTGGAAGATATATATCTTGTTCTCTGAAACTTTCCTTTGAACCATTTGTGTCTTCATGATCATTCATGCTGTCCTCAGTATCTAAAGAAATAAAAACATTTAGGTTTAAAGCTTATTATTTCTATTTCAAGATAGAAAAAACTACCAAAATGATCCAGAATAAAATCATCCTGGTTCATCACTCAACCCTTATTTAGGGATTAGGATAGCAAGTCTTTTCATAATTTTTACAGAGCCAGAACTGAACTTTTTCATTAATTTCAAACTCACCGCCTAGAACGCTTTTTATTCTCAAATATACCTGCTACATCTTACCCCCAATTCTCCAAAAATCTCAAATAACATCTCCATAGCACCTTCAAAAATGATCTTTTCTTTCATAAAATACAAGTGCTTCTCTATGCCGTTTCTCTTACACATTTTAGAATTTTTATTAATCCTCATTTCTCCTATTAGATTTTTGCTACTTGATGTCAAGAATCAGCTTTGTGTTTCCTACAGCTTTATAGCACTTTCCGCAGAGTAGGTACTCATAAATACTTACTGCATAACTTAGCTGTAAAACTTAGACTGTAACCTATGGCTCCTTCAATATTGCTAGATTAAGAGATAATATGTTTCTCCAAAGCCAAGTTTATATAAACTGATTTATGTGAAAGTGTAGACTTTTACATAAAACTTTTAAAGCTGATATAAAATTGTCTGTAAAAAGTTTACATAACATTCTATACAGAATGGAAAACTGGACTTGAATATTACTGACCCAGTTGGATTACTAATATATAACTAGTTTTTGAACAAAGCTATTGCAGTGATCCAACTGTTCATACAAAAAGTGAATTTTCAAATTATATAAATTTAGCTATAACTGAAGCTTGCACAGTACCAATAACATCCTATTATGACTAAATGCCGTATCTTGTAAGTAAACTGCCCACTCTTCATATGTAAGTAAGCAAGGCACTTAAGTTGATTCAATTTACATTTTTATGTGTTTAAAATGATGTTATCAGAATTAATTTATTTCAATATGTGTTTCAGGATTGAAATTAATCCCTCTGAAAAAATTCTTCTGAAAATTTATCTCAATTTTTAAAAATTTTACAAGTCAGGCCAGGCATGGTGGCTCATGTCTGCAATCCCAGCACTTTGGGCGGCCCAAGCAGGCAGATCATCTGAGGTCAGGAGTGCGAGAAGAGCCTCACCAACACAGTGAAACCCTGTCTCTACTAAAAAGGAAAAAAATTAGCCGGGCGTGGTGGTGGGCACCTGTAATCCCAGTTACTGGGGAGGCTGAGGCAGAAGAATTGCTTGAACCCAGGAGGTGGAGGTTGCAGTGAGTCAAGATTGCACCACTGCATTCCAGCCTGGGCGACAGAGCAAGATTCCATATCTCAAAAAAAAAAAAGTTTTACAAATCAAAATGCCACAAAAGTAAATTATTTCTGATAGGCCAATATAACACTGACTTTTTTTTTTTTTCTTTTGGAAACAGGGTCTTACTCTGTCACCCACGCTGGAGTGTGCAGTGGTACAAACACAGCTCACTGAGGCCTCTACCTCCCAGGCTCAAGCGACCCTCCCACCTCAGCACCCAGCCCCCTAAGTATCTGTGACTACAGGTACATGCCACCAAGCCCAACTAATTTTTGTATTTTTTTTTTTTTGTAGAGGTGGAGTTTCACTATGTTGCCCAGGCTGGTCTCAAACTTCTGAGCTCAAGTGATCTTCACCTCGGCCTCCCAAACTACTGGGATCATACGCGTGAGCCACCACACCGAGCCAATTCTGCCATTCTAATACCTGACATAGTTCAAAGTTAATATTGAATGAAACCCAAAAAATCGTAAATGGAAAAAATGTAATAGCTAGAAATTTAACTCACCCTCTAAAGAATTATTTTAGTTACCCTATCAATAGATTACAAATTTCTCATTTTTAACATTTAAACAGGAAGTAACAAATTTTAAAAGAAACTATACACGTTTTAGAAAAGGTATATTTTTATAGTAAACGTCTTTTCAAGGACTCACTCTTTTTAAGGCTATTTCTAATAAAAAGAGCATGGTACTCCTTTTTAGACTTTCTCATTCAACCATGACACAAGATTGTAAATTATCCTATAAAGACAAAAGTAACCTAGAATACCATATTATTGAAATGTCCACTTTCTAACTTGTTTCAACTTGTGAATTTGGTTCTGTGGAGCTTGCTTACCATCATGAGGCTGTATAACATAATGACTTCCTCCAATATAGTCTGCAGAGATTCCTAGTTGAGAAGCATCTGTTGTAGAACTGTCACCGTCCATCTATGAGGAGAAAAACAGTTTTTCAAAACTTTTCAAAGTACTAACAAACGTCAGATTCAACACTTATAAACCGCTACAGGATGACGGGTCAATTACACTTTTCATAGCCTTGAGCTTACTAAGAATTTATATTTCCTGTTTTTTAAATTAATTATTTTTTTTGAGACAGGGTGTCACTCTGTCACCCAGGCTGGAGTGCAGTGGTATAACTTCCCAGGCTCAACCTCCCAGGCTGAAGCAATCCTCCCACCTCAGCCTCCCAAGTAGCTGGGACTATAGGCATGCACTACCACAACTGGACAAACTTTTTGTATTCTTAGTAGAGATGGGGTTTCACTATGTTGCCCAGGCTGGTCTGGAACTCCTGGACTCAAGCAATCCGCCTACCTGAGCCTCCCAAAATGCTGAGATTACAGGGATCAGCCACCACAACCAGCCTGTATTTCTTGATTTGGAAACTCTCCCACAATTTGCCCACGATTCAAGATTTCCCTATCCATCTTCCTTAAGTGATAAGCATAAGGCCAATAGGGACAAGGAAATGAATCTAAAGCATATGCCTCTTTCTTTTCAAGTGCACAATCTTCAAATCTGGTACACAGGCAACCCTCACTTACAACCTAATTTATCCCTGGAATGATGATCAGCTTAGCAAAGCTGGACACAGTGTCATGCACCTCTAGCCCCAGCTACTCAGGAGCTGAGGCAGGAGGATTGAGCTCAAGAGTTTGAGACCAGCCTGGTCAATGTAGTCAGAACCTGTCTCTTAAAAAAAACATCCACTTAAGTCATCAACTGGAATTCACCTGTACACATCACTCTCAGCTCTCCTGCTAAAGCCTGATTTTCCTTTTGCTCCTGCTGCAAATTTTCTTTGCTTTCTCATAGAAGTTCCAAAATAGACAATGTCTCCGTTCAAACTGTTACTTGGTATAAGAAGCATAGGGATTCCCTGCACAATTCTGTACCCAGGTAACCCAAAAGTACACCCATGTTTTGAATGAATCCATAAACTCTGACTGTAGTCAAAGGTTAATTTTCTCTCCCTCTGCCAAGTCAGGGCCAGGTGTTATGGCTCATGTCTGTAATCCCAGCACTTTGGGAAGCCAAGATGGGAGGATCACTTGAGGCCAGAAGTTCAAAATTAGCCTGGGCAACGTGGTGCGACCCTGTCTCTAAAATGAAAATAAAAAAATTAGCCAGGCATGGTGCCATGTGCCTGCAATCCCAGCTACTTGAAAGGCTAAGGTGGAAAGATCACTTGAACCTAGGAGGCTGAGACTGCAGTGAGCCATGATCACACCACTGCACTCCATCCTCACTGACAGAGTGAGACCCTATCTCAAAAAAGGGGAGGGGATCAGGAAGATATTAGATTTACATATATAGATAGGAAAATTACATGTACAGACAAGAATAAAAGTTAAAATTCCTGTTTTTAAAAAGTCTGCTTAATAGCCAGGCGTGGTGGCAGGTGCCTGTAATCCCAGCTACTCGGGAGGCTGACGTAGGAGAATCGCTTGAACCCAGGAGGCAGAGGTTGCAGTAAGCCCAGATCGCACCACTGCATTCCAGCCCAGGTGACAATTCAAGACTCCATCTTTAAAAAAAAAAAAAAAAAGTCTGCTTAATTAAGTTTTCTGAGAGCTAAAAGAATTCCAAGAGGGAAAGTCTGGAAAAGAGGAAATCATAAGCCCTGAACTGACTCTATTCAATTTCACCAACATGGCAGATCCTAGAAGGCCTTCTGTTTTGCAAATACTACTACTCAAAATATCTGTGAGTGAAAAAATTTAAATGCACGATCTGAATAAAAAGTATAGCAAAAATCAAGCGTAATTCATATGTACTTTCAGGCTGAAGAAGAGAAATTTGATCCTTCATTAAGGCCCAGGACCCAGTATAAATTTAATCTTATTCATTGCAAAATTTTAGTCCTTGTAAAACACATGTCTTCTCCATCTCTGTTGGATTTTTATTTAATATTAAAATACCGGGCTAGTTTCCAGGTCTTCAAAAACATGGCATTTTTTCATGCATCTACTGACTGTGATGCTAATATAACTGTAGATAGAGATACATTTCTGTAATTTATATAGTTGTTTTAAGGGGGTAGAAAATGGAATTCACAGACCTTTAATAATCTGTGAACATAGGGTACCTATTTATTGATACTTTGTAGTAGCCTCTAAGAAGTAAACGACAAAGTCAGTGACCTGATTCTGACTCTCCTACTGATCCCCTGAAAATAAGCATCTCTGCCAATTAAATGTATTTCCATATAAAATGGAAATAACAATACCACCCTCCCCATTTTAAACTAACACAAATGAATGTGAAACACTGCCCAAAAATCAAATGCTATTTTGATCCTAAAATGCTAACATACTAAAGAGTATCCTTTAATGGACATGATGATGGATTTTTTACAGCCATAAAGAATGATCAATTAATGATAGCTGTGAGTTGACCAGCTTTGACAATAACCTAAGGAAGATCAAGGTGCAAGAGACAGGACCAAAGTGGTTGTTTCAGAACCGACAATTGGGAACAAAGCTTTGATTGGGGGTGGGGAGGGCAGAGGGTGGGGAGGGCAGGCGGTGGGGTAGGAAGAATAACAGAAATTCTTTCCTTAAGTGAATGTCTACATGATAACGTAATTAGCTGATGAGCAAGACACTGTTCAAATAACCAAGCGCATCTGGGAGATGAATTAATTTAGAAATATAACACAAAAAAAGTATTAAAGGCAAAAAGTTTAAATCATATTATCTTGTCACGCACTGGAATGAGCAACAAGATTATCATCTGGACTAACAGCATTAGCCTCTCTAAATCTCGGTCTTCTAAAAGCAAAGATAAAAGTATTTCCTAGAGTCGTCAGAATTAAATAAAGACGAAAGCCGCTAGAGACAGTGTTTGGCACGTAGTGTACCCCACAGACATTAGCTCTCATCCTCCCTCCTTTGAAGAGAAGCCGCACATCATCTGCTCAACTCTGTATGTCTTTGGTTCCGCAAGTTGTAGCTCTATCATTTCACACCTTCTGTCTTCCTTTCCTCTATCTTTCTACCATTAAAATCATGCCCCAGACTTTAATCCCAGTGTTCTCTATTCTCCTTGAATCTTTCTGTTTTATCCCTTACTGCAATTCAAAAACAAATGTTCTGTTCTTTAAAGTTCTATGGCACTTAATACCTTGCATTCAATAAGTCAGCCTAATCTTTGATGCTTAGAATATGATAGCCATTCTCCTATATATAAGAACGATGGAAAAAAACTTGCTGGATGCATCCCAAAGGTTTTTCCTAGGTCTAAAACAGCCTATAAAAATTTATAAAACAAACTGTAGATTGTCAGTAAGGCAGTCAACAAATATTTACTGAGTGAGTGCTTAGTATTTACCAGGTCCATGCTATGTGGACCAGGTCTCTGTCCTCAGCTTGCAGGGAAGACAAATGTTATATAACCTGGGAGGCAGGATGAAGGGGTAGAGTGCGAAGCCTATTAGTCCTTCCAGGACATAGGCTCTGGAATCGAATCATCTACTTTGAATTCCCTGCCACTTACCGTGAGACCTTGAATAAGCTGGGTGAGAAGACTTAACCTCCCAGGGCTCCTGTACAGGTTAGGAGATAATCCATGTAAAGACAGCACAGCACATGGGCATACTCAGTAAGTATTACACATAGCTATCAAAATAATTACAAATAAGTAATTGCTAATGCCAACTAGTAAGAAAAACAAAGATGTTTTGTTATGTGCTATGTGAGCTTACTCCAAAAGGGACCTCACTTATCTGAGGGTTGGTCAAGAAAGGCTATCTTAGGAAATGACATTGAAAATGAGATTGAAAGATGAATAGAAATCAGTCAGGCAAAAAGAAAGGTGGGAAACGAATGTTCCAGGCAGAGAAAACCAAGAAATACCGTACTGGTGGACTGGAATGAGCTAAGGAGGGGCTAGATCAAGCAGTGTCCTGTGGACAAGAGGAAATCAAAGAGTTTTAAGCAGAAAAGCACAAATCACAGTTCTATTTTAAAAGATCCCTCTGGCTACAGTTCAGTACAGAAACCAACCTGGAGGGAGCATGAAAAGGCACAGAAGACCAGTGAGGACTATAATGCTGCAGTTAAGGCATGACTTCAGCCAAGATAAAGATCATTTTAGCATCAGATCCAGGCGAGAGCAACGGAGCTCAAGAGAAGCACAACTACTAGACAGCTGTTTAGTAGGTGACTTGGTGACTGACTGATAGAGCTACAGGAAGACCAAGGATAATGAATGATGGGATTCTTGCAGCTGGAGAGACAGACAGCTGTCACTGCAGAGAATGGGAGAGGAAAGGGAGGGCAGTGCTGGGCAGCACAGAGCCTAGCTGAAGCTAATGACTGAATTTACAGTGCTGCATGCCAGTATGTCCAGTGTGACACCTGAAAGGCCTGATATGAGAATACTAAAGCAAAAATGTTGGATTTCATCTGGGTGACAAGGCTGGAAGAGCATAGCACGTAGGATAATGACAAGGGGACAATGATGAATCATTAGACCTAAGGGAACTGATAAATATGGACAAATAAATTCATTTTAATGACTATTCTAATCATTTAGCTGAACTGACAGAATCATTCTTGAAACTATTATGTGAAATAAACAAGTAGTGGGCTAATAAATCTTTATTCTTTTTGCTGTAGCCACATTTAAACTATGCTAATAACGTGTTCCACAAACAAATACTGCCCTCTTTAATGTTAACATTTATTGAACACTTTCTAAATAGCTCATGCAATGTTCACAAGCCTGTGACGCAGGTGAGAAAACTGAGGTACAGGAGGCTAACGATTTGCCCGAGGTGACACAGTAAATGGGGCTGAAATCCAGGGCCTCAGATGCCAAGTACTCTCTACAGCATTCGGGCCTGGTAGTTTTTCATGGAGTCCTTACACCTACTTCTTTAATTTATTCTACGGCTACTGATTATACATGAAAAACATTGAAATTAGCTTCTCAAACCAGAACAGTGTTTGTGAGATGGTTAAGAAGCATGCTCTGGACTGTGGTGAGAATCACGGCTCTTAGGAACAATTTCATGGGTTTGAAGCTTGGCTCCCCATTTATGAGCTCTGTTTGTGTGTTCAGCTTCCCCATTTTTAAAGTGATGCTGCCATGAGGAAGCTATTGTATGAAAAGTACTTAGCAAAGTACAAGATACATAGTTAAGAACTCAACAAACATAATCTAGTATTAGTATTGTCCCTTCAAATACAGTTCTCATCATCCTTCCAGGCAGAGATTCCTCTCTTTTAATTTACCCTTTTACCTGTTTTCTGGATTACATTCCTTTTCTCTCTCTGAGGATAAGAAATTATAGATTCCTCTTCTCGCATGTATCTTCAGTCCTTACCAGCTCCTTCACTCTTCCTTAAACACGCTTCGTCTCCCTCATTAAGCACATGGAAGTCACAGAGATATATAAAACCTTAATTCTGCCCCATACCCTTGCCTAGCTACCATTCTTTCCCTGACAGTCGTTAGCTACCTCTTCATTCCTATTTAAACTCCCGAACATGTACTTTTTAACCCCTACCCAGAATGAAACCACTCTTAAAAGCTGCCAGTTGACTGTTCTTTGTGGTGCTGGCTACTACAGGCCACACATTTATGCCTGGAATGCTCTCCTACTCTAATTTCCAAAGCAATATTCTTTCCTCCCACCCCGTTAGTTTCACCTAAGGTTATCCTTCTCTTCCCGTATTTTCTTAATGAACTCACTAAATATCACTTCTATGCTCACAAATTTCAAATCTACAACCAATATCCTGCTTGCCACTCAAGCAACCCATGCCTATAGAGCATGTCTAATATCCCATCGCTACAAATTTAAGATATTGGGAAATGAAACTCACCTTCCTCCATCCCCTGGTAGGGGGCAAGGAGGGAGATTTCCCTTTCCACTACCGCAATTCTACTAAGAATACCAGCCTTTCACTCTGCCCAGCTAAATATACCAGCATCATCTCAGGTTCTTCCATCTCCTTTAAGCTCCACCTCATCTATTATCTTGTAAAAAATGTCTCCTAGATATGCTTTCCCTTTCCTATTTCCACTGGATTACCACCCAGCCCATCTAAACATATTGCTATAAGACAAATCTCATACCACCACTTGTGTAGCTACTGAACCTATTCTCAAAGGTTCCTAAAGACCCTCTATGTGAAATCCAAACCTCATTTTCATGACTTCACATGAGCAGATCGCACATTCAACCTAACCAAACTTGTTTCCTATTCTTCTCTATCTTCATGGTTAATAAAAATCTTTGTGCTAGAATGTGCTTTATTTAGGGATCACCGAGTGTCATTTCTTTCATTTTAGGAGTGAAGCAACCATGGCTCAAAGAAGCTGTGACACGCCCGAGGTTACAGATAGAGTAGCACATCCAGAATTACATATCCAGAGGTGTCAAATGCTTTCTCTTTCCTACATTATCCTTTGAAATCTGCCCTGGACCATGCATCTCTACTTCTGATCCCCTAAACTTAAGTTACCCATTCGTGCCACCAGGCATTTGCTTTTGGTGAGACTCTTCACCTATCCATTTCCATCCTCTACTTTAAGGTTCAGTTCAAGGTCTGCAGGATCCCTCTGATATTCCCCAGTACCCAGGTCCACCACGACTCTCCTCTCTTCTTCCCACATCGACTGCACTTAAGAGTTAACATTTTTGGTGCCGGGCGCGGCGGCTCACGCCTGTAATCCCAGCACTTTGGGAGGCTGAGGCGGGTGGATTACGAGGTTGAGAGATCGAGAACATCCTGGTCAACATGGTGAAACCCCGTCTCTACTAAAAATACAAAAAAATTAGCTGGGCATGGTGGCACGTGCCTGTAATCCCAGCTACTCAGGAGGCTGAGGCAGGAGAATTGCCTGAACCCAGGAGGCGGAGGTTGCGGTAAGCTGAGATTGCGCCATTGCACTCCAGCCTGGGTAACAAGAGTGAAACTCTGTCTCAAAAAAAAAAAAAAAAAAAGAGTTAACATTTTCCATTCAGGGCATAACTGTCCCCTAAGTATTCAATTAATTGGCTAAATAGACAGCCCCTTAACAGCTGGGACAAACACCCTGCAGCCTCAACAGCACTTAGGGGCCCAAGGGAAATAATACAAGCAAGAACATGAAAATAAGGAAGCAACAGGAATTAAGTAGAGGTTCTGTCTAGACCTGAAATGCATTCATTCTATCAAGCATCTCCAGTATAAATCAGTTATAATTTTATTTCCCACCAATTACTGTTTAAATCTAATTAACAACCAAAATGGTAAAATATACTTACTGTCATGAAATACTATCACAACCGTGTTGTCAGTGGTGTTGAAGAACACCTGTCTAAAAAGGTGTCTAATCTTTGCTATTTCAACCTAAAAGATAAACATCTATTAGGACCTAACATCTATTAGTAGTAAAAACATATCAAATATATCACCTATAGGTTTTCTCATCAAATTAGAGGCATGTATAATTTTGTCTCCTATTCTTAATCAATGGAGTGCATGTTATAAAATAGTATTAAAAGGCACCCAGTAAATGTTTGTTGAACTGAAATACTTATTTTGGAGAACTTACAAGTTAATTCCATGGGGAGAGGAGAAAATGAATTTTCAGACATAACCCTGAATTTAGTCAATTCATCAGAAACATTCATTGCAAGACACCAAATAGGAATTTTATGTAAGATGCAAGAGACCAAAAATTATACATCTAAATTACCTAAAACATTAACACCCAAGACACAAACACATCCCTTAACAACTTAATTTTTTGGTGACGGTTTTCTTAAATGTTTCAGAGTAACATTTAGGCACTCTATAGCTCAAGAGGAGGAAAAAATTATCTCAGAATATAATGCTTTTCAATTAAGAATCTCAGATTATACTGTAATGAAGATACATTCTGCACTGAAAAGACATCAAAAAAGCAACACAAAGGCCGGGCGCGGTGGCTCAAGCCTGTAATCCTAGCACTTTGGGAGGCCGAGGCGGGTGGATCACGAGGTCAAGAGATCGAGACCATCCTGGTCAACATGGTGAAACCCCGTCTCTACTAAAAATACAAAAAAAATTAGCTGGGCATGGTGGCACGTGCCTGTAATCCCAGCTACTCGGGAGGCTGACGCAGGAGAACTGCCTGAACCCAGGCGGCGGAGGTTGGGGTGAACCGATATCACGCCATTGCACTCCAGCCTGGGTAACAAGAGCGAAAACTCCGTCTCAAAAAAAAAAAAAAAAAAAAAAAAAGCAACACAAAACGCTTATTTATAATTTTGAAGCACCACCATTTTTGACTAAAATTGCATCCAAACAGCACTTCAGTCTCACTGTAATGCATAAATAGCTGAATAAATTATTATCAACTGCAATGTTACAACTTGCATTTCTCATTTGCTCCATTCTCTTTTTCAAATGAAACAATTAAATGGGGGAGGGGTAGAATGCCAAAACAAAAACACATCCTTCAGTGCTAATTTTAAAGGGAGAAGATGTACTGATACGCATCCCAGCATGAAATCTAGCAAATAGCAGAAAAAAAATGGTAGCCACTGAATTGAATGTTTTAAATGCCACTAAAAGGGTCCAGGCAGCAAAGACTGCTTGACATTTGTTATAATATTAAAAGTAATTTCTAATTTCTTTTTAAATATTAATAGTATCCTCTAACCCCAAAACTGCTCAAAAAAGTCCTTCCTTGTAACAAGAAATGTTATTTTTTTAAGAGTATCTTTGTAAAAATAAGCCCTCAGAACACTTAAAATATGGGAGCTATATTTATGTATTTTGCTTGGAATGGGGGAGGGGGGTGTGGGAAGGAGAGTCACACCACACTCACCCAAATAGTTGACTCAGTATATATTTAGACTCAGTACATTAAAGAAAAATACTGTCACCTCATATGGTACATATTTTCTTAAGGGCAGGTTATGATATATGTAAAAGCTCTAGGGAATGCATACATCTGTTTAATGTTTGAAGAAATGCAAATTTGTATCCAAGAAAAGCAGTAGTCCCTTCCTCCACCCTCTATTCTTTGGCATCAACAACCAGAGTTTTGCATCAATATACAGTAATCCTTAAATTAAGCTACAAGAGCAGTGCAGGGAAGGAATAATTGCCTTTTAAGGAATTTTGGTTAAACTTCCAATACTTTACAAATAAACCCCCCACTGACTAGTGCCACTGATATTGATCCGTTTACTTTCATCACTTTATGTTGCTGATTAGTTTCCATACTAAGAGAGCTGAAACCACATCAGTGATTTTGTGGCACGAACCACGGAACTACGGGGTCCATGCGGGTTAGTGAGATGCCATTTTTTTTTAAAGGTCGCAGGCTACCTAACCTTGTTTAAATTACCCTGTTAGAGTACTTTGGGCGAGATTATGATTTGTGGGTGCTCTGTAATTCTTTGTTCTCTAAAACTACCGTTCCTTAAGGCCTTGCATATCCTCCCGCCTCCCAACACCGATTAAAACCTTAGTCCAATCCGAAAGGCTTCCTTCCCACCTTCGGGGCAAGTCCAGGGACCGCAAGCCGCCAGATGGCTGCATTCTTTACGCGCAAACCAGACTGCGGGGAAGCCAAAGCCATGCCTTCCTCCCCACGCAGGTGCCCGGGTGGCCCCGGCCCCACTGCCCGGTCCGGTGAGCTGTCAGCCCAGTGAGTGCGGGGAGGCCGCCCCCGGCGCGCATCCCCCGACTCGCCCGGCCACCCCGGCCCCGCCGCGCCCAAAGCCTGCCTCCCGCCCGCCGCGCGGCCCCCGGGGCATGCGGGCAGACAAAGCGCGGGGCCCCGCCACAGCCCCGCGGGAGGGAGGGGGGCGCCCCCGGGGACCCGCGCGGCGGCCGGGGCTACTGGGCTACGGGGCTCGCACAAAATGGAGCCGGCCCGGGACGCCGCCGAGAGCGGGGCCCCGACGCAGCCCCGCGGCCCCTTCTCGGCCCCAGGCCCGGAGCTCAACGGCGGCGAGCGAGAGGCGGCCTGGCCCGCGTCCCGCCGCTCCTCAGCCCGGCGCACAAAGAGCAGAGCCGCGCCGCGGCCCCGCGCCCGCTCCCCGGCCCGCTGCGAGAACGGCCTTGCAGGCGCGGGCCCCGGCCCCGGCCCCGGCCCCGGCCCGGGCGGGAGGGCGGGAGGCGAGTGCCCCCGGCCGCGGCGGCGTTGGCGGCAGGGACGGCGCCGGGAGGAGACGGACATTTCATTCGAGCTAAAGTGGAGTCGGTTTAGGAGCGATCATTGGCCGAAGCGAGACACAAACCTCCAATGCAGCCCTGGTTGGCTCCCGTCTCCAATCGGCTGTTTGGTTGGACAGAAAATGGCTGCGAAGGAACCAGTCCCAGCGCGGAGCTCCGCTTCCAGGACTCGGCCTCCCCTCCCTCCGCCGCGGGCCGCTTCCCTCGGCGCGACACCCTCCCTCCGCGCCGCCCGCGCGCCCGCCCGCCGCAGCCCCGCCCCGTTACGCCCCCGGCCCCGCCCCGCTACGCCCCCGGCCCCGCCCCGCGCGCCCGCAAGGCAGGCGCGCCGCTGCCTACCCCGCTCTCCCGCTCCTCGTGGCGCTGGGGCTTTTAGGGCCCGGCCCTGGCGCGCCGTTCGGGTCTAGGCGGGCCTTCTTCCCGATGCTGACCCGGGCCTGTGCGAAGCGGGATCTGTCGGGCCTCCTTCTCTTTGTCACCGCTTTCCTCCCCACGCGGAGTTGTCTCTGCCGCCCGAGCTCAGCTTGCCTGCACCTGGATTTTTAAGAAGGAGAAACCAAGGACAGAAGCCGCCCCCTAGGACGACGCGCCCGGGCCACCGGGAGGGTCTGAACGGCGGGGACCCCCTGGAGCGCCTTCAGCGCCTCCTGTTTTCTTTCCTTGGGTCCCTGTTACGGTCGCCAGATGCGCATCGCTCCCTCTCATTTGGTCCCTGAGCTTGGGTGTTTGTTTTCATATTTCATCTAAAGATGCAGACTCCTGCCCAGTCTAGCCAGCCTTCACTGTGGATCTTGAACTTAAGATGCTGCATTTTCCACCCGCCCCCGCCCCTCTAGTAGTTGCAAATTGACAAGCGGCTTTTCCCAACCAGATGACATTTTGGCTGCAAGAATCCGCAGCCGGTTCTTCCCTCTGTGCAGCCAAGCTCCTTCGCTGTCTTTCCCTGACTGCAGTCCCGGGTCCAGCTTCGCTCAGCAGTGACCATCCCAGAGGTGGGTAATCCAACACCACTCCCTGCAACTGGAGCTGGGGGTGGCATGCCGTCTACTTCCACTAACCGAGTGGCCTGGGCCGCATTAAACTCTCCAGCATTGATCATATAAAAATACAGAGAGGTTTTTTTTGTTTGTTTGTTTGTTTTGTTTTGTTTGGTTTGGTTTTTTTTGTTTTTTTTTTTTTTTTATAGCGTTCCCACTGTTTCTCAGGGTGTTTAAACATTTCTGGGGCAAGTATGGAAGAAAGGACAAATGAAAGCCCCAAATCGTGACAAGAGGAGTAAGTAGCAATGCCACTGTAGTATCAGACAACCTGACTTGAATTCCAGCTCCCCTTCTTACTGGCTTGTGATCTTGGCCAAATGTTTGCTTCTCAGGGTTGTTTGGGATCATGTATACATAGAAAGCCCTTTAAAAAAAAAGTTATCCTAAGATCTTATATAACATGAATTTCTTCAGTCTCCATCAAACATTTAAAAATTTATAGGCTGGGGGTCATGGCTCACGCCTGTAATCCCAACACTTTGGGAGTCTGAGGCAGGCAGATCACTGGAGTCAGGAGTTCGAGACCAGCCTGGTCAACATGGTGAAACCCGATCTCTACTAAAAATACAAAATAAGCCAGATATGGTGGTGCGTGCCTGTAATCTCAGCTACTTAGGAGGCTGAGGCAGGAGAATTACTTGAACCCAGGAGGCAGACGTTGCAGTGAGCCAAGATCGCACCATTGCACTCCAGCCTGGGCAAAAAAGAGTGAAACTCCGTCTCAAAAACTGTTATTAAAAAAAAACAGAGCAAAATTGGCCTGAATTTAATTTCTCCCTTTCTCTATTATTACCCATAAAATGGAGATTTAGGAGTGAAATGATGTGTTCAAAGGCAGGAAATATAAAAACACAAGTAATAGAATTGGGAGAAGGATGACTAATTCTTCTCCCAGTTCTGGATGGTGTGGCGCCGTCACAACCAAAAGATGTGACGATGACTACTTTACTGAGTTAATAGTTTATCATTTCAGTACTGTAGATCTGAACTGCATGCTTAATTCAAATTCCATGATAAGGTAATATCAGCTCCTACCATTCTACAGGCATTGTGCTAGGAGCCCAAGGGCCACAAAGGTAAATGAAGCACTCCCCTTACCCTGGAGAGCCAGAACTCTAGGAGAGATGGGACCCGACCACATCCCCTCCACAGTTGAATCCTAGGTCTTCCTGCCTTGACAGCCTGTATTCTCTGTGCCTTCAGTATCTATTTCAGGAAGCCCCCAATAAATGTTAACCATTTTTCTGATGGCTTGGTGAAAGAGGTAGGCCAGGATCATAATTTAGGCTTGGAAAAAACACTGCAGCTAAGCTAGTCTTTGCATTAAAGATCAGAGACAGGCAATTGAGTCTTTATTTCCAGTCTGTACACCACAGCTGCCAGTTAGTTTATATTGCTATTTATCTAGGCATCATAATTCAGCAAACAATGAAACAGAATCCCTGGCCTGATGAACTTCAGTTAGATTTTACTTCATCACTGCAATGAGACCTGGTAAAATTCCCATGCAGACAGTGTCTGGTGTTATCTCTACTTCCACCTTCCAGGTTCTTCTCTGGCTCCACTCTTCTCAATCCACTCTATGCACTGAGGCCTGGAAGGATCTGGCTTCAGCTTCCCTCTCCCACCTGGCTTGTGGCTCTTCTTCAGCCCCAACCTCACCACGCTGTAGACCCACTGGCCTGTGCATTGCTCCTTACACGCACACCAGCCTTAAGATCCTCACTGGCTCCTTTTCATCACTGAGGTCTTGCCTCTTCGACGAGGGACTTCCCTGACCCCTTCTTCTTAAGTAGCCCCACTGAGTTACTCTCTATCCTGTCATCTAGCTGTATTATTCTGTGTAAGAGTAAATATTATGTTAACTCCAATGCACTTAGCCTAACTGGATTATCTTATTTATTTGTTGGCTAAAAATATGTATACCTAAAATGGAAACAGGCCAAGCTCAGTGGCTCACGCCTGTAATCCTAGCATTTTGGGAGGCTGAGGAGGGCAGACTGCTTGAACTCAGGAGTTGGAGGTCAATCTGGCCAACATGGTGAAACTCTGTCTCTACAGAAAATACAAAACTTAGCTGGGTGTGGTGGCGCACACCAGTAGTCCCAGCTACTCAGGAGACTTCAGTGGGAGAATCGCTTGAACTTGGGAGGTGGAGGCTGCAGTGAGCCAAGATTGTGTCACTGCACTCCAGCCTGAGTGACTCTGTCTCAAAAAAAAAAAAAAAAAAAGGAAACACTTCTCATTGCCTACACTACTACCACCTTGGTTCAAGTCACATCTCCTGATAGGATTTAGATGTCCTGCCCAAATCTCATGTTGAAATGTAATCCCCAGTGTTAGAGGTGGTGCCTGGTGGGAGATGATTGTATCTTGGGGGCAGCTTTCTCATAAATGGTTGTCCACCATTCCCTGGATGCTGTCCTTGAGCTAGTGAGTTCTCTCGGGATCTTGGTGGTTTAAAAGTGTGTGGCACCTCCCCCTTTCCCTCTTGCTCCTGATTTCGCCCTGTGAAGTGCCTGCTCCCACTCTGCCTTCCACCATGATTGGAAGCTTCCTGAGGCCTTCCCAGGAGCAGATGCCAGTCTTATGCTTCCTGTACAGCCTGCAGAACAGTGAGCCAATGAAACGTCTTTTTGTATAAATTACCTAGTCTCAGGTGTTTCTTTTTTTAAAACATATAGAACGCTTCACAAATTTGCATGTCATCCTTGCACAGGGGTCATGCTAATCTCCTCTGTATCGTTCCAATTTTAATATACATGCAAGAACAGCCTAATACATCCCTTGTGAGGGTGACTGCAGTGACTTGTCTCCCCTCTTCCACTCTGATACACACACCCAAGATTTCAGATCCTCTGAAAATATAAGTCAAATCTTGTCATTCCAGTGCTCAAAAATCTCTGATTAACTCCTTATTTCCCTCAAAGTAAAAGACAAAGACTTGGCTGGGCCTGGTGGCTCACGCCTTTAATCCCAGCACTTTGGGAAGCTGAGGCAGGTGGATCACAAGGTCAAGAGATTGAGACTATCCTGGCCAACATGGTGAAACCCCATCTCTACTAAAAATACAAAAATTAGCAGGGCATGGTGGCTCACGCCTGTAGTCCCAGCTACTCAGGAAGCTGAGGCAGGAGAATTGCTTGAACCCGGGAGGCGGAGGTTGCAGTGAGCCGAGATCACGCCACTGCACTGCAGCCTGGCGCCTGGTGACAGAACGAGACTCTGTCTCAAAAAAAAAAAAAAAAAAAAAAAAAAAAACGCAGTCTTTCCAGTGGTCTTGCAAGCCATAGTGACAGATTCCTTCATTCCAAGTTGAAAAACAAAAAGATACTGGTTGTTCTTTGGTCATAGTGACAAGAAACAACCAGAATCTGTTTTAATCAATCAATAATAATCTCTTGATCAGTGACTTGCTTCTGAAAATTAGCCAATCAGCAACAGCCACATTCCACTAATCTTTCTTCCACAGCTAAAGGTCAACTCATCTCTAAACAGTCCAGCTTCTAAGAGTTCGCCAACTTCCAAACCCCATGCTTTCCAAAACACGACATAAGAGTCACAAATTCCTTTGTTCAGAGACATTCTATCTTACAAGTACTGCTGTCCTCTGCTTAGCAAGAAATATATTCAGCACTTAATTGTTGCAGATGAGAATGGTGGCCCCTTCACTGGTCAAGGCCCTGTGGGATCTTTGATCTGTTCCCTTTCCACTCCCCCTCTACCTTCATCTTCTCCTACGTTTTCCCTTGCTAATTGTACTCCTCACTGTCCTTATTTCTGCCAGGAATGCTCCTGCCTCAGGGGCTTTGCACTGGCTGTTCCGTCTTCCTAGTACATTCTCCCTCGTATATCCACATAGCTCACTCCCTTACCTCCTTCTCTGTCTTAATGGGGCTAGCCCTGATCACTGATCTCAAAATTGTAATTTCAACTCCCTACCCCCACCCAGCTGTAACCCTCTAACACACTATATAATTTCCTTATTTATTATGTTTACGATGTGTCGTCTGTCTCTTCCCACTAAAATGTAAGCCCTATGAGGACAAGGAATTTTGCTTGTTTTGTTTACCAGTGCATCCCATGCATCTAAAATAGTGTCCAACATTCAGTCAGTACTCAATGTTTGTTGAATGAATGGACTTTGAATGTTTCACCTTTTTGGAATATAAACTCCTTTAGTGCAAAGACCTGGTGTTCACTTTTGTATTCTCAGAGCCTAAAACAGTGCCTGGTACGTAGTAAGAGCTGCATAGGTATGTATTAAATGAATGCATGAGCAGGTATTATATAAAATTGTTTTAATTGATAATATAAATGACCTTGAGATTACCAAAGCCTTTATGTGCCATCTTCCTCCATAGAAACACAGTTAATGAACACATTTAAAATTGCTCACATTATTATGATGTGTTAATCAAAAAATCCAAAACATATTCATCACTATTTTCTCAGATATTAGATAAGTTAATAGACAAAAATGACTAAAAAATCTGGCTGAGGGGGGTGGCTCATGCCTGTAATCCCAGCACTTTGGGAAGCTGAGGTGGGTGGATCACGAGGTCAGGAGATCGAGACCAGCCTGGCCAACGTATAGTGAAATCCCGTCTCTACTAAAAACAAAAATTAGCTGAGTGTAGTGGCACGTACCTGTAGTCCCAGCTACTCCAGAGGCTGAGACAGGAGGATTTCTTGAACCTGGGAGGCAGAGGTTGCAGTGAACTGAGACCACATCATTGCACTCCAGCCTGGGTGACAGAGTGAGATTCCATCTAAAAAAAAAAAAAAAATCTTTGATCAGCTTGAACAAGCAGCAAGATCACTCTCCTTCCTCGAGCTGCTGAGGCTGAGGACAGGAGGAAACCCTTGTCTCTGATAGAAAAGCAGAGCAGAGAACATTTCTTTTCTCATTTCCTTTATTTTTTTTGCTTAAAAAAAATAAAGGTCTTGGGTCTTTTCCAAACTGGTGTCCCTGTTTATTAACATGGCCATATTAATCTTCCTGAAAACTTGGTTGTTGTTGTTTTTTTTTTTGATCCTACATATGAATGCCAGGTCATAGAAAACATAGTTCTTATTGTATTACTACCTTTTACAAATCATGAAAATAGCTCTCATCTATTACATAGTTACTGTGTATCAGGCACTCTGCTAAATACTACCTGCATGTTTTCTCATTTCAGCCACACAATGACCTTATGAAATAAGTGTTATTTACCCAACTCAAAAGACATGAAAACAAGCTCATAGTTTAAGAAACCAAGACGTTGACTGGGCGCGGTGGCTTACTGTAATCCCAGCACTTTGGGAGGCTGAGGTGGGTGGATCACCTGAGGTCAGGAGTTCAAGACCAGTCTGACCAACATGGAGAAACCCCATCTCTACTAGAAAAAAAATACAAAATTAGCCAGGCATGGTGGCACATGCCTGTAATTCCAGGTACTCAAGAGGCCGAGGCAGGAGAATCATTTGAATCAGTGAGGAGGAGGTTGCAGTGAGCCAAGATTATGTCATTACACTCCAGCCTGGGCAACAATGAAAAAAAAAAAAGAAAGAAAGAAAAACCAAGAAGTCACACAGCTGGAAGGCAGGCTCAAACCTAGCACCAGTCTCTCTTACTTAAAAAATAGAAATAAAACACTATTTATTCAAAGGATCCTAATAGACTTTTCTCTAAAAAAGATACACAGATGGCCAAAAACCATATGCCAAGATGCTCAGCATCATTAGTCATAAGGGATATGCAAATCAAACCACAGTGAGATACCACTACACACCCACCTGAATGGCTAGAATCAGAAAGATCCATCATAACAAATGTTGTCAAGGATATGGAAAAATTAGAACCTTCATACAATGCTGGTGGGAATAAAAAATGATACAGCCACTGTGGAAAACAGTCTGGCAGCTCCTCAAATGGCTAAACATAAAAGTTACCATTTGATCCAGCAATTCCACTCCTAGGTGTATGCCCAAGAGAAATGAAAATATATGTCCTTACAGAAACTTCTACATTTATAGCAGCTTTCTTCTTTTATTTTTATTAAAAAAATTTTTTTTTTCGAGATAGAGTTTCACTCTTGTTGCTTAGGCTGGAGTGCAATGGCGCAGTCTCAGCTCACTGCAAACTCCTCCCGGGTTCAAGCGATTCCCTTGCCTCAGCCTCCCAAGTAGCTGGGATTACAGGCATGCACCACCACACCTGGCTAATTTTTGCATTTTCAGTAAAGACAGGGTTTCACCAAGTTGGTCAGCCTGGTCTCAAACTCCTGACCTCAGGTGATCCACCTTTCTAGGCCTCCCAAAGTGCTGGGATTACAGGTGTGAGCCACCACACCTGGCTGCAGGTTTCTTTCTATAGCCAAAAAGTGGAAACAATCCAAATGTCCATCAACAATGAATGGATAAACAAATATGATATATCTATGCAATGAAATATTATTTGACCATAAAGACAAATGAAGCTCTAATATATGCTACGACATGGATTAACCTTAAAATCATTATCTAAGTGAAAGGAGCCAAACACAAAAGACCACAGATTATATTATTTCATTTATATTAAATATCCAGAATAGTCAAATCCATAGAGAGAGAAGGCAGACTATTCTTTGCTGAGGGATAAGGGAGAAGATGGGGAAGCAGGAGGTTTGACAGCCAAAAGGTACAGAGGTTCTGTTTGAGGTGATGAAAATGTTCTAAAATTGTCAGAGCCAGGCACAGTGGCTCACACCAGTAATCCCAGCATTTTGGGAGGTCGAGGCAGGTAGATCACATGAGGTCAGGAATTCAAGACCACCCTGGCCAACATGGTAAAATCCTGTTTCTACTAAAATTAAACAAATTAGCCAGGTGTTGTTGGTGCTGGGGGTTGGGGAGAGGTGCTTGTAATCCCATCTGCTTGGGAGGCTGAGTCAGGAGAATCACTTGAGCCCAGGAGGCAGAGGTTGCAGTGAGCCAAGACAGCACCACTGCACTCCAGCCTGGGCAATAGAATGAGCCTCTGTCTCAAAAAATAATAAGAGAAAAAATTTTTTAAACTGTGAGGATGATTGCACAAATCTGCGAATATACTAAAAAACAGTAAATTGTACACTTAAAATTTGAAAATTGTATGGTATGTAAATTATATTTCAATAAAGCTTTTACCACAAAAATCCTACCTTTTTTTATGTGTTCGTACCTTTTTATATGTGAGGCACACACAAATTGATAAGCAAAACATTAAATTCCCAATAGAAAATTGAGCAAAGGCCATAAAATAAAAAACTAATAAAAGAAAAAATACAAATGGCTGATGAACATGAGGGCAGGGAAAAAGGTTTAATTCAAAGACAAATTAAAACAAGGGAAACCTAATACATAAGGAAATAATTTTGCAGCAAAGATAAAGACGAAGATGTAGTGAGATGAATTTTTGTTTGTTTGTTTGTTTTTGTTTTTTTTAATAGGCACAAGGTTTTGCCATGTTGCTCAGGCTTGTCTTCAATTCCTAAACTTAAGCAATTTTCCTGCCTCAGCCTCCCAAAGTTCTGGGATTATAGGCATAAGCCACTACACCCAGGCTGAGATGGGTGCTCTTATATACTGACAATGGGAGAGCTCTCTGGAAAGCGGTGTGTGCTTTAGCAGCTTTTTTTATTTTATATATTTTTTTTAGATGGAGTTTCGCTCTTGTTACCCAGGCTGGAGTGCAATGGCGCAATCTCGGCTCACCGCAACCTCCGCCTCCTGGGTTCAGGCAATTCTCCTGCCTCAGCCTCCTGAGTAGCTGGGATTACAGGCACGCACCACCATGCCCAGCTAATTTTTTTGTATTTTTAGTAGAGACGGGGTTTCACCATGTTGACCAGGATGGTCTGGATCTCTTGACCTCGTGATCCACCCGCCTCGGCCTTCCAAAGTGCTGGGATTACAGGCGTGAGCCACCGCGCCCGGCCGGCTTTAGCAGCTTTTAAGGTATTTGTATTAATCTGTTCTCACGCTGCTAATAAAGTCATGCCCGAGACTGGGTAATTTACAAAGGAAAGAGGTTTAATAGACTCAGTTCCACATGGCTGGGGCAGCCTCACAACTGTGGCACAAGGTGAATGAGGAGCAAGTCTCGTCTCATGTAGCGGCGGGCAAGAGAGCATGTGCAGGGGAACTTCGCTTTATAAAATCGTCAGATCTCATGACACTTACTCACTATCATGAGAACAATGCGGGGAAGACCCACCCCTATGATTCAGTGACCTCCCGCTGCGTTCCACCCATGACCTATGGGAATTATGGGAGCGACAATTCAAGATGAGATTTGGGTGTGGACACAGCCAAATCATATCAGTGTTCTTACACACGGCATCAAAAAATCTGTCACAGGAAATCATTGTAATACAGGCAGTAAGGTATTAAGTAGTAAGATATTCATAACAACACTGTTAACAATAGATAAAATTAGAAGAAAACTATGTGATAAGCA
This sequence comes from Saimiri boliviensis, assembly GCF_048565385.1. Classification (NCBI taxonomy): domain Eukaryota; kingdom Metazoa; phylum Chordata; class Mammalia; order Primates; family Cebidae; genus Saimiri; species Saimiri boliviensis. Next base: position 28,995,766 of record NC_133455.1, on the reverse strand, counting down.
AATTAAATGATCCCAAGGCTCCGCAGCTGCTGGTATTTACAGCTTTGTGTATTCTCCCCGGGGGTATGGGCTGGACTTACCGACTCACTTCTTTTTTTTCCCATTTTTATTTATTTATTTTGCTTTTCTCTATTTTTCCTTCTATTAATATAGGTATTTTAAACTTTTTCTTTTTAAAATTCTGTACAACTACTATGATTTAAAGAGGGAACGAGTTAGAAGCATTTACAGACTTTTCACAGCAATGACCTTGCCTGCTAAGTCCCTTTTTTCTCCCTCCTTGTTTTCTCACACTTGGCAGTTAATGTGTTTCAAGATTTGTGTTGCTATCCCCAAATACACACCAATTTGTTCATCTTAACCGCTCCATCCAGACAGAGAATACAGAAAACCATAGGAAAGTGTCATAGACTTGGATGGTCATCAAAGCGCCTCTCGAAGTATCAAAGAACTATTATCTTGCTGTTTAAAAAGCATTGACGCGTCGTTTTTTTCTTTTTTTAATTTCTTATTACATTTTTTGGGGAATCACTCTAAGCTGTGTCAAGAACAGCCACGAGGCAGGAAGGAGGTTTTCCTCCATTCCCCTCCATTGGGCACAGAGCTACACGTAGAGCTGCAATGAAAAGTCTGGTCCTTTGGTCCCTAAATAGCTAAAGGAATCACAGATAGAGATGCTCAGTGGCCTCCCAGATGCCCGCTGTGAACTAGGCCTGCTTCAGGGATTTTGGTGGGCTAGAAAAGCAGTGTCTCCTCCCAGTTCCCAGCCCTTCAGCCTCGCGTCTTATTTTGTTTTAAAGTTGCTATGTGTTTGTGTTTTCTCATTTTTCTTCATCATCTTCTTCTTTATGTCATATATATTTCTTCCCCAAACGTGGCCTCTGAACTCCATAGACGCCGCATTTTTCTTGAAGAAATATTACAGTCAACAGACAGTGTCTGGAGTCCTCAGCTTGATTGATATTGGCTGATATGTCAAGATTGTCATCCAATAGTTCTCATTTATAAATAGAGAGAGAGAGAGAGAGAGAGAGAGAGAGAGAGAGAGAGGTTTGTTTGTGTATTTGTTGAATTTGATTTGAAGTTCTGGTATGCATGTGCAGGTTTTTAAATGGAGCCCGTTCAGCATCCTGCCCCATGCAAGTCTTGCTCTCCCCTGGGGGATACTCCCTCAGGAGCTCAGTCCCGGTGATTTGGCACCTTTGAGCCGATTCAGCTGCACCTGGAGCGTCTTCATGCTGACCTGGAAGCCGTTCATGGCCTGGATGACGGTTTGTGCCTGGTCGGGTTGTTGAAGCTCAGGGAGCCTGTGGGTGGAGGAGTTTATTGGACACTGTCCTCCCTGACAGGAGGGGGCCTGGCAGCGTGAAGACACAGGGTGCTGGGCTAGGGAGAGAGGGGTGCCAGGGCACCTTACTTCTAATGAATGGAATTCAGCAGGCAAAATGGGAGGTTGCTTCTAAGATTAGATTACCAAATAACTGTGAATTCCCTCTTGGGTCACCTTTCTCTCTCTCTCTCATTCTGTGTGTGTGTGTGTGTGTGTGTGTGTGTGTGTGTGTGTGTGTGTCTGTGTGTGTATGTCTATATCTCTATGTCTATTGTTCTAGCTATAGATAGATCTATACATTTATATATCTATATCTATAGTGATATAGAAGGGTATAGATATGTATAGATATAGAAAAATAGAATAAGGAACTGATGTCTCCAGCCAACAGCTGGCAAGAAACTGAATTCTGTCAACAGCCAAGTGAGTGGGCTTGGAAGTGGGTCTTCCCCTGCCTGAGTGTTGAGAAAGCCACAGCCCAGCTGATAGCTTGATTACAGGCTTAGAAAACCCTGAGCCATCCGGGCACAGTGGCACACCTGTAATCCCAGCACTTTGAGAGGCCGAGGTAGGTGGATCACAAGGTCAGGAGTTCAAGACCAGTCTGGCCAACATAGTGAAACCCCATCTCTACTAAAAATACAAAAAATTAGTCACGTGTGGTGGCAGGCACCTATAATCCCAGCTACTTGGGAGGCTGAGGCAGGAGAACCGCTTGAACCCAGGAGGCAGAGGTTGCAGTGAGTTGAGATTGCGCCATTGCACTCCAGTCCAGGTGACAATGCAAGACTCCAGCTCAAACACAAAATAAAACAAAAACCCTGAGCCTGGCTGGGTGCAGTGGCTCAGGCCTGTAATCCCAGCACTTTGGGAGGCCGAGGCAGGCGGATCATGAGGTCAAGAGATCGAGACCATCCTGGCCAACATGGTGAAACCCTGTCTCTACTAAAAATACAGAAATTAGCTGGGTGTGGTGGCACGCACCTGTAGTCCCAGCTACTTGGGAGGCTGAGGCAGGAGAATTGCTTGAACCCGGAAGGCAGAGGTTGCAGTGAGCCGAGATCGCACCACTGCACACTACAGCCTGGTGCCTGGTGATGGAGCTAGACTCTGTCTCCAAGAAAAAAAAAAAAAAACCCTGAGCCACAACAGCTCCCAAATTCTTGGCCCACAGAAACTGAGATAGTATTACTAAATGTTTGGTGTTTTAAGCCATCGAGTTTTGGGGTAATTTGTTACACAGCAATAGATAAAAAAATACAACTTCATTGTCTAACAATTTGAAAATGGTTAAAAAATATGTCATAAAATAGCCGGGCACAGTGGCTCATGCCTGTAATTGCAGCACTTTGGGAAGCCGAGGCAGACAGATTGCCTGAGCTCAGGAGTTCCCAACCAGCCTGGGCAACATGGTAAAACTCTGTCTCTACCAAAATACAAAAAATTAGCTGGTTGTGGCAGTGTGGGAGTCCCAGTTACTCGAGAGGCTGAGGCAGGATAATTGCTTGAACCCAGGAGGTGGAGGTTGCAGTGAGCTGAGATCGCACCACTGCATTCCATCCTGGGAGATAGAGTGAGACTCTGTCCCCCCAACCCCCCAAAAAAGTCATAAAATAGAATATTGTCCTGCTATAAAAATGTTTTCAAAGAATTTTTTTAAAACATGGGAAGATACTGAGAATAAAATGAACTATAAAGAGATACACAATATGATCCCAATTCATATTTATAGGAATAGTTACAAAGAAAACCTGCAAGTAAATATGTTGAGGGTCAACAGCTTTCCCCGTAAAACAGAATAGGTGCTCAATGCATTCTTGTTGATTTCAGTTAGGAACTCATTCATTTGCTCCATTTTTACTGAGCATCTACAGTGTGTCAGCCAGGTCCTGGGGAGACAACGGAGACAAAAAACCAAGTCCCTGCACTCATGGAACTTACTTCGTGATGAGCTCTCCTGGTGATTTCTTCTGTGGCAGTGGAGATGGAGGTGGAATGATGGAGCATAGTGAATGGATTGGTGATACATTTAAGGGGTAGAACATTTTGGTGCAAAAAAGGAATAAGATCAGCTGACTCACACCTGTAACCCCAGCATTTGGGGAGGCTGAAGCAGGCAGATCACTTGAGCCCAGAGAAGTTCAAGACCAGCCTGGGCAATATGGCAAGACCCTGTCTCTACAAAAAATTTTAAAATTAGCTGGGCATAGTGGCACACACCTGTAGTCCCAGCTACTTAGGAGGCTGAGGAGGAATGATCACTTGAGCCTGGGAGGTTGAGGCTGCAGTGAGCCATGTTCACGTCACTGCACTTCAGCCTAGGCAACAGAGCAAGACTTTGTCTCAGACAAAAAACAAACAACAACCAAAACCAAAAAGGGAATAGTGAAGAAATGGGTTTACTCTTAGGTGGTTGGTTTGGGTAATTTGAGTGGATGGTAGGACAGGCTGTGGAGTATAGTGTTTGGTTTTGTGAAAGCTGTCAGAATCAAAAACGGAGTCACTGATACTAAGAAAACCCTAACAAATTATCTCTTTCTTCATGGCACAGGCCATGAAGAAAGGATCTCCTGCTTGTATACCTGATAACAAAAAAGACTCTACAAAAACTACAACCTTGCACGCACGCACACACTCAGACACAGACAGACAGACACACACACACACACACACACACACACACACAAAGGTTTCTGCAAGAATATCTGTCCAGCAGCTGCCTGTTCATCCCCGGACCAGTATCACCCTTGTTATTGATCTTGGTAGCCAAAGATAATTATTTCAAACAATTTTGTAATCTTTTTCATTTTTTTCTTTAGAAACCTTTGTCTTTCTTTACCTCCCTGAATACTCACATAGTTTATGGTGGCATGTGATTTCCTATTGCAATGCTTTATTCCCAAATAAACATCATTTTCTTTTAGAGAGCCTCTCTCTCTGTTATTTAGGTTGATAGCTTAAAATCCTGCTGCTACTAATTACCAGCTGAGTGATCTTGGGTCCACAGGCTACATAATTTGTGTGCCTGAATTTCCTCATCTGCAAATTGATGGCTTTCCTCATCCACTTTGCTGATAACAAGCTAATTCCAGAGTTGTTGGGAGGCGTGAGTTAGTATGAAGATCTTCAAAGAGAGCCTCACACATTGAAAATAGCTAAGATTGTTAGCTGTTATTAATACTGCTTTACAACTGCTGAGATGAGAATTACTAAAAAAGAAATCAAAATTAAGAATGACTGTGAGTATGTAGAAAGAATAGTTATTAATTTTTCTCTGTTATAGTGGAATCATGCCACCCATTATAGTTTACCTAGTTTAACAAGTTATGGGAGTAATTGATATACTATGTGATAATTAACAGTGTGGATTGGAGGTGCCCAAAGGAAGGACTAAAAGGGCAGTAAATTTTAGTAAGGGCTCTAGGAAATGACCCTACAAGGAAAGGCTGCTGAGGCAGGGTGAGCCTGGAGGGGAAGGAACTGCAGAGGGAAGTAGAGGAGAGAAAATGGGGGGCCTGCACACGTCCCTTCCACCTCTGAAGCCAGGACGACTCCCCGTGCTTCAGTGGCTCTGAACACTGAAAGGTGATGATGCCATATCTACCCCTATATAATTTAAAATAGAAAGGATGCTTCACTGTAAAGTATGTGGATGAAGTCCCACAAAATTCTGGCTTTCCTCTTGATGGACACTTTTAGATGTTTCTCAATATCAAATTCTTCTCTTTAAAAATTCCTCCTCATTTTCGAATATCCTTGCTTTACTGATCCCCAACCACATTCTTGGTTTGCCTAATCTGTAATCCCACCTGGAAAGTTATGGCCACTGACTCCTCAGCCCTTGCCATTTGCTGGGCTGTCTCCTACACATCCTTCAGAGAATTTAGCCTACCTATCACCTCATCCAGGAAGCCTTCTCTGATCCTCCAAGACCAGGTCTTGTAGTTACATCCATCTCTCTCACTAAAGCGGGGGTCCCCAACCCCCAGGCCACACTGCAGGAGGTGAGTGATGAGCACGTAAACAAGCAAAGCTTCATTTGTATTTACATTACAGATGTATTTACATTACAGCTGCTCCCCATCATTCACATTATTGCCTGAGCCCCGCCTTCTGTGAGATCAGCAGCGGCACTAAATACTCATGGGAGCTCAAATCTTATTGGAACTGCTTATGCGAGGGATCTAGGTTGTGCATTCCTTATGAGAACCTGATACCTGATGATTTGTCACTGTCTCCCATCACCCCCAGATGAGACTGTCTAGTTGTAGGAAAACAAGCTCAGGGCTCCCACTGATTCTACATTATGGTGAGTTGTATAATTATTTCATTATATATCACAGTGTTAAAATAATAGAAATAAAGTGCAGAATAACTACAACACATTTGAATCATCCTGAAACCAACTCCCCTCCCGACCCCACCATCTGTGGACAAATTGTCTTTCATGAAACTGGTCCCTAGTGCTGAAAAACACATTTCCCTCTGGAATGAAATTCTTTTTTTTTTTTTTTTTTTTTTTCACAACAGGGTCTCTCTCTGTCTCCCAGGTTGGAGTGCAGTAGCACGATCATGGCTCACTGCAGCCTCAACCTCCTAGGCTCAAGGGATCCTCTCACTTCAGCCTCCAGGATAGCTGGCACTACAGGCATGTACCACCATGCCTGGTTAATTAAAAAAAAAATTTATTATGGTCGTGATGCCACATTACTTTTTTTTTTTTTTTTTTAATAGAGATGGAGTCTTCCTATATTGCCCAAGCTGGTCTTGAACTCCTGGACTCAAGAGATCCTTCCACCTTGGCCTCTTAAAGTGCTGGGATTACAGGTGTGAGTCACTGTGCCTGGCCTGGAATGTAAATTTGTTGAGAGCCAGACCAGGTCTTTTTCATCCCTGCACCCCCTGTGTCTAGAATGGGGCCTGGCTCAAAGCTGGATAAAAGTGTATTAAATGAATAAATTATTGCAAGAGTGATCCCACTTCACCCCACCACCCCAGACTCCTCCACCTCCAACAAACACCTGGACAAAGTTATCCAGCAGGCTCTGTGTAGACCACTCCCACCTGCCTCCAGAGTCCTTACTCCCCGGCTGCCTCAGAGATCTTCACACCTGCATGCCTCCGATTCCACACTGAGTTTAATGAGAACCCATTCAAAGGATAAAGAACTGTAAGCCCAGACAGAATTTCCACAACTGAATTTTCTGAGCCTAGGTGACAAAGTTAAAAAGCAAGACATTTATGACCTCACTCTGACGGGTCTCTGAGTTTTACGAAACATGAAGTAAAGGATCTTCTGCAAACTGCTCCTTCCCAACTTGGCACAGTTCTGTCTTAATCACTTTCCCAAATAGGGTTTTCCTGCCTGAGAAGACTCCCCCTACTTTGTTTACCTATAATCAGTCACAGATTCAACAGCAGAATTGCTAAAAAATTCTTTTTTCTTTTTTTGATGGAGTCTCGCTCCTTCGCCCAGGCAGGAGTGCAGTAACATGATCTCAGCCCACTGTAACCTCTGCCTCCTGGGTTCAAACAATTCTTGTGGCAGCCTCCTGAGTTGCTGGGATTATAGGTGCTCACCACAATGCCCAGCTAATTTTCATGTTTTCAGTAGAGACGGGGTTTTTCCATTTTGGCCAGGCTGGTCTCAAACTCCTGACCTCAAGGGATCAGCCCACCTCAGCCTCCCCAAGGGCTGGGATTATAGGCATGAACCACTGCACCCAGCCAGAATTGCTAAGAAATCCCTAAGACCATCTACCTCAAAGTTTACAAGCTCCTATCCAGTTGCCTATCCAGTTGCTGTAGATAGCATACTTATTTTTATTTCACCTATACAAGTCTGCCGGGGTTTCTACCCCAAACTTTGCATGGGGAGAGTTAAATGTATTTTGGGGAAAACCATGGCTTCTTTCATTCCCCTCAAGCCTCACCACCAACCCCTGGCTACTACCAGGCTGTTTCTCAGTTTATGTTACCAACCTGGCCTCTGATGACAGATCTGAGTTTTGGCCACTGAGGCTGGTCCAACCTCCAACCCATTCCAAAAATTCCTTCCCCAGCTGTCTCATATAGGGATGTCCTTGCCTTCCAAACCCAATTCACGTCTGAGACCTCCTCTGGGAGACCCATGTCTATTCCCAGCCCCACCTTGCCTTTTCCTGCCGGGCCTTCATATTGTTTATGTTGTTACTGGTTATACTTACGTCATAGGTGCAGAGACAGTAAACTCTAAAGAGATCTGCTGTTTTTCATCCAGAACAGGCTTCCTCATTCTTCTGGGAAATGTATATTTCCCTGACTCTAATTGTGAGGCTCCCATGGGGACAGAGAGCAGATCACTCTCTTCTGACAGATCCCATCCCCTTGGCCCTTGGTGACTGGGGCAGGATTGGGCACCTGATTCAAGCCAGGCCAGACATGAGCCTCTACTGCCCCACTGGACACAGACTTTGATCCAGGCTAGAGCCCTTACCCAGGATTTGTAAACTTGACCCCAGGGACAGCAAGTGTCAGTCCCTTTCTGGTGTCAAAGCTGGATGGAGCCACTCTGATGGCTGTTGCCTGACTTGCCACCAGTCCTGGGGAAAAAGCCAAAACACTAAGAAAACAGCAGAAAGGAGAAACGGAGGAGAGACTCCCTAGTGTTCAAGTTCTTGTTTACCTAAGACTTAATTGTTGAGCTTCAATTCTGGGAGATACTCTAGTATCCAATCACTCTTATCTTTCTTTTTTCTCCTTCCGTAAGTTTGAATTCAGTTTCTGTTGCTTACAATCGGAGTCTCAGTGAATATATAAATTGTCTGGGAACTATTTTGGTTTTGCTTGAAGAGCATTTCAGGAATGAAAAGCCTGCAGTTTGGGAACAAACTTTAAGAAGCAATAATTTTCAAGAGAACAGTGGAAGAGAGAAAAAAGTTTTAAGTCAGAAAGAGTGTATTTGTTATCCCTTATAATAATAATAGCTGTCATTACCTATGAGGTGTGTATTATCTCTGTTTTATAGGAGAGAAAACTAGCTCAACAAACCAAACAGCTAGAAAGCGACAGGTTGTGAATTTGGATGTGTCTGATTTCAAAGCTTAATCATTTCACCAGGCTAGAATATGTTCCTGGCATGAAAGGGAAACTTTCCTTTAATCTAATCTATTTTCAGAAAATACCTTAAATCAAATGTTGGAACTGAAAATTCCTGCTCCATATCCGTCATTAATAGTCAGCTACACATTCATTCATTCAGAGACATCCGTAGGAATTACAGCAGAATCTACTGACTCATTCATTCCTGGTACTCTGAAAGAAGTTCAGATAATTTATCTTACAGGAGCCAGACCTGGAAAAAAGACCCATACAAAAGTCTATCTGAAATATATACACCTACTCTGTACCCACAACAATTAAAATTTTAAAAAAAATTTTAAGTGTATCTGAAGGCAAAATGATGAAAAAAATTCTTGAGTGTCTAGGGCAGGGGTTGGCAAACTACGGCCTGCAGCCCTGCTGCCTGTTTTTGTAAAGAAAGTGGTATTGGAACGCAGCCACGTCGTTCATGTATGTATGAACTTTGCTGCTTTCCTGCTACAATGGCAGCAGAGTTATTGCGATGCAGTTTCCAATACTTACTGTCTGCCCCTGAAAGAAAAGGTTTGCTGTTCTCTGGTCTAGGGCAACAATTGAAACATAAAGAAGTGGAGAGCCAACAGTCTTTAGGCCACTTCTGCTCCTAGAAGACCTTCCAAGCTGAACTGCCCCTTGGATCTGCCCCTCAGAGAACACTCCACTGCTCAGCGAGCAACCTTATCGTAATCTAAATCACAGTCCTTCTTGTTCCCCACCCGACATTTCCTGCTCTTGCCTGGCTACTCACCTCCATTTTTCTTTCATTTTTCCTTTTCCATGTCCATAGCTCAAGTGTAAATCTTACCTCTGTCTCCTACTCCCTAAGGCAGTGGTCCCCAACCTTTTTGGTACCAGGGACCAGTTTCATGAAAGACCAATTTTCCATGGACAAGGGATGGGAGGGATGGTTTCGTGATGATTCAAGCGCATTATATATATTGTGCTCTTCATTTCTATGATGATTAAACTGTAATATACAACGAAATAATTATACACCTCATCATAAGTAAAATCAGTGGGAGTCCTAAGCTTGTTTTCCTGAAACTAGATGGTCATCTGGGGATGACGGGAGACAGTGACAGATCATCAGACATTAGATTCTCGTAAGGAGCATACAACCAACTTAGACCCCTTGCATGTGTAGTTCACGACAGGGTTTGTGCTCCTGTGGGAATCTAAAGGCCACTGATCTGACAAAAGGTGGAGCTCAGGTAGTTCCTAACAGGCCACAGGCTGGTACCAGCAGTGGCCCAGAGGTTCAGAAACATTGCCCTAAGGCATCTATTCACCTCTGCCCAGCCCTATGGCCTCCTCCTTCTTCCAGCTGCAGGACTCAAGCCCTACCTACTCTTGAGTTTGGCCAGTGAGCAGAGGTACTAGCAGAACAAAGAAGAAAAGAAATCGAGGTTGGGTGTTTATTGCCCTGGCTCCTTCCTGCTGGGCCGCTGCCTCCCCTACCCAAACCCATAGTCTGGAGGAGCCGCCCCAATTCCCCTACACTCCATAGACTCTGAAACGCATCCTTCCCTTTGCTTCCTCAGACTTGGGTGTCAGTGGTTTCTGGCTGTTGCTACCCTGAGGAACTGCACTGGCTCCTACTGGTTTTCCTAAACCTTGCTCAGTTCTGTGTAATAGTCCCTCTATTCGTTATCAATTGTTGTGTAAAGAAATACTCCCAAAACTTAGTGCCTTAAAACAAACATTGGCCGAGTGTGGTGGCTTGTGCCTCCCAGCACTTTGGGAGGCCGAGACAGGTGGATCACGGGACTCAGGAGTTTGAGACCAGCCTGTCCAACATGGCAAAACCCTGTCTCTACTAAAAATACAAAAAACTTAGCCAGGCGTGGTGGCAGGTACCTGTAATCCCAGTTCCTGGGGAGGCTGAAGCAGGAGAATCACTTGAACCTGGGAACCAGGGATTGCAGTGAGCCAAGATCTCGCACTGCATTCCAGCCTGGGTGACAAGAGTGAAACTCCATATCAAAAAAAAAAAAAAAAAAAAAAAAAAGCAAGCATTTATTATGTCACACAGTTTCTGAGGGGCAAGAATCTAGTAGCAGCTTTGCTACTAGATTCTAGTTCCAACTAGGTTCTGGTTCCAACTCTCCCATGAGGTTTTGGTCAAACTACTGGCTGAGGATGCAGTCATTTGAAGGCTTGAGTGAGGCTGGAGGATTCACTTTCAAGTCCACTCACACGTTTGTTGGGAAGAGGCCTCAGTACCTTGACACAGGGGGCTCTCCAAAGGGTTTCTTACAACATAGCTGGCATGAGAGAGTGACCAAGATGTATTTTATAGCCTCATCTTGCAAGTAATAGTGATAAGGTAAAAAATCAGTTATTCTTCTATGTGTGGGTTTGTTTCTGGACTCTCCATTCGGTTCTATTGCTGTATTTTTCTGTTTTTATGCTGATACCACACTGTCTTTTTTAACTTTTTTTTTTCTTTTGTTGAGACAGGGTCTCACTTTGTCATCCAGGCTGGAGTGCAATGGCACAATCACAGGTCACTGCAGCCTCAACTTCCTGGGCTCAAGCAATATCCTCCTACCTTATCCTCCAGGGTACCTGGGAATATAGGTGCACACCACCATGCCCAGCTAATTTTTTTTTGTATTTTGGTTGGTGGGGGCAGAGTTTGCCATGTTGCCCAGGCTGGTCTTGAGCTCCTGGGCTCAAGTGATCCGCCTGCCTCAGCCTTGCAAAGTGCTAGGGTATAGGCATGAGTGACTGTGCCCAGCCTTCTTCAATGTTTATTTTAGAATCAGGAGGTACATGTGCAGGTTACATAGTTCATGATGCTAAGGTTTGGGGTATGACTGAATCCATCACGCAGGTAACAAGCATAGTACCCTACAAGTAATTTTTCAGCCCTTACCCACTTTCCTTATCTCCCCTCTGTAGTAGACATCAGCGGCTATTGTTTCCATCTTTTTTTTTTTTTTTTTTTATGAGAGAGAGTCTCAATCTGAAGCCCAGGCTGGAGTGCAGTGGTGTAATCTTGGCTCACTGCAACCTCTGCCTCCTGGGTTCAAGTGATTCTTCTGCCTCCTGAGTAGCTAGGACTACAGGCATGTGCCACCATGCCCAGGTAATTTTTGTAATTTTAGTAGAGATAGGGTTTCACCAGGTTGGCCAGGCTGGTCTCAACTCCTGGTCTCAAGCAATCTACCTGCCTCAACCTCCCAAAGTACTGGTATTGCAGGCATAAGCCACCACACCAGGCCTCTGCATGAATTTTAAAATCATTTTATCTTAAAAAGAAAGAAAGAAAGAAAGAAAGAAAGAAAGAAAGAAAGAAAGAAAGAAAACAACAAAGTAAAAAGATAAAAAGAAAAAAAACATAAAAAAAAGAAATAAAATCATTTTGTCTTTTTTTAACAAAATAGCATGCAACAATTTTAATTAGCACTGAATTGACAGCAATTTGGAGAGAACTGACATCTTAATAATACTGAGCTTTCTGTACTATAAGCATAGTATATCTCTCCATTTGAAAAATCATCTTTATCTCAGCAATGTTTTATAGTTTTCACTGTTTAGGTCTTGCAATTCTTTGTCGGATTTTTATAATTAAAAAAATAATTTGAGTTTATAAGGAGAACTAGCTGGAATGATCATTTTAATTTTGAAGTAGGTGAAGAACATTGTATTTGGTAGGCACATTTATTTTTATATTTTCCTCTTATATCAAAAATTTAAATACTACAGGCCAGGCACAGTGGTTCATGCCTGTAATCCCAGCAATTTGGGAAGCCAAGGCAGGCAGATCACCTGAGGTCAGGAGTTTGAGACCAGCTGGCCAACATGGCAAAACCTTGTCTCTACTTTTAAAAATATGGCTGGGCGCAGTGGCTCATGCCTGTAATCCCAGCACTTTGGGAGGCCGAGGCGGGCAGATGACAAGGTCAAGAGATCGAGACCATCCTGGTCAACATGGTAAAACCCCGTCTTTACTAAAAATACAAAAATTAGCTGGATGTGGTGGTGCATGCCTATAGTCCCAGCTACTTGGGAAGCTGAGGCAGGAGAATTGCTTGAACCCAGGAGGCAGAGGTTGTGGTGAGCCAAGATTGTGCCATGGCACTCCAGCCTGGGCAACAAGAGCGAAACTCCATCGCAAAGAAAAAAATACAAAAATACCTGTCTCAAAAGAAAATTTTAAAAAAAATTAAATACAGATTCAAGGGCAACCTTAGGTTTTATTTTGCAAAATATATAAACATTCACATTCTGAATGCAAGGAAGGACAATAGCACTAAAACAAAATTGTTCATTTTCTCAAAGTGCAAAAGCAACTCACGTGGTTAAAAATTCCACTTTTTTTTCCATGAACATTGCTGCTGCATTTTACACATGAATAACTCGAATTATGGCTCTTTAGCTTAAGATGACTATATTATTTTAAAACTTCCTTGATGAATGTGATTTTTTCTTTGTTCATTCAAACTTTACACATGAAAGGATTAAATATTAACATACTAGTATTCTTCTAAATGAAACATTTTAAATGTATTTAAATGAGGTATACAGGTGTGTGGGATTATAAGACTTAATGTTTAGTGTAAAAATTGTAGCTCTTTTTACTCAATTGAGCGAGTTTAGAATAGTAGTATCACTCATTCTTTGTAAAGGTTTCTTTTTTTGTTGTTTTGTTTTGTTTCTATAACTTATTTTGCTTCAGCTGTTAGGATCACAGGAAATTACCAGGGTCTTGGGCTGTCCTGGGATTTGAAAGCTCAGAAGACTGAAATTTTCATAAGAATCTATTGAAAATGGTATTGTTTTTCTAATTTTAGTGTCTGTTCGTTGCTTGTAGATAGGAATTTTTGTAGAAATAGCTAATATCCTGCAACCTCACTTATTTTAGTAGCTTTTTTGAAGAGTCCACTGGATTTTCTACATGAATGATCATGTTATCTGTGAATCAACACAATTTTATTTCAACCTTTCTGATACAAATACCTTTTATTTATTTCTATTGGCTAGAATCTTCAGTATAATGTTAAGTAGAAGTGGTAAGAGCAGACATCCTACCTTATAACCAGTCTTAGGGGCAGAACATTTAGTTGGTAGCCATAAGTTTGATGTTATCTGTAGGTTTTTGATAAATAACCTAGAGCAGGTTGAGAAGTTCCCTTCTAGTACTACTTTGCTGAGATTTTGTTTTTGTTTTTGTTTTTAGACAGGGACCTCTCATGTCCAGGCTAGAATGCAATGGCACAATCACAGCTCACTGCAGCCTCCACCTCCCAGGCTGAAGCAATCCTCCCACCTCAGCCTCCAGGGTAGCTGACTACAGGTTCACACCACCACACCCAGCTAATTCTTGTATTTTTTGTAGAGATGGGGGTCTCGCCGTGTTGCTGAGGCTGGTCTCAAACTCCTGGGCTCAAGCACTCTGCCTGCCTCAGCCTCCCAAATTGCTGGGATTACAGGATTGCCACTGTGTCCAGCCTAGAATTTTTTTATTTTAATCATGAATCTGTCAGATTCATCAGATCTTTGGTAGTTTGTGCTTTGAAGGAATTTGTCTGTTTAACCTAAGTTGTTGAATTTATTGGCATAAAATTGTTAATAATATTCCCTTATTATCCTTTTAATAAATGTAGTAATGTTACCTCTATTTTTCTTAATATCACTAATTTGTTTTAGGCTGGTTGCAGTGGCTCATGCCTATAAGCCCAGCACTTTGGGAAGCTGAGGCAGGAGGATTGCTTGAGCCAGGAGTCTGAGACCAGTTTGAGCAACATAGGGAAACCCAGTCTCTACAAAAAATACAAAAATTAGCCATGCCTGGTGGTGCACACTTGTGGTCCTAGCTAATCTGGAGGCTGAAGCAGGAGGACTGCTTGAGCCCGGGAGGCTGAGACTATAGTGAGCTGAAATCATGCCACTGCACTCCAGCCTGGGTGACAAGAGTGGGACCCTGCCTCAAAAAAAACTTATTTTATTACTTTCTTCCTGATCATTCAACTAGAGATGAATTAATGTTATGGTTCTTCTTTAGGAATCAGCTTTTGGTTTTATTAATTTTTCTTTGTTATTTTCCTGTTTTCCATTTTACCAATTTTGGCTCTGATCTTTATAGTGTTCTTCCTTCCAATTACTCAAGGTTTAATTTGCTTTTCTTTTTCTAGTTTCTTTTTTTTTTTTTTTTTTGAGACGGAGTTTCGCTCTTGTTACCCAGGCTGGATCTCGGCTCACCGCAACCTCCGCCTCCTGGGTTCAAGCAATTCTCCTGCCTCAGCCTCCTGAGTAGCTGGGATTACAGGCAAGCGCCACCATGCCCAGCTACTTTTTTGTGTTTTTAGTAGAGACGGGGTTTCACCATGTTGACCAGGATGGTCTCGATCTCTCGACCTCGTGATCCACCTGCCTCGGCCTCCCAAAGTGCTGGGATTACAGGCTTGAGCCACCACGCCCGGCCGGTTTCTAGTTTTTTAATACAAAAACTGAGTCATTGATTTCACACCTTTCTTCTTTTTTTCTTTTCTTTTTTTTTTTTTTTTTTGAGACGGAGTTTCGCTCTTGTTACCCAGGCTGGAGTGCAATGGCGCGATCTCGGCTCACCGCAACCTCCCCCTCCTGGGCTCAAGCAATTCTCCTGCCTCAGCCTCCTAAGTAGCCGGGATTACAGGCACGCGCCACCACGCCCAGCTAGTTTTTTGTATTTTTAGTAGAAACGGGATTTCACCATGTTGACCAGGATGGTCTCGATCTGCTGACCTCGTGATCCACCCACCTCGGCCTCCCAAAGTGCTGGGATTACAGGCTTGAGCCACCGCGCCCGGCACCTTTCTTCTTTTCTAATGTAAATATTTATTATTTTGAAATTCCCTGTAAATCCTCCTGTGTCCTGTGGTATACAGACTTTGATATGTTGCATTTTCTTTTTTTTTTTTTTTTTTTTTGAGACGGAGTTTCGCTCTTGTTACCCAGGCTGGAGTGCAATGGCGCGATCTCAGCTCACCGCAACCTCCGCCTCCTGGGTTCAGGCAATTCTGCCTCAGCCTCCTGAGTAGCTGGGATTATAGGCACGCGCCACCATGCCCAGCTAATGTTTTGCATTTTTAGTAGAGACGGGGTTTCACCATGTTGACCAGGTTGGTCTCGATCTCTCGACCTTGTGATCCACCCACCTCGGCCTCCCAAAGTGCTGGGATTACAGGCTTGAGCCACCGCGCCCGGCCTGCATTTTCATTTTTATTTAGTTTGAAATACTTTCTCATTTCCCTTTTGATTTATTCTTTGATCCAAGGGTTATTTAAGGGTGCTTTATTTAGTTTCCAAATATTGATAATGACTGCTAATTTAATTTACTTGTGTTCAGAAAATGCACTTTGGAGGAATTTAATGCTTTTAAATTTGTTGAGACTTGTTTTATGGCCCAGATTATGATCTATCTTGGTAAATGTTCTGTGTGCACTTGAAAATAATTTGCATTCTGCTCATGTGGGGTGGAATGTTCTATAAATGACAATTAGGCCAAGTTGATTGATAATACTATATCAGTAAACAAAATTAAAGGAACTGTATTAGTCTGTTTTTACACTGCTGATAAAGCCATACTGGAGACTGGGTAATTTATAAAGAAAAAGAGGTTTAATGGTTTCATAGTCCCACGTGGCCAAGGAAGCCTCACAATCAAGGCACAAGATAAAAGGCACATCTTACATAGTGGCAGGCAAGAGAGAATGACAGCCAAGTGAAAGGGGAAACCCCTTATAAAACCATCAGATCTCGTGAGACTTATTCACAGCCCCAAGAACAGCATGGGGAAAACTGCCTCTATGATTCAATTACCTCTCACCGGCTGCTTCCCAAAACATGTGGGAATTACGGGAACTACAGTTCAAGATGAGATTTGTGTGGGGACACAGCCAACCATATCAGGAACCCCTAAAAAAGTATTGAGTGTGGAAAATTCCAAAAAGCTTGATGAGGGATACAATTTTTGGATGTTAGAATTATTTTGTATTTCAAGTTAAACTGCTTTCCCCAGCCATGTTTGTTCCTCCTCTTTTTTTTTTTTTACCTTCAACCTGGTGTTGACATAAAGAAAGAAAATGAGGCAAAAACAGGTAAATATTTATTTGAGCCAAGGATGAGGACTGCAGCCTGGGCGACACTTTCAAATTACCTTGGGAAGTGCTCTGGAGAACAAAAAAGTGCCTCGAGTTTTTAAAGAAAAAAGAATGAATCAGGAGAGGGAGCAATTCAAAAGTTATTTGTCAGGAATTCTCATTGGTTTAGAGAAATAACATTGGTTAGTGATTGGCTGTATGTTACTGAACTATAGGGTATGAGTTATGGTGTCCAGCCTGTGGCATTGTTAGGTTAATTCACAGCTATTTATGGTGACACTCAGTCTAGAGTCTATATAACAGGAAGATTCAAGAGATGATTATTCAGTTACTCAGCTGGAGGTGGAGAAATGGGACTTGACTGCTGCCTCACTCCTATGCCTCTCTGGGCCTGATCACTTTCCTCAGATAAAAAGTTGTCTTTTCTTTCTCACTGGCATGATTTCCTACTAGATGTGAGGAAGCACAAAAGAGCCTACCCCCAGCTAAGGTTGTGGGCTTGCTTTTCAGTTCTAGGTCTCTGTTATCTTCTCCCAAAGGCCCCTGATCATTTGGCTAGCTTTCCTCTTTTCTTCTGAGCTGATGGGGGTAACAGAATCACAAAAGTGAAAACATTGTAAGGGTTTCAGAAATCTTATCAAAATCTCATTGTAAGTTACAAATTCCCTTTCGGTTCTGCCTACCCAACACTGATGTTGTAGGAGGCTGGTAGTAAAGGGAGAAGTAAGATATAGCCCTTGCTCGAAAGCAAGGATCATCACATTTCTTCTGTAAAAGGCCAGTAGTAAGTATTTTAGGCTATGGGGGGATGTTGTGATATAATAAGAAATATGTATTTGGTCTCTGCCCCTAGTTCCTGGCCCACAGCTCTTGGAAACTCTGAAGGGGTAAACGTCTGTTTATAGGCTAAAGAGATGGCTGAAGGTTAGGGGTTTCTAAGCAGTTTCAGAAACAGGGC
Source organism: Saimiri boliviensis (assembly GCF_048565385.1). Classification (NCBI taxonomy): domain Eukaryota; kingdom Metazoa; phylum Chordata; class Mammalia; order Primates; family Cebidae; genus Saimiri; species Saimiri boliviensis. The sequence continues at coordinate 28,978,272 of NC_133455.1, read as the reverse complement.
TGGTTGCCAGGGGAAGTGATCATGTGAGTAGAGGTTTGGAACTTTTAGTCCCACCCCACCAACCTCCAGAGAGAAGAAAGAAGTGATAGGTTGAGTTGGTCATCAGTGGCCAATAATTTAATCAATTGTTCCTGTATAATGAAGCCTCCATAAAAACACCAAAGGACTGGGTTTGAAAATATTCTTTTTTTTTTTTTAAAGACAGGGTCTCGGCCGGGTGCGGTGGCTCAAGCCTGTAATCCCAGCACTTTGGGAGGCCGAGGCGGGTGGATCATGAGGTCGAGAGATCGAGACCATCCTGGTCATCATGGTGAAACCCCGTCTCTACTAAAAATACAAAAAATTAGCTGAGCATGGTGGTGCGTGCCTGTAATCCCAGCTACTCAGGAGGCTGAGGCAGGAGAATTGCTTGAACCCAGGAGGCGGAGGTTGCGGTGAGCCGAGATCGCGCCATTGCACTCCAGCCTGGGTAACAAGAGCGAAACTCCGTCTCAAAAAAAAAAAAAAAAAAAAGACAGGGTCTCACTGTCTCCCAAGCTGGAGTGCAGTAGTACAATCACGTCTCACTGAAGCCTCTACCTCCTGGGCTCAAGTGATTCTCTCACCTCAGCCTCCTGAGTAGCTGGGACTACAGGTACATGCCAGCAGGCCCAGCTAATTTTGTATTTTTTGTAAAGACAGGGTTTTGCCATGTGACCCAGGCTGGTCTCAAACTTCTGGGCTCAAGCAATCCAGCCAACTCAGCCTCCCAAAGTATTGGGATTACAGGGGTGAGCCACAGTGCCTGGCCTGAAGAGCTTCTTGATAGCTGAACACATGAAGGTACCTAGAGGGTAGAGCACCCAGAGAGGGCATGGAGGTCTTCCTGATGCATCTCTTCCATCTATCTGTTCGTTGTATCTTTTATAATAAATAGATAAACATAAGTTAAGTGATTCCCTGAGTTCTGTGAGTTGTCCTAGCAATTTAGCTGAACCCAAGGAGAAGGTCATGGGAACTCCAATGTATAGTGTTACCAAACTGAACTAGGGCCTGCTTGCCTGGCACAGTAAGGCCAAACATCCATGCTGAGATTTTGCAGTAGGAGAAGGAGGGCATTTATTTGTAGGGTACCATGCAAGGAGAATCTGGTAGTTCATGCTTAAGATCTGACCTCTGCCAGCCAAGTGTTTTTAAAGGTAGAGGTAAATTTCAGGAAGGCAGAAGTTACAGGCAAAATTGTAAATCAATATTTGGAGTTTAAACATCAATTTAGCCTAAAAAGCCAGGATATCCTGAACCAAGGGCTTACAGGTCATGGGTTGATTCAAAGATTTTCTGATTTGCAATTGATCAGGGAAGGAAAGCTTTGTCTAAAGACTTGGGGTCATCAGAAAACAATGTTAGGTCTGGCCTAAGGGTGTGGCTTCCTCCTGGCCCCTGAGGAAGAAATTCAGAACAAAGAATGGCAGCCAGAGTTCAGTCCTCAGTTTTCCCCTTATCTGAGGTCTGTGTGCCAGTGGATTCATTTGGCAGGGGTCTGGATTTCTAAAAATTGACTCAGGGATATTTGTTCACATGTTATCTTTAGTTTTTATAGTGAACCAAACATCTCATGACTCTACTTCCTTGGCTATTATCTGAAGCTACTATTACCTTCTTATTCATTTACTTCTCAGAACTAGCTAGGTTCCCAGAATCTCCCTTGAACGAACTCAAGATTTGCCTTCATTTCCATGCTTGAGGGTACCTAGCAGGGGCCTCTGTTCCATCTTAATAGCTGGTTGGCCAGAAGCACAGATCACAACCTTGGGCTAGCGCTTGGCATCTGAAGTAGTCTTATGGGACAGGGTCCTCAACCCACGGGGTCTGACACTATCTCTAGGTGGATAGTGTCAGAATCGAATGGAATGATAGGATGCACAGCTGGTGCCTGATGAGAATTCCTTGGTGTACAGAGAACAAGCCACACACATCTAGTGTCAGAAGTGAAGTACTGAGTGGTGTGAGTAGAAAGGAAAACCATCGAGTAGGCAAAGGGCTTTGGACCGCTGGGAAAGCACTGCTTGTCTGTCCGCCAGGACATTTCTCAGCTGGACTAGTGAAGTGATCACGTTATTCTCTTAAACCTCCAAGGCACAGATGATGCTCTGCATAGCTCCAGGGAGCATCATTCACTTAGACTGTAGGGAACGGCACCCCCTGTAGCTGTCCAACATGGTGGCTCAGTCCACTTCACGCGCCTGTCATATTCTCGCTCTCTCGCCACTTTATCCCCACCACCACCCTATACGACCACACCATGCTCAGAAAACCCTTGCCTAGCACACTCCTGGACTATTCACATCATAACAACAGTAGGAGATGATGCAAATAGCAACATTAATATCCACAAGCTAAAATACAGCATGGCTTCATTTTCTTCTTGTTTTCTTTCTCTGATATATCAGGTTGCATTTCTGGCTGTGAGAAAGACACTCACCCGTCCAATCCCAAAGAATGGACTTACAGGCACAAAGAACAGAGAAAAGAGAGACTTTTTGTTTGTTTATTTGTGTGTGTGTTTGTTTTTGAGACAGAGTTTTGCTCTTTTCGCCCAGCTAGAGTGCTATGGTGGGATCTCGGTTCACTGCAACCTCTCCCTCCCAGTTCAAGTGATTCTCCTGCCTCAGCCTCCCGAGTAGATGGGATTACTCAGAGACCAGCCTGGCCCACAAGGTGGAACTCCATCTCTAGTAAAAATTTAAAAATTAGCCGGGCATGCTGGCTCACACCTGAAGTCCCAGCTACTCGAGAGGCTGCAGCGTGAGAATCACTTGAACCTGGGAGATGGAGGTTGCAATGAGCTGAGATCATTCCACTGCACTCCAGCCTGGGCACCCGCCACCATGCCCAGCTAATTTTTTTATTTTTAGTAGAGATGGGGTTTCACCATGTTGGCCGGTTTGGTCTCGAACTTTTGACCTCAGGTGATCCACCTGACTCGGCCTCCTTAAGTGCTAAGATTGCAGATGTGAGCCACTGTGTCAGGCCAAAAGTGAGACTTTTTAGTAACAGTCTTGCAAGACCAAGCATCTGGTGGACAGGCACACACAGGGTAGCTACAGCAGATAATTTATCTCCTAGCACGCAGGTCCCTCCCCCAGTTCCTCATTGGTCAAGTACTATGGGTTAGTTTCATTATTCCCCTTACAAGGTTATACCCTGGTCCCCTTCCCCACTTAAATTTTGATTTCCCAAAAACAAAACTTTCTTCCCTTTCATGGGCTGACCCCTCCTCTACATTCCGTTTGCTTATTGTGATCTTCTAGGTGCATGAGCCGTGTGATTTGTTACATTCGGAGGCGGCCGTCAGTACTTAGATTTATCATACTTTGAAAGGGGACCATTTAAAATGTTTTTTCACATGGCTCTATGTCTTATTTATCTTGGGCCATTTTTTAATTCCCTAAACTAGCGGTTCCCAGCCTTTCTGGCACCAGGGATTGGTTTTGTGGAAGATAATTTTTCCACAGATGGGAGCAGGATGGGGAGGATGGTTTCATCAGGCATTAGAGCCTCCTAAGGAGCATGCAACTTAGACACAACTTAGACCCCTCACATGTGCACTTCACAGTGAGGTTCATACTGCTGTGAGAATCTAATGTAGCTGCTGATCTGACAGGAGGCAGAGCTCAGTGGGCAATGGTCGCGATGGGGGCAACTGTAAATACAGATGAGCTTTGCTCACTTGTCTGCTGCTAGCCTCCCACCGGGCTGCCCGGTTCCTCACAGGCCATGAACAGTTTGCAGACTGGCTGTCAGTAGTGGCCCAAGAACAGTAGTGGTCCAGCTAGTTTAGGGAATTGAAAAATGGCCCGAGACAAATAAGACATAGAGCCCTGTGATAAAACATTTTAAATGGTCCATTTTCAAGGTATGATAGATCTAAGTACTGACAGCCAGCCTGTGAATGTAACAAACAGTAGTGGTCCGTGGCCTGGGGCTTGGGGTCCCCTGCCCTAAACTGTATTGGATTCAACAGGCTAACTCTTGAATTCTAGAGACCTCCAAGAACTCAGAGGCACTCCAGGAACCAACAGAAGGAATTCAACAAACAATACTTTATTCACTAAGGAAAGATGGAACCCATTTGCCGGGCATGATGGTACATGACTGTAATTCCAGCTACTCAGGAGTCTGTGACAGGAGAATTGCTTGAACCCAGGAGGCAGAGGTTAGAGTGAGCTGAGGTCATGCCACTGCGCTCCAGCCTGGGCAACAGATAGAGACTCCATCTCAAAAAAAAAAAGGAAGGATGGAACCCACCTTTGGAGTTGTCTATATGCTTGTATATGAGATCACAAAATCAAAATCCTTCAGGCTTGTTACCAGTAAAGATTTTTAAAGAAATGTTTTGGAGGAAAACTGATTTGGAAGTTTCTAGTTCTACTGCCTTTTCAATCTTTGTATCAGTCTATGCTTATCTTTTCATTTCTTGGTACATTACAGTGTTCTCATTAAGTCACGCTTGAAATGCATGCTTATCCCATGCTCACAGTTACCTTTAGGGAGGGTTCGTGGCTAGTAGTCCTCTCCAGCAGGTGAGCTATAGCCACACCCAGTTGGTCACCACACAGAGGTTAGATCCAGACATACCACTGGAGGCCAGGAGTGGTGGCTCACACCTGTAATCCCAGCACTTTGGGAGGCCAAGGTGAGCAGTTCACCTGAGGTCAGGAGTTCAAGACCAGCCTGGCCAACATGGTCACACCTCATCTCTACTAAAATTAGCCGGGCATGGTGGCTCACGCCTGTAGTCCAGTTTCTCAGGAGGCTGAGACATGAGAATCACTTGAACCTGGGAGGCGGAGGTGGCAATGAGCTGAGATCATGCCACTGCACTTCAGCCTGGGCAACAGAGTGAGACTTGGTCTCAAAAAAACCAAACAACAAACAAACAAAACCCAGAAATACCATTGGAGAGAACTTTTCCAAGTTCTCAAACAGACTGAACTGATAAAGTGGAGGTTGAGAAAAAACATTTGAAGCGAGAGTTGCCCTGTCCATCTCGTGGAATTTCTGTAGGCCAGATCCTGTTGCTTCTGCCACAGGGTGGCCAACCAACCTTGGAGCTGGGAGAAACTAGGAAAACTGAGACATTCCCTAGGGCAAACAGATACCAGTTGCTCAAGGTAGAACTAAGGGTCAAAATGGACCAGGGTCCGCTCAAGAAGATGGGCTGTGGATGACTGAAGAAGGCAGACAGAAACAGTCAGGGGGGGTATGGTATTAGGGTTTTCCTGAAAAACAGAACCAATAGGAGATAAAGAGAAATGAGGAGATTTATTGTGAAAATTGGCTTGGTCGAGCATGATAGCTCATGCCTGAAATCCCAGCACTTCGGGAGGCCAAGGTGGGTGGATCACGAGGTCAAGAGATCAAGATCATCCTGGCCAACATGGTGAAACCCTGTTTCCACTAAAAATACAAAAATTAGCCAGGCATGGTGGTGCACGCCTGCACTCTCAGCTACTCGGGAGGCTGAGGCAGCAGAATCGTTTGATTCTGGGAGGTGGAGGTTGCAGTGAGCTAAGAATGTGCCACTGCACTCCTGCCTGGGCAACAAGAGTAAAACAAAAAAAAAAAAAAAAGAAAGAAAGAAAAGAGAAAAAGAAAGAAAGGAAAGAAAAGAAAGAAAGAGAAAGAAAGAAAGAAAAGAAAAGAAAGAAAGGGAAAGAAAATTGGCTTACACAGTTATGGAGGCCTTCAAGAAGTCCCACAATTTGCCATCTGCAAGCTGGAAAAGAGCAAAGCTGATGCTGTAATTCAGTCCAAGTCTGAAGGCCTGAGAACCAGGAGTTCTGATGTCTGAGGGGAAGAAGAAGATGGATGTCCCTGCTAAAGAAGAAAGAGAGAAAAAAAGAAAGAGAGAGGGAGAGAGAGAGAGAGAATTTGCCCTTCTTCCACCTTTTTTGTTCTATTTGGCCCTCAACACATTGGATGATGCCACTCACACTGGGCAGAGTGAATCTGCTTTACTCAGGTGACTGAGCAGAATGCTAATCTCTTCCAGAAATGCCCTACAAAAACACCCAGGATTAACATTTTACCAGCTAGCTGGACATCCCTTAGCCCAGTCAAGTTGACACCTAAAATTAACCATCACAGACATGGAAAGTGGCAAACCCTGGAGATCTGCAGAATATGTCAGAATCCAAAACCTCAGCAAGGTTGGTAAAAGAAGGCAGAGGCAAAGAGAATCAGACTCAAGTATTATCAGAGAGCTCATCAATTTTCTGCTTTAGATCTCAGGGCAGGAAAGGCCCAGGACTTATGAAATATTTGGAGCCTGTGAAAATATCTAGGACCTTAAAAAACAGTATTGTTCTAAAATACAGTTCAAGACTAGCCTGGGCAACATGGCAAAACCTGTCTCTACAGAAAGTAGAAAAATTAGCCTTGGTAGCTTGCACTTGTCCCAGCTACTCAGGAGGCTGAGGTTGAAGGCTCATTTGTGCCTGGGAGGTGGAGGTTGCAGTGAACCAAGATCACACCACTGCCCTCCAGCCTGGGTAACAGAGCTGTCTCAAAAAAAAAAAAAAAAAATTAATAAAACACAAAGAGAAAATTTAAAAAATATAAGTTAATAAATGTGAAATAAGTGTGCATAAAGCATCATATTGTCAACTTCATTAATTGTTCAATATTGCATTGATAAAATGTTCTTATATTGGGAAAGACATTGCAGATTAGCATAATGGTGAAGGGCATGGACTGTGAAGCCAAATTGCCTGTGTCCAAATTCTGGCTCCACTGTTTACTATGTAACTTTCAGCAAGTTATTCAACACATCTGAGCTTCAGTGTCCTCATTCTTTCTAATCCCATGAATAAAATGTGGATAATTATATCACTAACCTCATAGATTTTTTTTTTTTTTTTTTTTTTTTGACAGAGACCTGCTTTGTCACCCAGACTGGAGTGAAATGGCATGATCTCAGCTCACTGCAACCTCTGACTCCTGGGTTCAAGCGATTCTCCTGTCTCAGTCCCCTCAGCTGGGACTACAAGCATCCACCACCATGCTGGCTAATTTTTGTATTTTTAGTAGAGATGTGGGTCACCATATTGGTCAGGCTGGTCTCAAACTCCTGACCTCAGGTGATCCACACACCTTGACTTCCCAAAGTGCTGGGATTACAGGGATGAGCCACCAAGCCCAGCCACAAACCTCATAGATTTTTAAGAGGATTAAATGGGCAAAAGACTTGGAACAATACATGGCACTTTCTCTGTACTAGATGTGTACTAATTGTTGTTATTATTTTCTCACTTGGAAAGATTCCAAAACATGAACTGATATGTAAGAAATCATAACCCAATTAAATGAATTATTCATACATAATTTTAAAAGCAAAATTATAAAGGTTCTTTCCAAAGAATTTCTTAAAACATTTTATCAATGAAAATTTCAAGCAAATACAGATGTAAAAATAAATATGCAAAGAGAGGCTGGGCACGATGGCTCATGCCTGTAATCCCAGCAGTTACAGTTGTATTGTGATATGGCAGGTGCTATTTTAACGTTTGCCGCAATAGGTAGACAAGCCTGAAAGAGTTCTGAAAAAGCCAAGCCGGCTGCTTTTCTCTTCCAACCCAGACAAAATCCATCTCTAAACTGGGCCAGTTTAAGGTCAATAAGTGATTGTAATCAGCTGGCTGAAATGGGCGCTTCCTGGAATGGCGAAGCTTTGCAGTTCTTGCCAGAAGTCGTTGCTGTGAGGAGCAGGGTTCAGAGTTGAGCCTTCAACACCAGACCTCTGCGATGGGCTTCAGGAATAGAGGCCCCATCCCTTTCTCAGAAGGTAAGGCTCGGTCAGGTGAACCACATTGGTCGTTTGGCTCTAACAATAACCGCGCCTTAGAATGAACACTTCAGGCCTATTTTGTCTCTTTACAGACTCATAATAACCCCTTGCAGAGTAAGGAAGGTGGGTGACTTCTAGTCCCGGAGGCAGGCAACCTGCAAGAGCCAGAGGTCAGGGCTCCTGGCAGGGGGCGGGGATAGGGCGGACGAGGGGCGGGGCTAGGAGGGAGGGGCGGGGCCAGTGGAACGGGGGCGGGGCCCGAGCGCTGGAGGCAGGCAGGCTGGTGTGCGGCGGAGGTGGCCTTGTCTGGTCTCCCCAATCCTCTGAGCCCAACCAGCGCAGCAGAGACCCTTTCTGCAGGACAGAGATCCCTCTAGCCAAGTCAACTCGTTCTTCCGTCCCTCACGGCCTCCATAACCCCATCCAAGCAGGAGGCGAGGCTATTGGAGTGGAAGAGTAAGGAAGGCAGAAGGTAAGGGCCCAAGGACCAACCGGTGGGTGGAATAAGCTGGAATACTCGGTCTTCTTCCACACCTACTCTTAGGCTGCTCCTCTGCAACCAGGCTTCTCTGGGAGATCTTGTCTTTTACAAAACGCGTGCCCTGCCTTGTTACTAAGTCTGATTATTTTGCTGTAACTAGGAATTAAATTGACTTAGGAGACCCAGATGCATTGGGAGTAATTGGATCTCGGGCTGACAGCACTCAACCCCTCCTCGCCACGAGGCAAGGTGGGCGTGGTTATCGTGCGGAGCAGCAGAGTCAAACCTGCAATCAGAATAGGTTCACAAGTGCAAACCTAGGACGTTGGCTGATTGCTCATGGTGTTCCTAGAAGTGAGATAGATGGGAAGCCTACTAAATCCTTCCTGGATCTGCATAAGCAGAAAACTTCTAGGTCAAGTGAACAAAAGTTTAAGCTGAATCATAAAAAATAGAGTAATGGTGCTCAACCAATTTTCAGACTTGAACCTGTGTACAGACCTTGAACCCCTTGAATAAAGGAAAGGTCAGATCCCTGTGAGGAAGGACCTGGGTACGCTACTGAAAATATATATACTGTTAATCTTTCTCCCAGCCTAGGGGAGGGACCTGTGGCCTTTTTCCAGGATAACTGTACATTGGGGAAGAGATAACTCTACATTTCCTTTCGGAACTTCTTGACATGTGCTCTGAACTGAAGTTGATTTCAGGAGACCCAAAACATCACTGTGGTCCACCAGTCAGAGTAGGGGCTTATGGAGGTCAGGTGCTCAAAGAAGTTTTAACTCACAGTGGGCCCAGTGGGTCTCCAAAACCATCTGCAGTTATTTCCTAGGTTTAAGAATACATAACTGGAATAGACATACTAAGCAGCCGGCAGAGTCCTCACATTGCTTCCCCAACCTGTGGAGAGAGGGCTGCTATGGTGGGGAAGGCCAAGTGGAAACCATTAGAACTGGCTCTACCTGGGAAACTTGTAAACCAAAAGCAAAGACAAGTTCCTGGAGAGACTGCAGATATTAGTGTCACCATCAAGGACTTGAAAGATACAGAGGTGGTGATTCCTACCACACTCCCGTTAAACTTATATTTGACCAGCACAAAAGACAGATGGACCTTGGAGAATGACAGTGGATGACTATAAGTCAAATTACATACAGTTTTTTTGATTTACTTCCTTTTGGTGTTCATTTAAAAGTAATTTAAAAGTATATTGCCCCAGGCCAGGTGCAGTGGCTCACACCTGTAATCCCAGCATTTTGGGAGGCCGAGGTGGGAGGATCACGAGGTCAGGAGATCAAGATCATCCTGGCTAAGATGGTGAAACCCTGTCTCCACTAAAAGTACAAAAAATTAGCTGGGCGTGGTGGCACACGCCTATAGCCCCAGCTACTCAGGAGGCTGAGGCAGGAGAATCGTCTGAACCAGGGAGGTGGAGGTTGCAGTGAGCTGAGATCGCACCACGCACCACTGCACTCCAGCCTGGGAGACAGAGAAGACTCTGTTCTCCCTACCACCACTCCCACCCCTCCTACCCCCGCCCACACACACAAAAGTATTAAGCGAGGCCCCATTTTGGGGATGGAGAAAGGAAGAACATAGTAATTTTCCCTGGAGGGAAGCCTTATTCAGTGGTTCTCTCCCCATGTCTCTTGAGGTAGACAAAGGGCACAACATAAATGGTCATTGATATGTACCAACTGTTCTATACCACCCCCAAAACACAGTAATAATATAAATGGTCATTGATAGAGGCACAAAGATTAGGGCACATTCCTATACAGAATGCTATGTGGCTGTGAAAAAGACTGAGGTAGATCTATATGTACTGCTATGGACAAATGTATTAACACGTAATACATTGATGACTCAGAAATAGATGAAGTTGTAAAGTATGACTGTTTGTAAATGTGTTGGAAGAGTTCGTGGTAAAATGTCATCAGAGGTTTTTTTCTGGGAGTGGGATTGGAGAGTAACTATATTGGTGACAAAGCTTTCTGTTGCAAGTAAAAAAACAAAAACAAAAACAAAAACAAAAACAAAACAACCCACTCAGCCGGGGTTTAATATACAGTAAGAAAATGTCTTGCCGGGAGTGATGGCTCATGCCTGTAATCCCAGGACTTTGGGAGGCCAAGCCAGGCAGATCACCTGAGGTCAGGAGTTTGAGACCAATCTGGCTAACATGATGAAACTCTGTCTTTACTAAAAATATAAAAAATTAGCCAGGCGTGGTGGCGCGCGCCTGTAGTCCCAGCTACTCGGGAGGCTGAGAAACATGAGAATCGCTTGAACCCGGGAGGCGGAGGTTACGTTGAACCAAGGTCATGCCACTGCACTCCAGCCTGGGCAAGAGTGAGACTCTTTCTCAAAAAAGGAAGAAAGGAAGGGAGGGAGGGAGAGAGAGAGAAAGAAAAGAGAAAAGAAAAGAAAGAGAGAGTCTTATCTGGCAAAATAAGAAGTCCACGGAGACAGGGACCCTGGGGTTGGTGAAGGCAGCAGCTCAGGATTTCACTGGGGACCGAAATCCTTTCCATCTTTCTGCTTTCCATGTACTTCTAAGCAAAGTTCAGCAATGCTGTTGTGGAGTTCTCTAGCCAAAGTCACCTGTCAGAGGAGTCCTACATCTGCTCAGTAATAAGGCTTTGTTCTCAGGTGGCTCCTCTTGTGAGGGATAGGTACAGAGGTTTCAGGAGCCACATCCAAACTTAACAGCATTTATAGCAGAGAAAGCATTATGCTAATCTAGAACCTGTGAAAAGCAGACACCAAAACAGAATTAAATATGCTAGGAATGTATTAAGGGAAATGCCTTTAAGAGAAATTGAGGAGGAAGGTGATTGGAGGCTGGGAGAGCCATCAGAGATTGATGAAGGTGTTAACATGAGAGGGGGAAGTTAGAGTAGAAAGTTGGAGGAAGTGTCTTAGCCAGGTACTTCTAAGGAAAATACAGCAATGCTGTTGTGGAGTTCTCTAGCCAGAGTCAGCTGTCAGAGGAGTCCCACAGCTCTCAGAATCAAGCTGTCTTAATATCTCTGCCACACGCAGTCACTGGCTGGAAGCAGCCCCTGGGAAGTGTGGCCTCAGATGTTCAAAAACTACAGCAGCCATCCGTCAGTGGTACTCCCGGCTGCTGGAGGTCTGAGAGGACATTCTCTGGCATTCATGGGCATTCTTGTTTTTTAAGAACCAGTGTCCTAGCTAACGTCCCCTATGTGTCACATGTCCTGATTTAAACCAATTACTAGCAAGGGGAAGTGAGACCAGCACGACTGACTAAAGATAGACCAATCAGGACCTCAGGACCACACCCTCAGTCTCAGCTAGTGCCCACCTCGCCAGAAGCATGTGGCTACTGGGGGGAAGATGAGAAACTGCAAAAAATCTGGGTTCTGTTAGGAAGAAGGAAGTGGGGGATGAATGTCAGGTAAGTAAGCAACAGGGCCTACTACAGTAATGGGGGTACCTTTTGAACCTGTGTGTTTCTATATAATTTGGATTTTATCTTCTTTTTGAAGAGAAGTCTCGCTCTGTTGCCCACGCTGGAGTGCAATGGCGCAATCTCAGCTCACTGCAATCTCTGCCTCTATGATTCAAGCAATTCTTCCACCTCAGCCTCCTGAGTAGCTGGGATTACAGACGCCTGCCAACACGACCACCAAATTTTTGTATTTTTAGTAGAGACGGGGTTTCACTGTGTTGGCCAGGCTGGTCTTGAACTCCTGACCTCAGGTGATCCACCTGCCTCAGCCTCCAAAGTGCTGGGATTACAGGCATGAGCCACCAGGCCCAGTCATAATTTAGATTTTTTATGAGCATATATTACTTGTATAATAATAGTTTTTTCAGTTAGGAATGTTAAGAGAGTGGGACTTGGCAGAACAATATTCAGTTCCGTCACTAAGATTTATAATCTGTAGTCCTGGGCCAATACCATAACATCTTCAAGTCTTTATTATTAAGAAGCTGAAAGTGATTCTCAGGCTGGAAAAAGGCAAATATAAAAAAACATTAAAGAGATGTGGGTTTTTCTTGTGTCCCAGCGAAAAATTACTTTCTGTCTATAAAAAGTCTGAAACATGTTAGATTACACAACTTTAGGTTTAGTTATTGTGTTCATATTTTGAAGAACTGGAAAAAATTATTTTTCCTATTACTTTCCTGTAAGCACATTACAGAAAGTCACAATTTATTTTTAACGGGTTGAGTACATTGTTCTTTTAGTTTCTTTCAACTCCGTTGTTGGTTGAAATGATAGAACAACATATTTCCCAGCAAGTTATGAGGTTGGATGATAAGATTATGCAGTTATTTTGAAAATGATCAGTTTAGTTCTACTTTTTCATACAATGATATGTAATCTTGGGTTTTAACTACTTTAGTATGAATCAAAGCCCACTATCTTAATGTCATTTTAAAAGTTGAACAAAGATGCCTGCTAAGAAGACTGTAAACTTGGGGAACTATCATTAATTAGTGGATTTAAGTTTGGATATTTTCCAAGAGATACAGGTAGTTGCAGAATGAGGTGGTCTTCAGTGTCTACTGATATGTATTGACTGTCCAATGTCCTTAGTGCCCTCCCCAGGTGAAAAGTGATGTGAAGTCCCACTCTGAACCCAACCTCATCTTGACCACTCGCTTTAGGAAGTTCCCTCCCCCATCCCATCATTTCTTTTCATTGCACCCAGAAATTGCCTTCATACACTTTGTTTTTTTTGTTGTTGTTGTTTGTTTGTTTGTTTGTTTGTTTTTGAGACGGAGTTTCGCTCTTGTTACCCAGGCTAGAGTGCAATGGCGTGATCTCGGCTCACCGCAACCTCCGCCTCCTGGGTTCAGGCAATTCTCCTGCCTCAGCCTCCTGAGTAGCTGGGATTACAGGCACGCGCCACCATGCCCAGTTAATTTTTTGTATTTTTAGTAGAGACGGGGTTTCACCATGTTGACCAGGATGGTCTCGATCTCTTGACCTCGTGATCCACCCGCCTCGGCCTCCCAAAGTGCTGGGATTACAGGCTTGAGCCACCGCGCCCGGCCTGCCTTCATACACTTAATACAGTTCATTCATTTTACTTAATATACATTTGTTTGCTGTCTGTCTCCTATACAGTGTATAGAAAGCTGCGTGGTGAAAGGCATGGTGTCTGTTCCTCCCCACAGTTTATACCCAGCCTCTAACTCAGGATTTGGCACATCATAGGAGCCTAATAATTATCTGTTGAAAAGTGAATGAAATAAAAGCTACACTTACGCAACAAAGACTTCCTGACATTGTTTTCCGGCAACCAGCATCTTCTGTTCTGAGAATGTGGTGAACTTTCCTGTCTCATAGTGGATGATTCATTCTGTGGCCAGTTGGCCAGGGGAGGGCAGTAGCTCCTTGTTTCAAGCTTTTGCCTCCCTGTGCCTCTTCTATTGATGAGTTCTGCCCCCATCTGTTGGCAGTGGCCAAACCCCACGGATTCTCCCTGGGTTTTGCCTCCAGAATCCCACCCTCCTGTCACTGCCCTGGTGGCCTTCAAAATTTCTTGCCAGGATTCCCGCCCTGACCTCCTCACTGGACTGCTTGCCAGCAGTCTTGCCCAATTCCACCCCCATGTTCCTGTCAACTGCCAGAGATAGTATCATTAAGATATTTGAAAAATTAACTCTAGAGTTTAAAGACTCTCCTGCTCCACAAAACCGAGAGATAAGATCAAGTCCAAACATTTTGGCGTGAGGGTCAAGGTGTTTCACAATCTGCCTGGAGGTCCCTCTTGCAGCTCCTCTCTAATTACCCAGCCGGCTTCCTCCCAGCCTGGGTTCCAGCCACAGGGAGCCTTCTGGCATTGAGTGAATGCGTCTGACATGCCAGCATTTGATGCCAGCTATGCCTTTTGCCTGGCCTGGCTTTGCCTCTCCTCCTTCACCTTGATATCCTCCTCCTCCTCATCATCCATCTGACCTGACTTGGAATTACATTCTCAGGAAGGGAAGGCTGCCTAGCTGGGTTTGTTCATATCTCTATTAAAGCTCTCTTCACTTCATGCCTAAGTCTGCACTCTCAGCTCCTGCTGCTGTAGTTTCCAGCACCAAGGAGACTTGTTGGAACAGATGAAGGAAGAAAATTAAAACTTGAAAATGAAAAAAAAAAAAAAAAAGCCTATGCTACCCTCCCCCAACTTCTTATTTTCTTCTGCTTCTCTCTTCCATTGACTAATTATTCTGAAAGGCCTTTTTAGGGGGATGTTGGTTGTGCTTGTCTGCCTGACCATCTTTCCCTTTTCTGGAAACAGTACTCTTCTTTCCTGTGGGAAAACTTGCCCCATGTAGTTAGAGTGGGTTTGATGATATCCACCCTGCCATAGACCCAGGCTGCCCCCACCAAAGGACCCCATGCCCATGATCATAATAAATGATTCAGGACTGGGCACATGCCCGAGTAAGGCCATTTAAAATCCTCCTTAGATTTTCTTGCCTGGGGGATTTGGGAAGATGGCCTTTCCTTGAGGATGCTTAACTAGTAAGTTTGGGCTGCTAGTGATTATTATAACCCCTAGTAGAGAAAACCTGCTTAAGAGAAAGGGAATGTGATTTGACAACATCATTTGAGCTCCTAGATCAATCTGTGCCTGAATCCAACCAACTTTCCTTTATGTGAGCCAATAAATTCTCTTTTCGTTTATTCTAGTTAGTTTCTGCCAGTTGTACTTCAGAGTCTCCAACTACTATTCTTTTTTTTTTTTTTTTTTTTTGAGACGGAGACTTGCTCTGTCACTCAAGATGGAGTGCAGTGGCACCATCTTGGCTGGGACTACAGGCTCATGCCACCATGCCTGGTAATTTTTGTATTTTTAGTAGAGACAGGGTTTCACTATGTTGGCCAAGCTGGTCTTAAACTCCTGACCTCAAGTGATCCACCTGCCTCAGCCTCCCAGAGTGCTGGGATTACACACCTGGCCTATACTTTTAAAACAAAAAATACTTCATTATGACCTCCACTTTACTCAGAGAGGGTATGGATTAGATATAACAACATGTAAGGTCATTGTTGCACTGCTGTAAATACCAGAGACTGGGCAATTTATAAGCCAAGAGGTTTAGTTGGCTCACAGTTCTGCAGGCTGTGCAGGAAGCATAGCGGCATCTGCTTCTCGGGCTGCCCTAGGGAGCTTTTACTCATCAAGGTGGAAGCAAAGCGGGAGCAGGCACGTCCCACGGCGAAAGCAGGAGCAAGGGGTGGGGAGGTGCCACATACTGTTAAACCACCAGATCGCGTGTGAACTCAGAGCGAGAGGTCACTCATCACCAAGGGGATGGCCAAAGCCATTCATGAGGGATCTGCCACCATGTTCCACATACCTCCTCCCAGGCCCCACCCCCAACACTGAGGGTTACCTTTCAACCTGAGATTTGGTTGGGAACAAATATCCAAACTATCTCAATTAGTAAACCCAGGGCTTATTTTCTGGGTACTAAAGCCAGGGGCAAATCCACTTTTTTTCCTTCAGTGATTTCAGTGAACCATTGAGGTCATCCTCATTAATGCTCAGAAGAACCTGAAATAGAATTCTTACTCCTAGATCCTCTGTCAAAGCCCATCTCAAGCACAAAAGTTGTTTCATGGCTTCAGAATAGAAATAATATGGAACTCAAGAAAGGCCTCACACATTTTGGGGGTCGGGGGTGCACATTGTGTTTAAGAAGATGAAAAGAGAGAAGCCCAAGAAATGATAGGACTTTAAGATCTCTCTATATACAGGACTTCAAACGACTTTTTTTTTTTTTTAAGAGAGGAATTCTTCTAGAAGTTTTTAGGGCAAAGCAAAATTAGAGCCATTTTTGGAAAGGGAAATTGTAAAAGAGGCAGACTTGACAAGAACAAATGAGTATGAAAAAATCTGCTTTAAAGTCATCATTGGCAGTTTTAAAAAGTTGATGAGCCCCTGGGGTGATGTAGAGACAGGAGTGTGGGTGAAATGTCTGCAAAAATAAAATCAGCTAGATCCTCTGACTTCAAGACAACTTCTCTAAAGATCCATAAGAAGTTGTTCATAAAAGGAAGTGTCAGGCCTGGGTGCGGTGGCTCACGCCTGTAATCCAGTACTTTGGAAGGCCGAGGCAGGTGAATCACAAGGTCAGGAGTTCAAAACCAGCCTGGCCATGATGGTGAAACCCCATCTCCACTAAAAAAAAAAAAAAAGAAAGAAAATTAGCCAGGCATGGTGGTGGGCACTTCTAATCCCAGCTACTCGGAAGGCTGAGGAAGAGAATTGCTTGAACCCAGAAGGCGGAGGTTTCAGTGAACAGAGGCACCACTGCACTCCAGCCTGGGTGACAGAGCAAGACTCTGTATCGGGGGGAAAAAAGGCAGGGGTGGGTTGTCCAGGAGGCCTGAAGAAAGACAAGTTGTTATGTGGCTGTCTCATTGGCCTTCCTTTCTTTTGCCCTGTGGCTCCTTGAGATCACTGCCAAGTCTGGGTAAATAGAACATGCACTTCTTCTTTGACTTACTTATGCATTTGAGACACATTTACTGATCAGCTATCAGGGGTTAGACACTAAAGGGCACCAGTGAAGCTGGATTGCAAGACGCCTGCCTCAGCTCTCTACTCTTCACCATTGCTAGGCTAGATCATTCAACAAATATTTCCAATAATGCATATTTTGGGCTAAGCCCTGTATTAGGCACTGGGATGCCACTGAACCAGTTGTCCCTGCCCTGCAGTAATGGCAGCAGTTAGACAGCATTTGATTCTTTTTTTTTTTTTTTTGCATTTGATTCTTAAAGAAGACTCATAAGGCCGGGCGCGGTGGCTCAAGCCTGTAATCCCAGCACTTTGAGGGGCCGAGGCAGGTGGATCACAAGGTCAAGAGATCGAGACCATCCTGGTCAACATGGTGATACCCCATCTCTACTAAAAATACAAAAATTAGCTGGGCATGGTGGCGCATGCCTGTAATCTCAGCTACTCAGGAGGCTGAGGCAGGAGAATTGCCTGAACCCAGGAGGCGGAAGTTGCAGTGAGCGGAGATCGCGCCATTGCACTTCAGCCTGGGTAACAAGAGCGAAATTCCATCTCAAAAAAAAAAAAAAAAAAGAAGACTCATAGGACCCAAAATGACAATGTTGTAGGAAAAGGATACAATCAAACAACAGCATTAAGTGAGGCAATGGATAGGAAGTAGCCAAAGGATCTGGAGAGGCCAGATGCAGGCTCCAATGCTACTCTTTCTGCAAGGCTGAATGGATGCACCTTCTCTTTTAGATGAGGAGTCACTAATGTGACTGAACACCTTGCAACCCTGGTGTCCAAAAGGGAGGACAGGCTGAGTTTCCTATCCCCTGCTGGTCACATGGGTGTATTTTTGCTATGTAACTGCCTCAGTGGCAGAGCCCCTCTGCCCAGGGGTCTTACTGAGACCAGGTGCAAATTACCAATTTCACGGTTATCAGTAAAGTCTCACAATTTTCAGCAAACGGTTCTGAAACTTGCCTTGAATCCATGATTCCAAAATAACGTTGTTAGTCAGAAGGTTTCATGTCTTGACCAGGGATCAGTGCTGGGCCAGCTACCTGCTTCACTTCAGTGGCTCCTCTGAGGCCAATTCCAGGCCTACAGGAGTTAATCCTAGAACCCCTCCAAACCATTCCACACACTGCATCCACCGAGAGAAACAACACAACTCAATCAGATGATGTCACTCTGCTGCTTAAAATCAATGGCTCCCCATTCCCTCTGGATTAAATCTGTATTCCTGGAGGCAACGTGCAAAGCCAGTTAACATCTGTCCCCGACTCCCTTTACAAATTTCGTTTCTTCCCAACATGGGCTCTTCACTGCAGTCTGCATTGAGAAACGATCCTTCCCAACACTTTCCTCACTTTGGAAGTGCCCTTGGCTTTCATTTCGTTGCCAACTCCCACTCAGCGTGTGTATCACCTCCAGGAAGTCCTCCCTGGTACCCAGTCTACTATAGGTCTACTTTAGAACTTTATGATCACTTTTTTGGGGGGACTGGGGGTATAAAAATTTATTATACCTAAAAAATATTGCCACTAACAAATGCAGACCGGCGAGGACACCACGGTATGGGTGGAGGACAGCTAGCTCTTTGGGAAGTGAAAGGTTTGGGTGGCGTGGGCCTCATGCCATGCTGATTGGTCAGTAGACAGGAGGGTACATGCCAAACACCACAGGGCAGCAGGGCAGCAGGTGCCTGCTCTTATGTGCCCACAAGTGTTCCCTGTCTCATCTGGGGCTTTGAAGGGAGCACACCCAGAAGTGAGCAGCTGTAGCAAAGGAGCTTCCTAAGGTGCCCCTTCCAGGATTGTCTCAGAAGTCACAGCAACACTATTTTAAGCAGTATGTTTAGCTGGATGATTTCCACAAACTATCCGTGAAGTTTCTAACCATCATAATTCAGTGAAGTATAAAACATTACGTTATAGGCTATGGGGCCGGGCGTGGTGGCTCAAGCCTATAATCCCAGCACTTTGGGAGGCCAAGGCAGGCGGCTCTCCTGAGGTCAGGAGTTCGAGACCAGCCTGATCAACATGGAGAAACCCTGTCTCTACTAAAAATACAAAATTAGCCGGGTGTGGTGGTATATGCCTGTAATACCAGCTACTCTGGAGGCTGAGGCAGGAGAATCACTTGAACCTGGGAGGTGGAGGTTGCAGTGAGCCGAGATTGTGCCATTGCACTCCAGCCTGGGCAACAAAGGCAAAACTCCTCTCAAAAAAAAAAAAAAAAAAAAAAATTATCTAACAACAAAGCTTTAAATTTTTTTTTAATTAAAAAAAAAAATTACAGGCTGTGGGAAAAGATGGCAGCACCAATGGTGGCACCTTCCAGTCCTGGTGGTTCTAGGGGCAGGGAGAGGGGAAGGTCTTTTTTAAAACCAAGCCCCTCACTTCAAGCCACAAAAGAATTACTCTGGGGGGCCGGGCGCAGTGGCTCAATTCTGTAATCCCAGCACTTTGGGAGGCCGAGGCGGGTGGATCACGAGGTCAAGAGATCGAGACCATCCTGGTCAACATGGTGAAACCCCGTCTCTACTAAAAATACAAAAAAAAACTAGCTGGGCGTAGTGGCGCGTGCCTGTAATCCCAGCTACTTAGGAGGCTGAGGCAGGAGAATTGCCTGAACCCAGGAGGCGGAGGTTGCAGTGAGCCGAGATCGCGCCATTGCACTCCAGCCTGGGTAACAAGAGCGAAACTCCGTCTCAAAAAAAAAAAAAAAAAAAAAAAAAAAAAAAAAAAAAAAAGAATTACTCTGATAAATATTAAATTGTATTGAAAACAAAATGGAATAAAAAGCAGATACTACTCTATGTTGGGATGGAAGTGGGAGGAAAGACTGAGTCCTTCGAAGCAGGAAGGGAGACAGCAGGGGGAAGGTTCTGTGCCTGTGACCGCGGGTGGTCACTTGTGCTGCTCCATTTTTACTTTCAGTGGTCTCAGGAAGGTCCGATTTTTCTTCTCTTTCTCCCCCTTTCTATTGGCTTGAAGTTTCGCCAGCTGTCCACACGACCATCTCGACTCTCCTCAGTGTTTTTCTGCCACTCCCTTTCTCGTTTGGCTTTTTCTTGAGCTTTGATCTCTTCTTGCCTTTGTTGCTTCTTTTCATGAATTTTCTCTTTGGCTTCTCTCTCTTTCCTTTTAACTTCCAGCTCAGCAAAGAGTTTCATCGTCTGTTTATATACAGCTTGTTTGAACGGCTCAGAATCACCCACCTCTACAATCGTAGGTTTTCCTTCCTTTTTTTTAACTGTTTTTTTGGTTCTTTCACAGTGTGTTCCACGTATTCTTTTTCTGCCCGAGTTACATGCAGGGCCCTCTCCTTTTGCTCCTGCTCCAGTAGCAACTTGTAAGCTTTGTCCACAGCTTCAAAAGCCCTCTGTGCTCTGTCAGCATCATCTTGATATTTGTCAGGATGCGCCAGTGTGGATAACTGCCGAAACCTCTTCTTTATGTCTTCATCTGTAACTTCAGGATCTAACTGAAGAATCTCAAATGGGTTCAAACTGAAGTAAGAGGAACCAGGATGGGTCAGTCTTTCAATCTGATTTTTGGATGTTAGAACCAAGTCTCTCTTCTCTATTTGTTTCACCTCAGTGTAGACGGTCATAAATGCTGCTTCTGTGCTGCCTCCGCTGCCAGGAGTCCCGCTCTCTCCTGAAGCTGCCGTTTTCCTGGCACAGCCTCCACAGGACCCTTCTCTCTTATTTATTTATTTATTTATTTTTGAGATGAAGTCACTCTTTTCGCCCAGGCTGGAGTGCAACGATGCGATCTTGGCTTACTGTAACCTCCACCTCCTGGGTTTAAGCGATTCTCCACCTAAGACTCCCAAGTTGCTGGGATTACAGGCGCCTGTCACCACACCTGGCTAATTTTTGTATTTTTAGTAGAGATGGGGTTTCACCATGTGGGCCAACCTGGTCTCAAACTCCTGACCTCAGGTGATCCACCTGCCTCAGCCTCCCAAAGTGCTGGGATTACATACGTGAGCCACCGTGCCTGGCCGATCAGTCTTGACTGTAATTGTTTTACTGATCCACCCTTCTACGTAGATTAGTGGCTTGTTGAGAACAGGATATGTTTCTGTAGGGTCCTCCAGTTCCCCCTTACCCGCTTTCTTTCTTGGCCTGACTGCGAGTTCCTTTGGCCTCCCTGCGACCCAGCCAGCTGCATGTTTTCCCTGCAGGCTTGAACCCAAGCTAAGGCTTTGAACATTCCCAGGCACTGATGAAGATGCTTAGTTTGTTTTAAGTTGTTGCTCAAGACACTGACCTGAGCCAAATTCTTTAAACCCTCATATAAACTCCACACTCTGACCTCGTCGTGGTGGACACACCTAGGTAGAACATTGCTTTCTCTTTTGACCACTGGAGGATACATGGCAGCTCACTCTGTAAGTTTGTCCTCCTAATAAACACTTCAGACTGATCATCCTGGTGTAAGTGCTTCTTTCTTTGGAATCCCACCCAACCCCATCTCAAGACCATTTGGGGCTCTCTCTTGTGGGAACTTCCCTGCCTCGCTTTAGGGGCAATTCCAGCCACAAGTTTGGTTGGAGGGAACAGTATCTTTTATTTCTGATTCCTAGTTATCTATCACAGTTCCCTGCAGACATATGCCATTCAGTAAGTAAATGACTCTAGTGAATTGCTTTCTAGTGAAATGTATGCAGGTAGTTGGCATGCAGGTCGAAGGTGGCATGAGTACCAGATGGCTGCTCACAGCATGTCCTCCTGAGGCCCAGCTACACTCTCCACTGCAAATTCCATGAGCTATTATCTATATCTTTGTAATAATTTTCCCACCTGTCCCCCAATTATGCCACTTCAAATAGGTTCCTGCTGTTTGCAACTGGAAATGTCCTAAGCAAACATTACCTCATAGGCTTATTGAATTGGACCATTGTATTGATTTGTGCATCTCACTGTAAATTTTATCTAAAAAAAAAAAAGAAAGAAAGAAACAGGAGAAAAATTACCCCATGGTGTTGCCAGGAGGCACACATGAGATAATGCTTGCACAATGCTGTGTTAGTCAGGAATATTTTGAAAACAAGTGACCTAAACACAAATTGGATTAAGTAATAAATGGAACACACAGGCTCACAGAACTGGAAAACCTAAAGGTAGTTCTGTGTGTTTGTTCTCTATTGCTGCATTCTAAATTGCTGTAGCACCAGTTTAGCTGCGCACACCACTACCCATGTATTGTCTCACAGTTCAAGACTGAAATCATGGGGTCAGCTGGGCTGAGCTCTCATCTGGAGGCTCTGTGGATAATCTCCTTCCAACCCCATTCTTCTTGTTGGCAGCATTCAGTTGCTCACAGTTGTAGGACTGAAGTCCCATTTCCTCCCCTCAGCTCTCAGCTCCTAGAGGTTACCCATGGTTCCTTCCTATGTCCCTGCCACAGGCACTTCACGGCATGGATGTTTGTTTTTTTCCAGATCAATCAGAGTCTCTCTCTCTGACCTCCTCTTCTCAGCTCAGATGATGAGGTCACCTAGATCATCTCCTGATGATTTTAGGCATTCATAGTGACACTGGAGAGTTTCCTTGACTCCTTCATGGGACTTGCAACAGGGGTGACTCATTTACTCGGCTGCCATACTCAATCCCTTGTGGAAGGGAGCACATGAGCAATGGGTATGGGAACCCGAGCAAAAGAATCCTGGACCCACCAGCCACTTCTCTCCCATGGGAGCAGACCCTGTGTGAGTCCTGCGGCAGCATCCCAGGAGTGTTACAATGCTCTTTTAGCTCTGCTGTCCTGGTGAGGGAGGTGTCTGTGATACCCCTGAGCCCCAGGGGGCATGTTACCAGCTCAGTAACCCTTTTGTCTCATTGTGTGGGGTGGCTGCCCACCACTAGCAAGGGCAAAGGGCCAGTATGACAGCTTTTTGGGATCCTGCATCCAGTGCATCTCAAATTCTTGTCTATTGCCCAAGAGGAATGAGGTCACATGGACTTGAAGGATGGCAAATGTAGAGATTTTATTAAGCAGTGGAAGTAGCTCTCAGCAGATGAGGAGCTGGAAAGGGGATGGAGTAAGAAGGTGGTCTTCTCCAATGGCCAAACTCCTCTCCACCATCCCAGCCAAACTCCTCTCCAATCATAGTCTCCAATGTTCAGCTGCTTTTCTCCTCTCCACATTCAGACGCTTCTGTCTTCTGTCCTTCTCTGCCATGCTGCTCTGTTCCTCTTCCAGTGGACCTTAGGGTTTCTATGGGCACAGCACAGGGATGTGGGGGGCCAAAGGCAACATTTTGACAGGAAAGCAGGGATCTGAAGTTCTCATTTAGGGCCACAGGTCCAGGCTTGAGGGTGGAACCCTCACCAGGGACCCTCCCCTTTTCTGCCCAGTATTTCCCTGCATCCTGTTCACATCAGTTGCATCGGTAAAATCTCTCCACAGTAGCACTTAGAGGTTTAGTGTTTGAATAACTGCTAGAAGGCATGTGTAAACCAGGAACTGAGAATCTTGAGAGGGCCATCTTAGAGTTCTTCCCACCACAGGCTGACTTCAGGCACAGCTGGATCCAGGCACTCAGAATTGGTGGAGGAGGGGCATTATTCCAGCAGCTTCATCTTGCCTGCTTGGGTACACTTGAGGCACAGTGCTTATTAATACTCTTGGCAACAAAGGCATCCTCTTTCCTGATGACCATTATGGGACTGACTGTGCGCCAGCTTGAGCTGATGCCCATCTCTGAACTAATCACTGTAGTCAGAGGGTACAAACGCTCTGGTTGATCAGGTCTGAGTTACATGCCCTTTCTTAAACCCAGGGACTTGTATTGGTTGGACATAAACCTTTAGACCAGTAGTTTTCAATGGGAAAAGGGCTGATTTTGAAGCTTAGGAGACATTTTGCAATATGTAGAGTAATTCTTAGTTGTCATAAAGCTGGGGGATAGAGATAGTACCAGCATTTCATGCATAGAGGCCAGGGGTGCTGCCAGTTATCCTACAAAGCACAAGACAGTCCCCCACAACAAAGATTTCCCTAATGTTAATAGTGCCAAGGTGGCAAAACCCTGATGCAGATGAAGAAAGGGGGTGCTTAAGGAAAATTGAAGTGCTATTATCAGAAGGGGGCCTGGTTGTTGGCAAAACCCACAGATTCCACTGCAAGTACTTTACCTGGCACTGAATCCGTTTTCTAGAGTTTTAATATTTCT
The DNA here is from genome assembly GCF_048565385.1 of Saimiri boliviensis. Lineage (NCBI taxonomy): Eukaryota > Metazoa > Chordata > Mammalia > Primates > Cebidae > Saimiri > Saimiri boliviensis. The sequence goes on along the minus strand of NC_133455.1, from coordinate 28,954,277 downwards.
TCTTTCTGTTCTTTTTTTGATTTGTTTTCCCTCCCTACTCCTGACTCCAACCTTTTTACACACATCCTTTAGAAATAAACCTTCTTCCACCTGTCTGCCAAGATTAGTTCTTGCAGTCTCTCCCCTTCCTAAAGCCCTCTAGGAGTTCCATGTCCTCTGTGATGCCTGAAACACAGAGGGGTGGCTGCTTCTTCCTGCCTCCAGGACACACTCACCTGCCAGTCCAAACACAGCTCCAGAGTAAGGCCCGCAGTGATAAACAAAAGGTGATTGTCTTGTAATTGCAAACTTTTTCAGCCCCACACACCCACACATATATACTTTTTGGCTCAGATTTCTCCCAAGATATCAACAATAATGCCGAATTTCTGTAGCAGTTGATTTTCTGTTTCCTTTTTCTTATCTCTGTCTCCTTTTACCATGACTTTACCCTGGCTACATTTTTCTAAAGTTTTGTCCTATTTTTAAATAGGTAATGCATTTATATGGTTGAAAATTTAAAAGGTTCAAAAGGATATATGCAGCAAAAGTCACTTCCACCTCTATTTCCAGCTCCCTAAAAACCTCACTGGAGGCAACTAATGCTACTAATTTGTTTATAAATCCTTCCAGAGGTATTATCTCTACTTATAAGCAAGCGTATATATAAATCCTTCTTCTCTTTTCTTCTTTTTTATTTTAAACAAATGGTAGTATGCTATGTAACTTGTTCTGGCTTATTTTGTTGAAAAATTATTTTGGAGATTGTGCATATCTATGCATAAGAGCTTGCTCATTCCTTTTATAGAGACTTAGTGTCCATTTTGTGAATGTGTCATAATTTATCTAACCAGTCCTTTCTCACTGGACTTTTAGATTATTTTCAGTCTTCTGTTGTTACAAAAAACAAAAACTACACTGTCACTAGGTTTGGGGTGGCCCACCTGTAGTCCCAGCTACTTGGGAGGTTAAAGCAGGAGAATCGCTTGTGCCCAAGACTTCAAGGCTGCAATGAGTTATGATCACACCACTGTACTCTAGCTGGGAGCCTGGAGGCTGGTCTCATGATAGAATGAGACCTCATCTCTGAAAAAAATAAAAAAAGAAAGAAAAGAAAAAGAGGCCAGGCATAGTGGCTAACATCTGTAATCTCATCACTTTGAGAGGCTGAGGCAGGCTGATCACCTGAGGCAAGGAGCTCAAGACCAACCTGGCCAACATGGTGAAACCTCATCTCTACTAAAAATACAAAAATTAGTCAGGCATGGTGGCGCAGGCCTGTGATCCCAGCTGCTTGGGAGGCTGAGGCAGGAGAATCGCCACTGCACTCTATCCTGGACAACAGAGCAAGACTCCATCTCAAAAAAAAAAAAAAAAAAAAAAAAAAAAAAGGAGAAAGAAAATAACCAAGTTGACATAGCTAGAAAGAATGATGCTGGTTGGCTAGGAGCGGTGGTTCATGCCTGTCATCTCAGCATTTTGGGAGGCCGAGGCAGGCAGATCATGAGGTTAGGAGATCAAAAGCATCCTGGCCAACATGGTGAAACCCTGTCTCTACTAAAAGAAGCACGTGCCTGTAATCCCAGCTTCTTGGGAGACTGAAGCAGGAGAATTACTTGAACCAAGAAGTCAGAGGTTGCAGTGAGCCAAGATTATGCCACTGCACTCCAGCCTGGCAATAGAACAAGACTCCATCTCAAAAAATAATAATAATAAATAAAGCTGGTTTCAGACGATTTGGTGATAGAGCCATTCCCCACCTCTTTTTTTTTTTTTTTTTGAGATAGAGTGCCACTCTGTTGCCCAGGCTGAAGTATGCCACCAAACCCAGCTAGCTTTTGTTTTTTTTTTTTTTTTTGTAGAGACAGAATCTCACTACGTTGCTCAGGCTGGTCTTGAACCCCTGGCCTCAAGCAATCCTCTCACTTCAGCCTCCCAAAGCACTGGGACTACAGGCTTGAGCCACCATGCTTAGCTAGAGCTATTCTCTTATCTAGGAAGTAAATTCAAAAGGAGTTTTTACATTTTTTCTTGTCTCTTATTGTGGACTGAAAGGCATTAACCTCTGTTAAAGAAATTTGGGCCATTGGAAGTAGATTAGAAAGAGAGATTGAGGGATTTTCAATGTTCTGGTGTGGCCTTAAATGATACCAGTTCTGCTGAAAGTAAAGACCTGCTGCAGAGAAATTGACGATTCTGAGAAATTCTTTGCTACATTTAATTTTAAAACACTGCACTCAACAATTACCTATAAACTCTTTTACAACCTATTTGATATTCCTAGTCTTTCTACAAATAGTTTAGAAAAACAATATGGAGTAGTAAGACGGGATTGTTCCCTTGACCTTGACTCCCTTCGTGGTCAGGAGCTGGAGCAGCTCATTTCACTCAGCCTGTCGCTGGCCTCTCCTCACGAGAGAGAGAGAGAGAGAGAGAGAGAGAGAGAGCACGAGCGAGCGAGCATGCAAGCAAGCGTGTGCAGGAACCTGAGGGAATGAACGCTGAAACCAGTCAGTGGCTCCTCTATGGCAGGAGCAGGCTCTGTGTGGGCCCGCCGCAGCCTCTGAGCTCTTGCCCTCTTGGCACCAGGTTCTTGTCCAACATCCAGAAAGAATCAGGTCACACAAATGTATTGAAGGGTAGTGCATGCAGAGGATTTTATTGGGTGATGGATGTGGCTCTCAGTGGAATGGGGAGTTGGAAAGGGGATGGTGCAGGAAAAAGGTGATCTTGCCCTGAAGCCGCACTGTCTGAAGATAGCAGTGTCTATCTGCAGTCTCCAATGCCCAGCTGCTTGTATCCCTGATGCTCAGTCACTTGTCTGCTCACCACTTACGTTGCTCTGCCAGCTGATGTCTTTTTACACACAAGATAGGGGTGTGGCAGGCCATATTTGGGTGGAGAAACTGGGTCAGCTCTTTTCACCTGGCTCTGGGGTTGCAGGCCTAAGTCTGGGGTTTAGTCAGGAGCCCAGTCGTTCTGTATCAGTAGGATCCAATGACTTCATATGATGAAGCAGAATGGTGAAACATTATTATTAGAAAAAAGAGTAGACTCATAGACTCACCTTCAGTTTTACAAATGTGAGTGTTGGTTCAAATGTCACCTTCTCAATGAGGTCTCAAATCCCCATAAGCAATCTCCAACTTCTTTTTTGTTCTATCTTTGTTCAGATCGTTTTGTTTTATTCAGGCCCTCAACTGATTGGATGAGACCCACTCACATTTTGGAGGTCAATCTGCTTTACTCAAAATTCACAAATTTAAATGTTAATCTCATCTAAAAACACCTTCCATATTGACATATTAAACTATTAAATCTCACTCAATTCTTTTTATTTATAGTTTTTACTACTGTCTAACTTAAAATATATTTGACCTATTTATTATTATTTGTTTTTTCTTTAGTGTCTTTCTATGTTAGAATTTAAGTTTCATGCGGGCAGAAATTTTCTTTGTTTTGTTCACTGCTGTGTTCCCAGTACCCAGTAGGCCCTGAGTAATACTCCTTGAATATTTTTCTTCAGGGACTTATTTGTTGTATCCTACGTTAAAATGCCCAGCCCCAAAAAAGTTTAGAGGACATAAAAGCAAAAATTATTTGTTTTCCTTTGAAATTTCTTTTTGAATAGATACTACACTATGGTTCAAAATATAAAAAATGGTTCAAAATGCAAAAGTTACACAAGAATAGACAAAAAAAAAAAAAATAGAATTTCCACCCTGTTTCCCCTGCCATTCAAGTGTGCTCCTCCCTAGAGACAACCAATGTCATCAGTTGCTTTTGTAAATTTCCAGAAAAATTTTCATGGATATGCAAGCAGATATCAATATATTTTCCCCTATCTTTTTTTTTTTTTTTTTTTTTTTGACAGAGTTTCACTCCTGTTGCCCAGGCTAGAGTGCAATGGTGCAATCTTGGCTCACTGCAACCTCCACCTTATGAGTTCAAGCGATTCTCCTGCCTCAGCCTCCCGAGTAGCTGGGATTACAGAGACCCGCTGCCATGCCCAGCTAATTTTTTGTAAATATATATTTTTAATTTTGGTAGAGACGAAGTTTCACCATGTTGGCCAGGCTAGTCTTGAACTCCTGACCTCAGATGATCCACCTGCCTTGGCCTCCCAAAGTGCTGGGATTACAGGCATGAACCACTGCACCCGGCCTCCCGTATCTTTTTTTTACACAAATATTATACTATATTCATATGTCAATACTGCTGTGCACGTGTCTTCTTTTTTAGACAGAGTCTTGCTATGTTGCCCAGGCTGGAGCGCAGAGGCACGATCTTGGCTCACTGCAACGTCTGCCTCCCAGGTTCAAGCGATTCCCTGCCTCAGCCTCCTGAGTAGCTGGGATTATAGGCATGCACCACCCAGCTAATTTTTGTATTTTCAGTAGAGCTGTGGTTTCATCATATTGGCTAGACTGTTCTTGAAGCCCTGACCTCAGGTGATCTGCTCACCTCGGCCTCCCAAAGTGTTGGAATTACAGGCATGAGCCACTTCACCCAGCTGCACGTGGCTTAAAAAAAAAAAAAAAAAAATCAGCAATATAGGGTGATTAAGGAAGAACTGAATGTTTTCAAGAATGTATTATTCAGTAACCTGATTACGTATGAACATTTAGTATGCACATGGGAACATATCAATAATCTTGTGTTTATTTTCTTTCTTCCTCATAGTCTTGTGGAAGTGAAGTAACACGCCATGCTACCATTTCAGCCTCAATTCTGTTGTGCCACAAAGGGGCTGGGATAAATAAGCCTACAGGATTTATAGATGGTGGGTGACATGCTAGGGTGGCATACTGAGCATTTCTAAAATTACAGCCAATCTTCCAGATTGGCTTTGAATGCACATTCGTACATAATGTTGTGTTAGTCAGAGTTCTCCAGAGAAACAGAGCCAATAAGCTATGTGGATAAATAGATATAAAAAGAGATTTAAAGAATGTATGAGGAATTGGCCTACATGATTACGGTGTCTGACAAGTCCAAAATTTGCAGTGTGGGTTTGGCAGGTGGAGACCTAGGAGAGCCTTTGGCAGATGAAGTCCAAAGGCAGTCTAGGCCAGGCATAGTAGCTCACACCTATAATCCCAGCACTTTCGGAGGCTGGGGTGGGAGGTTTGCTTGAGCCCAGAAGTTGAAGACCAGCCTGAGTAGCACAGGGAGACCCTGTCTCTACAAATAATTTAAAAATTAGCCAGATGCGATGGTGCACACCTGTAGTCCCAGCTACTTGGGAGGCTGAGGTGAGAAGATCACTTAAGCCTGGGAGATTGAAGCTTCAGTGAGCTATAATCATCCCACTGCACTACAGCCTGGGCAAAAGAGCAAGATCCTGTCTCACAAAATAAATAAATAAAAAACAAAAAGGCAAAAGTAGTCTGCTGGGAAACCCCCTCTTGCTTGAGGAGGCTTATCTTTTTGTTGTATTTAGGCCTGACCCACATTTTGAAGGTCAATCTGCTTTACTAGAATATACCAATTTAAATGTTAATCTCACCTAAAATCACCGTCCATGTTAACACATTAAATTAACTATCACAAATATACATACAAAGTAATAAATTTTTGAAGTGTTCTTTTTTATGACTTGCTTTTTTTTTTTTTTTTCTTTTTGAGACAAATCTCACTCGGTTGCCCAGGCTGGAGTGCAGTAGCACAATCATGGCTCACAATCACAGTGATCATCCCACCTCACCCTCCTGAGTAGCTGAGACTACACCAGGCATGGGCAGTTTTTGTATTTTTAGTAGAAATGGGGTTTCTCCGTGTTAACTAGTCTTGTCCCAAACTCCTGACCTCAGGTGATCTGCCTGCCTTGGCCTCCCAAAGTGCTGGGATTACAGGCGTGAACCACTGTGCCTGGCTTTGCTATTAGTTTTTCTTTAAATATTTGGTATAATTCAGCAATAAAGCCATCCAATCCTGAGTGGTTTCTGCTTTGATATAATTGCTTATTATTGGTCTGTTCAGGCTTTCTGCTTCTTCATAGTTCAATCTGGGTAAGTTGTATGTGTCCAATAATTTATTCATTTCTTCTAGACTTTCCAATTTGTTGGTGTATAGTTGTTCATCATAGTCTCTAATAATCCTTTGAATTTCTGTGGTATCTGTTGTAATGTCTTTTTCATTTCTGATTTTATTTTTTCAGGCCTTCTCTCTTTTTCATAGTCTAGATAAAGGTTCGTCAATTGTGTTTATGTTCTTTAAAAAACAATCTTTTGTTTAAGTGATCTTTTGAATCGATTGTTAACCTCAATTTCATTTATTTCCCTGCCTTCACTTTATGTCTATGTTGCCTTTACAGGTAAAGTGGTCCTTCCCTCCCTTCCTCTCTCCCTCCCTTCCTCTCTCCCTCTCTCCCTCCCTCCCTCCTTTCTTCCCTCCCTCCCTTCCTTCCTTTCTTCCTTCCACTCTCTCTTTTTTCCTTTCTTTCTTTTTATTTGAAATGGGGTCTTGCTATGTTTCCCAGACTGGTCTGAAACTCCTGGGCTCAAGCAATCCTCCCACCTCAGCATCAGAAGTGGATGAGACTACAGGTACACAACACCATACTGACAAAATTATTTTATTGTAGGTAGCATATAATCTTGTTTTTTTTTTTAAATCTATTTAGCCACTCTATGCCTTTAAATTAGATAATTTAGTCCATTTGCATGCAACATGACTATTGATAGGCAAGAACTTACTGCTGCCATTTTATTATTTGTTTTCTGGTTGTTTTGTAACTCCTGTCTTTCTTTCTTTGTGTCTTTCTTTGTGGTTAAATGATTTCCTCTAGTAGTATGTTTTAGTTCCTTGATTTTTGTTTTTAGTGTATTTATCATAGATTTATACTTTGGGTTACCATGAGGCTTGCCAAAACATTTAATAGTTATAACAAGTTATTTTGAACAGATGACAAGTTAACTTTGATCAAAAAGAAAAGAAGGGGAGGTGGGGATTGTAAATTGGTTAAAAAAAATAGAAAGAATAGGCTGGGCACAGTGGCTCACACCTGTAATCCCAACACTTTGAGATGCCAAGGTGGGTGGATCACGAGGTCAGGAGATCGAGACCATCCTGGCCAACATGGTGAAACCCAGTCTCTCCAAAAAATACAAAAACCAGCTGGGTATGGTGGCGCATGCCTGTAATCCCAGCTACTCGGGAGGCTGAGGCATGAGAATCATTTGAACCAGGGAGTTGGAGGTTGTAGTGAGCTGAGATCATGGCACTGCACTCCAGCCTGGCGACAGAGGGAGACACTGTCTCAAAAAAAAAAAAAAAAAAAAGAAAGAAAGAAAGAAAGAAAGAAAAAGTAAATAAGACCTACTATTTGGTAGTACAATAGGATGACTATGGTCAATAATAACTGTATGTTTTAAAATAACTAAGAGTATAATTGGATTGTTTGTAACGTAAAGGATAAATGCTTGAGGGTATGGATACCCCATTTTTATGCTGAGATATTATACATTGCATGCCTATATCAGAACATCTAATGTGTGTCTATAAATATATACCTAAAATGTACCTATAAAAATCAAAAAAAGGCCGGGCGCGGTGGCTCAAGCTTGTAATCCCAGCACTTTGGGAGGCCGAGGCGGGTGGATCACGAGGTCGAGAGATCGAGACCATCCTGGTCAACATGGTGAAACCCCGTCTCTACTAAAAGTGCAAAAAATTAGCTGGGCATGGTGGCACGTGCCTGTAATCCCAGCTACTCAGGAGGCTGAGGCAGGAGAATAGCCTGAGCCCAGGAGGCGGAGGTTGCGGTGAGCCGAGATCGCGCCATTGCACTCCAGCCTGGGTAACAAGAGCGAAACTCCGTCTCAAAAAAAAACAAAACAAAAAAAAAAAAAAAAAAAAAAAAAAAATCAAAAAAAGTTTAAAGAAAAAAGAAAAAAATAAACACAAAAGTACTTTAATGCCCAGTGTGATGGCTCATACCTGTAATCCCAGTACTTTGGGAGGTCAAGGTGGGCAGATCACTTAAGCTCAGGAATTCAAAACCAGCCTGAGCAACATGGTGTCTCCACAAAAAAATTAGCTGTGTATGGTAGTGCATGCCTGTAGTCCCAGCTACTTGGGGGGTTGAGGTGGGAGGATCACTTGAGCCCAGGGAGTTGAAGCTGCAGTGAACTGAGATCATGCCACTACACTCCAGCCTGGATGATTAACTGAGATTCTGTCACCAAAAAAGAAAACTTTAAAAAGTTTTAAACCTTAAATCCAGGTCAGATACAGTGGCTCATGCCTGTAATCGCAGCACTTTGGGAGGCTGAGGTGGGTGGATCACAGGGTCAGGATATTGAGACCATCCTGGCTAACATGATGAAACCCTGTCTCTACTAAAATACACACACACACACACACACACACACACACACACACAATTAGCTGGGCGTGGTGGTGTGCACCTGTAGTCCCAGCTACTTGGGAGACTGAGGCAGGGGAATCTCTTGAACCTTGGAGGTAGAGGTTGCAATAAGCCAAGAATGCGCCACTGCATTCCAGCCTGGCAACAAAGTGAGACTCGTCCAAAAAAGAAAGAAAAAGAAAAAAATAAGACAAAACAAACAAAAACAAGAACAAAAACTCCCCTCCACATTCTGAGTTTTTGTTGCCTCGATTTATATCTTTTTGTATTTCCTAGCTCTTAATAAATTCTTATCATTTGTGTTATATTATTCTTTTAGTCTTCATACTAGAAATATGAGTGGTTTACATATTATAGCATTACAATATCCTGAATTTGTCTGCATACTTAATTTTACCAGTGAGTTTTATATTAGGTTGGTGCAAAATTAATTGTAGTTTTTGCCATTGAAAGTAATGGCAAAAACCATGATTACTTTTGCACCAACATAATATCTTTGGATGATTTTCTTATTGCATGTTAGCATCCTTTTCTCTCAGGTGGAAGGACTCTTTTTAGCATTTCTTATAACACAGGTCTGGTGGTGAAGAATTTCCTCAGCTTCTGTTTGCCTAAAAAAGTCTACCTTTCCTTCATGTTTGAAGGATAGTTGTGCTGGGTATCACATTCTTGGTTGTCAGGGTTTTTTGGTGGTTGTTGTTTTTTTTCCCCTGCTTTAGCACTTTGAATATGCCATCTCACTCTCTCCGGGCTGGTATGGTTTCTGCTGAGAAGTCTGTTGCCAGACAAATTAAATCTTCTTTATATGTTATTTCTGTCTTTCTCTTGCTACTTTTTGGATCCACTCTATGTGATTTTTGAGAGTTTGATTATTATAGGCCTTGGAGCAGTCTTATTTGGGCTGAATCTGTTTGTTCATTTTTGACCTTCCTGAATATGGATATTCATGTCTTTCTCTAAGTTTGGAAAGTTTTCTATTATTATTTTGTGGGAGCTTTCTATCTCTTGCTCTTTCTCAACTCCTTGAAGACAATGACACTTAGATTTACTCTTTTAAGGTTATTTTCTAGATCCTGTAGTTTTTCTTTACCTTTTACTTCATTCTTCTTCTATGGCTGTGTATTTCAAAGCTCACTTACTCTTTCTTCTTCATTAATCAATTCTGCTGTTGAGACTCTGATGCATTTTTCAGTTCAACAAATGTATGTCTCAGTTCCAGGATTTCTGTTTGATTTTTTTAAATCATTTAAATATCTTTGTTAAATCTCTCTGATAAATTTCTAAATTGTTTCTCTGTATTGTCCTGGAGTTTACTGAGTTTTCTCAAGATTGCTATTTTGAATTCCTGATCTGAGAGTTCACATATTGCCATCTTATTGGGGTTAATCACTGGGTACTTCTTGCTTTGCCCATTTGGAAGGTCATGGTTCCCTGTTTGCTTTTGTTTTTATGGACATATATCTATGTCTTTGCAATAATAGATTGTTTATTTTGCTGTCTGGGTTGGTTTGCTGTTTCTAGCATAGAGATTTTGTGTAGTCTGCCTGTTGATTCCCTTAGCCCTAGATCACTGCCTCCTTTTTGGCACTAGATGGCACCATAAGCCTACCTTTGCTGCTGTTTCATAAAAGTTTGAAGTGCTGCCTGTCCTGAATTCAGGGATAGAGTCCCAAAGAGAATGCCCCAGCTGTTTGGAGATTGTGACTAGAGGTTCATGCCCAGCGAACCTATGGCACACACCTACACCATTGTGCTTCTGCAATGCCTCTCTGATTCAGTATCTGTTTTGTCTGAATAGAGACCAGCCCCTGTTTCACACACTGGGGCTGTTAGCCCCACTTTCACTGTATCCAGCTGCCCTCAAGGATCCTTCTCTCTATAGGAACTTGCAGTGCTTCCCCTGGCTTGAGGCAGGAATGGCTTTTGTGCACAGGAACCCAAGATAATGGGGAAGTGGACTGTCCACTGCGAGCTGTTTTTCCAGTGTAGAGGCTTTGAGTCCATGAGAACTTTTCTGCATGGTGCCTGGCAGTTTGCAGAAATGGACATTACAGAGAAAGAAATCTGTTTCTCCTACTTTCTGCTCACAGTTTTTCACTTCTCTGTGGCTCCAGGGATTATCACAGCTTTAGTTTTGAGTTCTGGGATATCAGTGGTGATAATCTTTTTTTTTTTAAAAAAAAATATGTTTTTGGGAAACAGTGTTTGGTTACATGAATAAGTTCTTCAGTGGTGAGTTCTGAGATTTTGGTGCGCCCAATACTCAAGCAGTGTGCACTGTACCCAATGTGTAGTCTTTTATCCCTCATCCCGCTCCCACCCTTTTCCTAAGTCTCCAAAGTCAGTTGTATCATTCTTATGCCTTTGTGTCCTCATAGCTTAGCTCTCACTTATAAGTGAGAACATGTGATGTTTGATTTTCCATTCCTGAGTTGTTACTTCACTTAGAATAATGGTCTCCAACTCTATCCAGGTGAATGCCATTATTCCTTTTTATGGCCGAGTAGTATTCCATGGTGTGTGTGTGTGTGTGTGTGTGTGTGTGTGTGTGTGTGTGTGTGATTTTCTTTATCTACTTGTTGATTGACAGGCATTTGGGCTGGTTGCAATATTTTTGCAACTGCAAATTATGCTGCTATAAACATACATAGGCCAGGCGCAGTGGCTCATGCCTGTAAGCCCAGCACTTTGGGAGGCTGAAGCACGCAGATCACCTGAGGTCAGGAGAGCAAGACCAGCCTGACCAACATGGAGAAAACCCGTCTCTACTAAAAATACAAAATTAGCTGGGTGTGGCAGTACATGCCTGTAATCCCAGCTACTTAGGAGGCTGAGGCAGGATAATTGCTTGAATCCAGAAGGTGGAGGTTGTGGTGAGCTGAGATTGTCCCATTGCATGCCAGCCTGGATAACAAGAGTGAAACTCTGTCTTAAAAAAAAAAAAAAAAAAAAGAAAAAAAGAAATGAAGGAAGTGTCTTTTGCATATAATGACCTCTTTTCCTCTGGGTAGATATCCAGTAGTGGGATTGGCGGATCAAATGGTAAAATTACTTTTAGTTCTTTAAGGAGTCTCCATCTGTTTTTCATAGTGGTTGTACTAGTTTACAATCCCACCAGCAGTGCAAAACTATTCATCTCCTTGGTTAAATATATTCCTAAGTATTTTGTGATTTGAAGCTATTATAAAAGGGATTGAGTTCTTGATTTGATTCTCACTTTGGTCGCTGTTGGTGTATAGCAGTTCTACTGATTTGTGCACATTAGTTTTGTATCCTGAAACTTTACTGAATTCATTTATCAGATCTAGGAGGTTTTTGGATGTCTTCAGAGTTTTCTAGGCGTATGATCATATCATCAATGAGCAGCAACAGTTTGAACTTCCTCTTTACACATTTGAATGCTCTTTATTTCTTTCTCTTTTTTTTTTTTTTTTTTTTTTTGAGACGGAATTTCGGTCTTGTTACCCAGGCTGGAGTGCAATGACGCGATCTCGGCTCACCGCAACCTCCGCCTCCTGGGTTCAGGCAATTCTCCTGCCTCAGCTTCCTGAGTAGCTGGGATTACAGGCACGCGCCACCATGCCCAGCTAATTTTTTGTATTTTTAGTAGAGACGAGGTTTCACCATGTTGACCAGGATGGTCTCGATCTCTCAACCTCGTGATCCACCCGCCTCGGCCTCCCAAAGTATTTCTTTCTCTTGTCTGATTGCCCTGGCTAGGCCTTCCAGAACTACGTTGGATAGAAGTAGTGACAGTGAGCATCATTGTCTTGTCCCATGTCTCAGGGGAATGCTTTAAACCTTTTTCTGCTCAGTATAATGTTGGCTGTGGGTTTGTCATAATGGCTTTTATTACCTTCAGGTGTGTCCCTTCTATGCCAATTTTGTTGAGGGTTTTAATCATAAAGCAATACTGGATTTTGCCAAATACTTTTTCTGCATTTATTAAGATGATCATGTAATTTTTGTTTTAATTCTGCTTATGTGGTATATCCCATTTATTGTCTGTGGATGTTAAACCATCCCTGCATCCCTGGTGTGAAACCCACTTAATCATGGTAGATTATCATTTTGATATGCTTTTGGATTCAGTTATCTAGTATTTTGTTAAGGATTTTTGCATCTATGTTCATCAAGGATATTAGTCTGTAGTTTTCTTTTTTTGTTATATATTTTCCTGGTTTTGGTATTAGGGTGATACTAGCTTCATAGAATAATTTAGGAAGGATTCCCTCTTTCTCTATCTTTTGGAATAGTTTCTATAGAATTAGTACCAACTCTTCTTTGAATGTCTGATAGACTTCAGCTGTGAATTTATCTGGTCCTGGACGCTTTTTGGTGGCAGTTTTTTTATTACCATTTCAACCTTGCTTCTTGTTATTGGTCTGTTCGGAGTTTCTGTTTCTTCCTGGTTTAATTTAGGAGGGTTTTATATTTCCAGGAATGTATCAGTCTCCTCTAGGCTTTATAGTTTGTGAGCATAAAAGCAGGAGAATCACTTGAACCTAGGAGGTAGATGTTGCAGTGAGCCGAGATCTTGCCACTGTATTCTAACCTTGGCGACAGAGTGAGACTTCGTCTCAAAATAAATAAATAAATAAATAAATAAAAAGGCTGGGTGCAGTGACTCACGCCTGTAATCCCAACACTTTGGGATGCCAAGCCAGGTGGATCACAAGGTCAGGAGTTCAAGACCAGCCTGGCCAAGATGATGAAACCCCATCTCTACTAAAAATACAAAAATTAGCCAGGTGTGGTGGCGGGTGCCTGTAATCCTAGCTACTCGGGAGGCTGAGGCAAAGAATTGCTGGAACCCAGGAGGCAGAGGTTGCAGTGAGCCAAGATCGTGCCACTGCACTCCAGCCTGGGTGACAGAGCAAGACTCTGTCTCAAAAAAGAAGAAAAGAAAAGAAAAAGAAAGCCTGGCTTCCCACTCTGCTCACTCTGCTTGGCTAGGATTTCAGTGGCACCTGGATAGCCACCTTTTGAGGCACAGACTGATCCTGACTGGACTGCATTAGGTGTAGCAAACCCGTCAGGTTCCTCTTCCAGTGACCCACCACAGGTGGTTTGGAGTCCACCTTCCCATCCATCACAACTACAATAGAAGAAACCAACATTCATTTCATCTTTATGTTGTCTGCATATTTGGTTGTTTTAAGTGACTAGACCACAGATGGTTCTACAAATAGGTGACTTAAATTATAATCACTTTTGAAGTGGAACACAGTTTGTGTGTGATTCAAGGAAAAATTTTGAATATTAGGGAAATTAGATCTAGGGAAATGGACTTAAAGTCTAAATTTCAGTGCAAAATTCAAACAACCAGAAAGCTCAAATAATTAGAATGTTTTTCCTTTCCTTTCCTTTCTTTTCTTTTCTTTTCAGACAGAGCCTCGCTCTGTCCCTGAGGCTGGAGTGCAGTAGTGTGATTTTGGCTCACTGCAACCTCCACCTCCCAGGTTCAAGTGATTCTCCTGCCTCAGCCTCCCCAATAGATGGTATTACAGGGGCACACCACTACGCCCAGCTAATTTTTTTGTATTTTTAGTAGAAACAGGGTTTCACCATGTTGGCCAGGCTGGTCTTGAACTCCTGACCTCAGGTGATCTGCCTGCCTTGGCTTCCCAAAGTGCTGGGATTACAGGCACATGCCACCACGCCTGGCCTAGAATGATTTTAAATACATAATTGGTGATTGATGTTTTGCTGTAGGTTGTATACATAATTCTCTCAGGCACTTAGCTAGGCCCCAGGGATGCAAGGTGAATTAGACACAGGCTGGCCTTAACAAGTTCACAGTCTTGTAGGTAAAACAGTGGTGGTGTCATAGGGTAGCTTTGGGGAACTTTAATTGTTCCCTCCTTCCAGCCTCCCAGCCGCACCTATTCTTTGATCTAGTTAAGAGTTTTCACAATCTCGTATGAAGTACTTGGTCAACCCAGCTTCGGGTTCTTTGCCTACCCAGTCTCTGCCCTTTGAAGTTCTCCGTAAGAGACATTCTGCAGCTGCTCTGAGGAATAAATACCACGCAGTCCAAGTGCAATGATAGGAGGCCAGAATGTTCTGGAAGCACCTGGCCCAGCAAGCCCATTGCTGAAAGAGGAGTAGAGATAAATCAGCCCAGGAAGGGTGGCCCGCAGGTGATGTGGCTTCATGGGGCCCTTTGCTTTGGGGAAAGCAGCAAGAGACGCAGACTAATGAAGGGCCAGCTCCTGGGCCGTGCTCAGGAGTCCTCGTGTTGGCTTGTTTGTCTCTCCTCTCTTCCAACTACACTGAAATGGCAGGAAGCTTCTTTTGTTTTATTGTCCTTTGAAGTCCTGGCTCCTCCCACAGTGACTTATTGGCCTGGAACAGGTGTTGTTTTGTGCTGAATGTGTTGTACTGGACCGAGCATAGAAAGTCAACACCAAGACAAAAGTATGCCAAATTGCAGGGTTTATTTTTGCCGGCGGCCACGGAGGACTTGCGTCTCTCCAACCCGTGGCCCTGAAAGGAGGGTGACAAGACCTTTTTATGCCCACCTTTGGGGGTGAGACTTTGGGGTGAGGGTGGAGGTGAAGGGATTCAGACATTCTGAGGGACAGGGGATTCCGTAAATCTCTCCCCGGAGGAGGGTGCGGGTCTCCGGACATTCCGAGGGCTAGAGGACTGCTTGTCACTTCGATTGTTACCTCAGTGGCTTACAGAAGTCAAGATAAGCGTTAGTTTGCACATTGTCTGAGTTAAGGTAGAAATAACAGATCTTAGTCACTTATTACAAGCTGCAGGAGCCAGGATGGAATTAGATGGGGATGCTTATTCTGGTTACTACCGGTAAGCAAAGGCTAGCAACTCTGGCAGTTACTGATAAGTGGCTTTACTTTCTGGCATTTTGCAAAGTAAACTAGCAGTTGTATTTACAGAGGCCAAGGCCCGCAGTTATTGTGAGGAGAACGGGGCAGCCTTTAAAACTTATTTTTGGAAATCAGCTTTTTCTTTTATACAATGGTGTTGTTTAGGCTCTAATTCTAGGCCACCACAAATGGATGCAGGTTTTGGGAGCCACATGAGGCAGGCATGTCACAGAAGGACTTGTGGGCAGCCACACAGAGGAAGGATGTGATGGGGACAAGACTGAAGGTAGAGAAGACGCTGGTTCTAGGACTATCATCAAGGTGGGGCATGGGGAATGAGGGGTGGGGCGACTAAGACACTGGCTGTAGGGCTGGGAGCAGCAGACGGATTAGAGATATTTAGGAGGTAGAATGAGCAAAACTTGGCTGGCTAGGGATAACTGTAACCATGGATGATGGTACCAGGAGCAGGCAGGGGGAGGAAAGTCCATATAAGGCCAACAAAGTTAACTAGAATGGAGTACTCCTCAAACCCATTTCAGAAATGCACTGTATCTGGATTGCCAGCACTTAGGTATTAACCAAGTAATCATGGAACCTAACTTTCCTGTGACTTAAAGTCTTGTTGGTAAACTCCAACTGTGTAGAGGTCCTCTGAGATGGACTGATGGTTTCGTTTATTTTATTTTTATTTTATTTATTTATTTTGGCCAGGCTGGGTGGCTCACACTTGTAATCCCAGCACTTTGGGAGGCTGAGGTGGGCAGATCACTTGAGGTCAGGAGTTCGAGACCAGCCTGACCAACATGGTAAAACCCTGTCTCTGCTAAAAGTACAAAAATTAGCCTGGTGTGGTGGCACGTGCCTGTAGTCCCAGCTACTCAGGAGGCTGAGGCAGGAGAATCACTTGAACCCAGAAGGCGGAGGTTGCAGTGAGCCAAGATCATGCCACTACACTCCAGCCTGGGTGATAGAGTGAGACTCCATCTCAATAAATAAATAAATAAATAATAGGCCAGGCGCGGTGGCTCACACCTGTAATCCCAGCACTTTGGGAGGCCAAGGTAGGCGGATCACGAGGTCAGGAGTTCAAGACCAGCCTGGCCAACATAGTGAAACCCTATCTCTACTAAAAATACAATAAATTAGCCAGGTATGGTGGCACGCACCTGTAGTCCCAGCTACTTGGGAGGCTGAGGCAAGAGAATCGCCTGAACCCAGGAGGTGGAAGTTCCACTGAGCAGAGACCACACCATTGCACTCCAGACTGGGTGACAGAGTGATACTCCATCTCAAAAAAAAAAAAAAAATTTATTTATGTTTTTGAGACTGAGTCTTGCTGTTGTCGGCCCAGGCTGGAGTGCAGTGGCACAATTTTGGCTCACTGCAACTTCCATCTCCTGGGTTCCAGCAATTCTGCCTCAGCCTCCCAAGTAGCTGGGATTACAGATGTCTGCCACCACACCCAGCTAATTTTTGTATTTTTAGTAGAGATGGGGTTTCACCATGTTGGCCAGGCTAGTCTTGAACTCCTGACCTTGTGATCTGCCCACCTCAGCCTCCCAAAGTGCTGGGATTACAGGCGTGAGCCACTGCACCTGGCCTGATGGTATATTTCAAATGGGATGTTCTGAATATGATCTGACAGTGATTTTTCCATCAATCATCTCATACTGACAATTATGGTAGAGGTGGAAGGAGGGTGGTGAGTTCTATAAATTATGATCCTGTGGCAACCAAAATAGTGCTCTGCACACAGTAAGGGCTCCATAAGTAATTTTTTTTTCTGAGAGACAGAATCTCACTTTGTCACCCAAGCTGGAGTATAGGGGTGTGATCATGGTTCACTGCAGCTTTAAAATCCCAGGCTCAAGTGATACTCACACCTCAGCCTCTCAAGTAGTAGCTGAAACTACAGGTCGGCACCACCATGCCCAATTAATTGTTTTAAAAGTTGTTTTATAGAGACAGAGTCTTCTTATGTTGCCTAAGCTGGTCTTGAATGCCTGGGCTCAAGTGGCCCTCCCACCTCAGCCCTTTAAAGTGCTGGATTACAGTCATGAGCCAAGGTTCCCAGCCCACAAGTAATTTTTGAGTGAATGAATGGTGTCCCAAGATCATCAGCTTGTAAATTGCATTGATGTTCCTTCTTGGCTCCTTCAGCAAATATTTAGTGATTGCCTGCTGGTGCCAGATGCTGTTCTGGGTGCTGAGGATACAGCAGTAAATACAACAGACAGAGTTCCTGCCCTGATAAGTGTCCATTATTTTGGGGAGGGCAGATAATAACCAACATGGTTGTGTAAAATGTCTACAGCATAGCATATCAAATGATCATGCTATAGTACAGATTACTTTATGTTGTTATATTATTATTACCATTTTGCATTATATAGAAGGTGATACTTTCTAAGGAGAAAATTAAAGCCTGGAAGAGGGATGAGGGGCATTGGGGTCAACAGCAGAGCCAGGGGGACTTACAAGCTTAGAATGAGTGGCCAGGGAAATCTTGATTGAGAAGGTACATTTTGAATTCAGATCTGAAGAGGGCAAGAGGTGATCCATGTGGATATGTGAGGGAAGGGCAGTTCTGGCGGAAGGAACAGCCAGTGCAAAAGCTTGAGATGGGAGTGTGTTCAGTGGGTCTTAAGGAAGAAAGGAGTGCACTGTGGCTGGAAGGAGGTGAGCATGGAGGAACAAGCGGAACGGAGGTCGCAGAGGGGCGGGTTCATGATGCCTCTTATTAGGGCCTTTTAGGCCACTGGTTTCACTTTAAGGGCATTGAGAGCCATGGAAATTTCTAAGCAGAGGAGTGACATAATCTTAGCAGGATCCCTCTGGTTGGCCTATTGCAGGAGCAGGAAGGGAGAGGGGAGAGAGTGGGGCACAGAGGACACGGAACAGGGCAGAAGCAGGGAGACCATCAGGAGGCTGTTGCAATAGGCAGGTGATGGGTGACAGTAGCAGCAAAGATGCTGAGAAGGGATCAGGTTTTAGGTATCTTTTTAAAACAGTATGGAAAATGTCAAACATATAAATCAGAGAAAAAGTGGAATGAATCCCCATGTACCTTGCAGCCAATTTCAACAACTGACATTTGGCCAATCTTATTTTATCCTTCCTTATTTTCACCCAATATATTAGAATATTAGATTATTTTTTCTTTTCCTTTCTTTTATTTTCCTTTCTTTCTTTATTCCTTTCTCTCTCTCTCTCTCTCTCTCTCTCTTTCCTTTTTTCTTTCTTTTTCTTTTGACAGTCTTGCTCCTTGCTTATTAGATTTTTTTTTTTTTTTTTTTTTTTTTTTTTTGAGACGGAGTTTCGCTCTTGTTACCCAGGCTGGAGTGCAATGGCGCGATCTCGGCTCACCGCAACCTCCGCCTCCTGGGTTCAGGCAATTCTCCTGCCTCAGCCTCCTGAGTAGCTGGGATTACAGGCACGCACCACCATGCCCAGCTAATTTTTTTGTATTTTTAGTAGAGACGGGGTTTCACCATGTTGACCAGGATGGTCTCGATCTCTTGACCTTGTGATCCACCCGCCTCGGCCTCCCAAAGTGCTGGGATTACAGGCTTGAGCCACTGCGCCCGGCCCTAGATTTTTTTTTTTAAATCCCAGATATATAATAATTCAGTTGTGGCTGGGTGTAGTGGCTTACACCTGTAATTCTAGCCCTTTGGGAGGCCAAGGCGGGCAATCACTTGAGATTAAGAGTTCAAGACCATCCTGGCCAATATAGCGAAAACCTGTCTCCATTTAAAAATACAAAAATTAGCTGAGTGTGGTGGCTGCACAACAGTAATCTCAGCTACTCAGGAGGCTGGGGCAGGAGAATCACTTCAAACCCAAGAGGCAGAGGTTGCAGTGAGCTGAGATCGTACCACTGCACTCCAGCCTAGGTTACAGAGTGAGACTCCATCTCAAAAAAAAAAAAAAAAAAAAGTAATCATAATAATTTCAGTTGTGACTATTTCAGGATATATCTTTAAAAGAATATAACTTTAAAAAAAAATGTTACTACAAGCTGGGCATGGTGGTTTACGCCTATAATCCCAGCACTCTGGGAGTCCAAGATGGGCAAATCATGAGCTCAAGAGATGGAGATCATCCTGGCCAACATGATGAAACCCCATTTCTACTGAAAATACAAAAATTAGCTGGGCGTAACGGCACATGCCTGTAATCCCAGCTACTGGGGAGGCCGAGGCAGGAGAATCACTTGAACCTGGGAGGCGGAGGTTGCGGTGAGCCGAAATCACGGCATTGTACTCCAGCCTGGCAACAGAGTGAGACTCCATCTTAAACAACAACAACAACAAAACAAAACAAAAAGTTACTACAAAAATAGAATCACAAATAAAACATTAACAATCGTAAGGCTATGTGCAGTGGCTCATGTCTGTAATCCCAGCACTTTGGGAGGCCAAGGCTGGCAGATCACCTGAAGTCAGAAGTTTGAGACCAGCCTGACCAGCATGGAGAAACCCCATCTCTACTAAAAATATAAAATTAGCTGAGCGTGGAGGCTGAGGCAGGAGAATTGCTTGAACCCGGGAGGCAGAGGTTGCAGTAAGATCGTGCCATTGCACTCCAGCCTGGGCAACAAGAGTGAAACTCCGTTTCAAAAAAAAAAAAAATTCTTAAGTATCCAATCCATATTCAAAATGTTTTCATACATAAATATACAATTTTTTAATAATTAATTTGTTGATTTTGTTTGAAATCAGAACCCAAAGTCCACTGCATTTGGTTGATGTATCTCCTGTCTCTCTCGTCCTCTTTATATTATAGTAAAATATACATGAGAAATGGACTATTTTAAGCATTTTAAAGTATACAGCTCTGTGGGCACATTCACACTGTGTGCAACCATCACACCATCTGTTTCCAGAACTTTTTCCATCTTCCCAAATTAAAACTCTGTACCCATTAAATTAAACTCCTAATTTCCACCTCCCTCAAACACCTGGCAACTACTATTCTACTTTCTGTCTTTGTGAATTTGACTACTCTGGATACTTCATGTATCCTAAGTCTCTTTTCATCGATAAGTTTCCACTTCCTCCTTTTCTTCCCTTGCGATTACTGTAATTGTTGATGAAATTGGCAGATTCTGGATTTTGCCACATACATCCCCATAGTGTTGATTAACTTGTTTCTTTATCCTCTTTTTCCTATAAGCTGGATATAGAGGAATTTATTCATTTTAAAATATTATTTGAAGGTAAAGTGAACAGGATTTTCTGGCCAATTGAAGGTAGAGTATGAGAGTCAATGATGATGCCGAGATTTTTGGCTTGAGCAACTGGAAGAAGGGAGTTGCCATTTTCTGAGATGGGGAAGACCATGGGAGAAGTAGGTTTGGAGAGGGGATAATCTGCTTGGACATTTTAGGCTTGAGATGTTTATTAGACACTCAAATGGGGATGCCAGATACCAGCTGAATATGTGAGCCTGGAGTTCAGGGAAGTGGCTGGGCCAGGAGATATGTTTGGGAGTTGTCTGCAGGTAGATGACATTTAAAGCTTTGAGACTAAAGATCACCAGAGGAGCAATGCAGATTACAAGAGAGAGGAGGGGAGAAGTTCGAGGACGGAGCTTTACCCTTCAATGTTAAATGCCAGGAAAATTGAGGAGGAACCGGCAAAGGAGACTGAGGAGGGGCATCCAGCACAATAGGAGAAAGTCTAGGTTAGCGTGGTACCCTGGAAGCCAGTCATTCTAAGGAGAAGATTATGAAACATGGGTCATATATCATGGACAGGGCAAGTAAGAGGAGGACTGGGAACTAATTATTATTGGGTAGAATAGAGATGCCCTCCCCTGGGAGAGGTGGCTCACACCTGTAATCCCAGCACTTTGGGAGGCTGAGGTGGATGGATCACCTGAGGCCAGGAGTTCGAGACTAGCCCATGGTGAAACTACCAAAAATATAAAAAAATTAGCTGGGTGTGATGGCTTGCACCTGTAATCCCAGCTAATCGGGAGGCTGAGGCAGAAGAATCGCTTGAACCTGGAAGGCAGAAATTGCAGTGAGCCGAGATCATGCCACTGCATTCCAGCCTGGGCAGCAGAGCAAGACTCCGCCTAAAAAGGAAAAAAAAAAAAAAAAAAAGGAAAGAAAAGAGTTTCGTTCTTGTTGCCCAGGCTGGAGTGCAATGGCATGATCTCGGCTCACTGCAACCTCTGCCTCCCAAGTTGAAGCAATTCTCCTGCCTCAGCCTCCCAAGGAGCTGGGATTACAGGCATATATCAACACACTCAGCTAATTTTTTATATTTTTAGTAGAGATGTTGGTCAGGCTGGTCTCGAACTACCTTCATTCCTTTTTGATGCTCTTTAAACAAATCATGTATAATTAAAGCGCAAAACAAATTTCCCAGGGAAACATTCTTTTCATGTATTGGAATTAGTGGACTGCAAAGTCATAGTAATAAGAGGGGTTAGTGGTTAAGAGCAGCTTCTTGGAAATCAGGAAACCTGGATTTCCATATCAAGCTATGTGATCCTGTGCAATTAACCCCCTGAGCATAAGGATTCTCCTCTGTAAAATAGGAATAATAAGAGACCCTGCTAAATATGGCTCTTGCAAGAAAAACGTAAGATGAGCATACTTTTATGCCAGTAAAGGACTTAGCAGGATGCCTGGCTCATCTCAAGTACCTAACAAATTGTTGGCTATTACACGTATAATAGGATGACACAGGTAGGCACATGACTTTCAGATACTTTTGCCTAGATATTTAAAAAAAATGAGAGAGCCATCATTTTAGTTAAATATATGTACTAAATAGAGAAAAAGACATGACAGTCACAGCTGGAATTTTGATGATAAAATGGCAATTTTAACATAAATAGCATGTGTTTTTGTTTGTTTGTTTTAAAAAACAAAATCTCTGAAACAGTCATTCCAGTGAAACAAAGGAATTATTGACCTGGCTCGAAGAGGGAGGAAACTTTGCTTTTAAAGAGTCGTGGCTTAGTTGCACTCGTTACTACAGACACCAAACACTTAAATGAAGTTGTTATTAAGATTTACATTAGGGCTGGGCACAGTGGCTCATGCCTGTAATCCCAGCACTTTGGGAGGCTGAGGGTAGTGAGGTCAGGAGTTTGAGACCAACCTGGTCAACATGGTGAAACCCTGTGTCTACTGAATACAAAAAATTAGCCAGGCATGGTGGCTCATGCCTGTAATCCCAGCTACTTGGGAGGCTGACGTAGGAGAATTGCTTGCACCTGGGAGGCGGAGGTTGCAGTGAGCAGAGATTGCACCACTGTACTCCAGCCTGGGCAACAAGAGCGAAACTGCATCTCAATATATATATATATATTTACTTTAGCTTTGTGCAATGTCTATTATTAAAAGGCTTTGGTTCAGTTTTATTTTTCTATATTTAAACAAATAAACACCCAATGGTTTCAAAGAACATTTTGACTCTGGGCTGCTCTCCAGAGAAGCAGGATATAACCTTGTCCACGAACCCAAATCAAAACAAAGGGCCTACACCATTGCCACCCATCTGGTGATCAGACAAGTTCAGTAAGTCTCAGCTGGGTTAGAAGTTCTTTGAGACCAGGGAATTTGAGTTATTCACCTTGTAACCCTGGAACAAAGCAGGACATATGTTAGATGCTTACCATATGTTAGTTAATTGAAAGAATGAAAAACAGAGCACCACACTGACTAAGAAAAGTGAGTCTGCACCTGATGCGCCGCAGTGTGGTTTGCTGTTAAAAAATCACTCTCATTCATTACTAGTAGGAGTACACATGGGAACCACAATTCCAGAAAAGCGGTTTTGGCAACGTTGTAATGAGAGCCTTAAAACTATAAACCCAAAGATGTTCCCTGCAGCCTTATTTATAATTTTTAAAAATAAAAAACAAACTAAACTTCTAACAATAGAATACGCAATCATCCAGTAGCTCTATTGGATGTACTATTATATTATTATCGTTATTCAGATTAATGTTTCCCCATTT
This sequence comes from Saimiri boliviensis, assembly GCF_048565385.1. Lineage (NCBI taxonomy): Eukaryota > Metazoa > Chordata > Mammalia > Primates > Cebidae > Saimiri > Saimiri boliviensis. The sequence continues at coordinate 28,931,105 of NC_133455.1, read as the reverse complement.
CTCCCCTGCTTTTCTTCAATACTGAATTCCTATAATGGCTCAGGCATTGTTCAAGGAGGTGGGGCAGGCCACCTGGCCCAAGCTGATGGCCAAGGGCCTTTGGGTATACAAGAAAAACAATTCAAATATGCTATTTTGACAGGGTTTACATGGGCATGGTGTGGTGAGGAGGCTGGCAGAGGGAGTGGGAGCAGGTGACAGAGAATATAGGGTAAGTTAGAAGGTTTTCAGTGCTGGTAGAAACAAAATAGAGTAAGGTAAAGTGTGGGGGTATTTGAGGGTGGGGTGACCAGGTTTCTGTTTCAAATAGAATGGTCTTTTTGCTGTGAACTTGAGTGCTCCAAAAAATAAAGTGTATATATATATACTTTTTTTTTTAACTACGATGTTCAGTGTATGCCTTATCTATGGTCCAAGGTCGAAGAGGCAAAGACTGAAGCGAGAGTGGAAGACAGCTGGCTATCTGGGAAGCTTAGAAGACTATGTGCTATGCTGAATGTAAAACTATGCATAGAGGAGAAAAAATGGAAAGAAATAGTGAACATAGCAAAGGTAGTTTCTGTGAAGGATAAGTTTTTTAAAATTATTTTTTGTAGAAACGGTTTCCCTACGTTACCCAGGCCCAGGCTCAAGCAATCGATCCTCCTACCTGGACTTCCCAAAGTGCTGGGATAACAGGCGTAAACCACTGTGCCTGGCGGAAAGATAAAATTTTGGGTGGTGCTCTTTCTCTTTTCTCCTTTCCACTTCTGCATTTTCCAATTTACCTTTAGCGACTGTTCTTTCCGGGCGCGGTGGCTCAAGCCTGTAATTCCAGCACTTTGGGAGGCCGAGGCGGGTGGATCACGAGGTCAAGAGATCGAGACCATCCTGGTCAACATGGTGAAACCCCGTCTCTACTAAAAATACAAAAAATTAGCTGGGCATGGTGGCGTGTGCCTGTAATCCCAGCTACTCAGGAGGCTGAGGCAGGAGAATTGCCTGAACCCAGGAGGCGGAGGTTGCCGTGAGCCGAGATCGCGCCATTGCACTCCAGCCTCAGTAATAAGAGCAAAAAACTCCGTCTCAAAAAAAAGATAGTTGGGCTATGACTTCGGGATGTCACGGCGCCCCGCCCACCGCGCGCCCCGCCCACCGCGCGCCCCGCCCACCGCGCGCCCCGCCCACCGCGTTCTCCCGCCCGCGGCCGGCAGGGGGCGCGTGGCCTCTGCCAGGCGTCGTTTCGGCCGCGTCAGTTCCCACAGGGCCTTGTGCGACATGGGCTGCATGGAGGGCAAGGCGGTGGCGGTGGGCGCCCCACCCGAGCTGCAGACCAAAGGCAAGAACGGCGGTGGCCGCCGTAGGTCAGGTATGACCGAGGGCGAAGGCGGTCCCAGGTCGGCGGGCCGAAGGAGGCCTTCCCGCAGGGGTTGAGGGTAAACAGCGCCCCGGAGCGCAGGCCTTGAAGCCCCTCACCGGTGTCAGTGACGAACCGCGTGCCACGCTGGAGACCCCAGAAACGCTCGCCCGGGTCACCCCGGGAGACGGAGGCTGGCGGTCGGCCGAGGGCTGCCCCGCTGCTGGCTATGAGAGGTAGGAAGGAGGAGCGGGCCCGCAGCGAGGACCTGCCGGGAAGCCTGTCGGAAGCTGAGCCGAGAGGCCCCTGCTGCCTGACTTGGCTCAGGGCCGGTGAGGGCGTCCTTTTCTCACAAGCACCGTGTTTCCAAAGAAACGTTGCGGGGGACGCGACCGAACGCCCGCCGAGGCCGGGGTGCCCTTCACCTCTCCGGAAGCCCCAGGCGCACGCCCAGCATCCCCCTCCATGGAGAATCTTGTCCGACGCGCCTTTCTGGCCCCGTTTCTCCATCCCCTTGAATCTTGGGCACATTTCCCCCACCCTCATCCCGCTTTATCCTTTCATTTGTTGTTCAAGACGGGAAAGCTGCCAGTCTCTTCTGCACTGTCCGGATAATGCCAAAAAGTGGTTAGTGGTTAGTAAGCACAGACATGCCAGGGGCCTTTGGAAGCACTGGACATAATCTCGTTCGTCTTTCCGCCCATACTGAGACAGGTTCGTCATAAACCTCATTACACAGATGAAGAAACTGAGAAGTAAAGAGGCTGTAAAACTTAACCAAAGCACACAACTAGTAAGTGGAGATGCTGGGATACCAGTTGAGGCCATCTGACGCAAAAGTCCTGGTCAAAGCCGGGTGTAGTGGCTGACGCCTGTAATCCCAGCAGTCTGGGAGGCTGAGGCGGGCAGATCACCTGAGGTCAGGAGTTCAATACCAGCCTGATCAATACGAGGAAACCCGTCTCTACTAAAACTACAAAAATTAGCCGGGCAAGGTGGTGCATGCCTGTAATCCCAGCTACTCGGGAGGCTGAGACGGGAGAATTGCTTGAACCTGGGAGGTGGAGGTTGCAGTGAGCCGAGATCGAGCCATTGCACTCCAGCCTGGGCAACAAGAGTGGAGCTCTGTCTCCAAAAAGAAAAAGAAAAAGGAAACCCTGGTCATAGTCATGATTTTGACCCTCCACATTTTCTATAAGCTTGAGAAAGTGAGGCTCCAAAAAGTGCCTTGCCCAATGGCTGGAATTATTCAATGTTGTAGGATCTGTCTCTTTCAGAGGCTTACAATTTAGTTACAAGGCAGCATATTGTGAAGGGCAAAGAGGAGGGATGAAAACAGCCAAGTAGGGGTGGCAGCTCCCATACATGAGGTAGGATTTGGCAGGAGTGTCTGAAGGGAGAACATTCTTGTTAAGGGAAGCAGCCAGTGAGACCATGTTAGAGATAGGGAGGTCTGCATATCCTGCTGGAGTTGAGGACTTGGATAGGGGAAGGGAAGAATAAAGGAACAGAGTAGGAGCAAGGTCAGATAAGGTCAAGGTCAGGCAGTTAATTGGTGGCCATCAGTACAATGAAGAAGTTTGAGCAGGTGTACCCCAAATTGACCTTTTGTGTGCCATCCTCAGGATCCTCTTTATATCTATGTCCTGCCATTTATTTATTTATTTATTTATTTTTTTGAGACGGAGTTTCGCTCTTGTTACCCAGGCTGGAGTGCAATGGCGTGATCTCAGCTCACCGCAGCCTCCACCTCCTGGGTTCAGGCAATTCTCCTGCCTCAGCCTCCTGAGTAGCTGGGATTACAGGCATGCACCACCATGCCCAGCTAATTTTTTTTTTTATTTTTTAGTAGAGATGGGGTTTCACCATGTTGACCAGGATGGTCTCGATCTCTCGACCTCGTGATCCACCCGCCTCGGCCTCCCAAAGTGCTGGGATTACAGGCGTGAGCCACCGCGCCCAGCCATGTCCTGCCATTTATTTACTGTTTTTCTTTAGCTACATTCTTTTTGTGTGTGATTAAAAAAAAAATTTACCATCTTAACCATACATATATACTCATATGTGTGTGTGTGTGTGTGTAGTTTTTTGTTGTTTTTTTTTTTTCAGACGGAGCTTTGCCCTTGTTGCCCAGGCTGAAATGCAATGGTGCAATCTCGGCTCACTGCATTCCCAGGTTCAAGCGATTCTCTTGCCTCAGCCTCCCGAGTAGCTAGGATTATAGGCAGGCACTACCACACCTGCTTATTTTGTATTTTTAATAGAGATGGGGTTTCTTCATGTTGGTCAGGCTGGTCTCAAACTCCCAACCACGGATGATCTGTCCCTCAGCCTCCCAAAGTGCTGGGAATACAGGCATGAGCCAATGCACCCAGTCCATCTTAACCATTTTTAAGTGTACAATTCAACAGTATTAAGTATATTCACATTGTTATGAAGCAGGTCCCCTGAACCTTTTCATCTTGCCAATCTGAAACTCCATGCCAACTCCATAACTTCTCATTTGCTACTTCCCCCAGCCCCTGCTGTCCACCAGTCTGCTTTCTGTTTTTGTGAAATTTGGCTACTTTAGATTCATTATATAAGTTGGTATCATACAGTATCCATCTTTTTGTGACTGGCTTATTTCATTTAGCACACTGTCTTCATGTTTCATTTGTGTTGTAGCATGCAACAGGATTTTCTTTTTAGGGCTGAAAAACATTCCATTGTACATAAACACATGCACACACACATATATATACACACACACAAAGTGGAATATATATGCACACACCACTTTTTTATCAATTCAACATATCCATACTTTTGTATTGAATTATTTTATAATACAGAAAAGCTCACTCATTGTAATAAAACTTGCTAAATGTTTACCAACTAAATATATGCATGCAGCCCAAACTCAGCTGAGGAAATAAACATTTCCAGTACCCAGGAGTCCCCATAATGTCTCCTACTCCTATACCAAGGGCAACCACTACTCTGATTAAAAAACAGAATAAAAGAGTTTAACTTATTTACATTTACTTTTTGAAATTTAAATTTAGGCTTATTTTAAGCATTAATCTATCAAAGCAGTGCTTTATTCCAGATATTTTTCTTTTTCTTTTCTTTCTTTCTTTCTTTTTTTTTTGAAATAGAGTCTCGCTCTGTTGCCTAGGCTGGGATGCAGTGGTCCAATCATGGCTCATTGCAGCCTCAATCTCCTGGGTTTAAACAGTCCTTCCACTGGCCAGGCACCATGGCTCATACCTGTAAGCACTTTGGGAGGCCAAGATGGGCAGATCACAAGGTCAGAAGCTCGAGACCAGCCTCACCAATATGTTGAAACCCCTTCTCTACTAAAAATACAAAAATTAGCTGGTTAGCTGGGCGTGGTGGCATGCACCTGTAGTCTCAGCATCTCGGGAGGCTGAGGCAGGAGAATCACTTGAACCTGGGAGGCAGAGGTTGCACCACTGCACACCAGTCTGGGTGACAGAGCTAGACTGTGTCTTTTTTTTTTTTTTTTTTTTTTTTGGTGGGGGGACAGAGTCTCACTCTGTCACCCAGGCTGGAGTGCAATGGCACGATCTCAGCTCACTGCAACCTCCACCTCCCAGGTTCAAGCAATTCTCCTGCCTCAGCCTCCTGAGTAGCTGGGATTACAGGTGCGTGCCACTGCGCCCAGCTAATTTTTTTGTATTTTTAGTAGAGATGGGGTTTCAACATTTTGGCCAGGCTGGTCTCGAACTCCTGACCTTGTGATCCACTCGCCTCGGCCTCCCAAAGTGCTGGGATTACAGGCGTGAGCTACCGCGCCCGGCCTAGACTGTGTCTTAAAAAAAAAAAGAAAATCTTCCCACCTCAGCCTCCTGAGTAGCTGGGGCCCCAAGTGTGTGCCACCAGGCCCAGCTAATTTTTTAATTTTTTTGTAGAGATGGGATCTTGCCATGTTGCCCAGGCTGGTCTCAAACTTCTGGGGTCAAGCAATCTTCCCACCTTGGCCTCCCAGAGTGTTGGATTACAGGTGTTAGCCACTGTGCCCAGCCTAGATATTTTTCTATACGCATACATATATACATAATTATGATTATTATTTTTCTAGAGATGGAGTCTCATTCTGTTGCCCAGGCCGAAGTGCAGTGGCATAAATCATAGCTCACTGAAACTTTGAACTGCTGGGCTCAAGTAATCCTCCTCCCTCAGCCTCCTGAGGTAGCTAGGATTACAGGGAGACACCATCATGCCTAGCTCAATTTTTAAATTTTTGTAGAGATGGGTCTCATTAGACAACAGCCCAGTCTGATCTCAAACACCTGGCCTCAAGTGATTCTCCTGCCTCAGCCTCCCAAAGTATACCATGCCAGGCCCATATATATATAACTACTGACTTTAAAAACACTCTTTTTTGTGTCACCTATAAACACTCTAGAAGCCATCTTCCTTAAGTACCATATGATCTCTAAGTTCCTTCTCAAATTAAAATTACATGGTTAGGTTTCAGGAAACTAATTTCTTAATAATGCAAAAGGTTTTGCTTGAATGACTGTTCAACCAAGCATCTATTACTTATCAGGCATTGGGAACTCAGGGGTAAACAAGGCATGATCTCAGTCCTTGAACATACAGTCTCCTGGAGAATGGCATAGAAAATGCAGTGTCATAATGTGTAATCATAAAAGTGGATCGGTACACACCACTTCAGGAGAATGGCAGAGGGAGTTAACATCTTGGCAATTAGCATTTAGTATTTCTGCTACGATACACATTCCATTCTATTTTAATTAGCTTGCAAACATTTTTCCTGCTGGATTCTTGAGGATCAGGAATGTGTCTTGTTCACTCTCTTATTTCCCACAGTCCTTGGGATACTGCCTTACAGATCAGCAAATGTGTTTATATGACTCATGTGGCAGAGGGCAATTTATTTTTTTACAAGCGAGTAATCTTCCAAAAGCCAGTGCTATTAACATTGACCAGCTTCTCTAGTAAGGAGAGCAGACAGTGTTTTCTCAAAAGTGTGGTCCTAAGACCACCTGCAAGAGAATTAATTACATGCTGGGGATGTGTAGATTAAAAACTCCATTTCTGTTCTCCATTTCAGACTCACTAAATCAGCCTCAGGGTGTTGGGCCAGGAAGCTTCGTTTTTGGTGTCACAAATGATTCTATTTGAACCAAGGCCTGAGAACACCACAGTGAGGTGTTTGGGCCAGTGTCAAATCACCAATTTCTGGGCAGAGGCACCTATCCTCAGCAAAGGGGTTGAGGCTGGGGTGGAGGGAGCCACTGAAAATCACTGAGGCTGATAGGGTGAGTTCAGTTCCCTAAGAGGAAATTGAAATCTTTGGAGTGGAACCAAAGATCATAACTGACATGCAGCCATGCAATCTGCAATCAGAAGTTAGTACTACAAGATTTACTCAATTATTGTAAAGTAATCTTGCCTTTTGTTGATTTTAACCAGGTAATTTAAATAAAAGTCGTTACTCATTATTTGGATTTTCACACTTGAATATTTATTTCTTTGTATTAATGTGTTCTGAGTGTTTAAAGCTTTTAGTTTTTTTTTTTTTTTTTTTTTTAATTAAGTGTATTTTAGGCCAGGCATAGTGAATCATGCCTGTAATCCCAGCACTTTGGGAGGCCGAGGTGGGTGGATCACTTGAGGTCAGGAGTTCAAGACCAGTCTGGCCGACATGGTGAAACCCCTTCTCTTCTAAAAAAAAAAAAAATACGAAATTAGCCAGGTGTGGTGGTACATGCCTGTAATCCCACGTATTTGGGAGGCTGAGGCAGGAGAATTGCTTGAATCCAGAAGACGGAGGTTGCAGTGAGCTGAGACAATGCCATTGTGCTCCAGCCTGAGTGACAAGAATGAAACTCCATCTCAAAAAAAAAAAAAAGTACATTTTAGATTTACAGTTGGATTAAACCCTTGAAAGAACTTGAAAGAAGGAATTAATCTGTTTTTTTTGTTTGTTTTTTTTTTTTTGAGACGGAGTTTCGCTCTTGTTACCCAGGCTGGAGTGCAATGGCGCGATCTTGGCTCACCACAACCTCCGCCTCCTGGGCTCAGGCAATTCTCCTGCCTCAGCCTCCTAAGTAGCTGGGATTACAGGCACGTGCCACCATGCCCAGCTAATTTTTTTGTATTTTTAGTAGAGACGGGGTTTCACCATGTTGACCAGGATGGTCTCGATCTCTCGACCTTGTGATCCACCCGCCTCGGCCTCCCAAAGTGCTGGGATTACAGGCTTGAGCCACCGCGCCCGGCCTGAATTAATCTGTTAAATCATTTTCTTTACCTTCTTAAAACATCAGGGAATATTTCATGAATACTCCTTCTATCCTGCTTTCTAGCTGTGAGCATTACTTTGCTGGTAGAAACTAGTTTACATTTATACAACTATAAATAACTATCACAAATCACTCTTTGGTGTTAAAAAACAAACTATCTGGCTGGGTGTGGTGGTTCATGCCTGTATTCCCAGCACTTTGGGAGGCCCAGGTGGGAGGATCATTTGACACCAGGAGTTCAAGACCAGCCTGGGCAAAAAGTGAGACTCAGTCTTTACAAAAACAAATAGGTGGGCATGGTGGCATGTGCCTGTTAGTCACACCTACTCAGGAGGTTGAGGTGGGAGGATTGCATAAGCATGGGAGGTCATGGCTGCAGTAAGCCATGAGCAGGCTACTGCACTCCAGCCTGGGCTACAGAGGGAGACCCTGTCTCAAAAAAAAACAACAGCAGCAAAACTACCTGTTGGTTTTAGCAGTAGTACAGTGGTTTTCAGCTTTCAACATTCAAGTATGCTCCCAACTTTGACAAATAGAGAAAAGTTATTTTTGCCACAATTTAGTGTGTTTATGGAAGGTGTGTACACAGAATCTTCAGATGATGGTGAGTGTCTGTTAGATGAAAAACTGAGCTGGGCAGGTGGTGGAAAGTTGTACAGATTGAGAAATAACTTGTTATGAGAAGAATTAAGAGGCCACAGATGCTGGGCGCAGTGGCTCACATCTGTAATCCCAACACTTTGGGAGCCTGAGGTGGGCAAATCATGAGGTCAGGAGTTCAAGACCAGCCTGGCCAAGATGGTGAACCGCTGTCTTTACTAAAAATACAAAAAACTAGCTGGGCGTGGTAGCAGGCGCCTGAGGCAGGAGAATCGATTGAACCTGGGAGGCAGAGGTTGCAGTGAGTGGAGAGACTCTGTCTCAAAAAAAAAAAAAAAATCTACAGGGACAGGCAGGTCATATGAATGAGTGAAGTGGGATTCCAAATGTTTCAGCATGTAATCTTTCTTCAGCCCAGGTTGGTCTCCGTTCACTATCGTCATCACAAGAAATATTATCAAAGAAGGATTTCATTTTGTCATAATAGCAATTAGGTCCAAGTGGATCTTCTTTATCAGCATTTCTTTCACTGTTTTGGGTATCAACTCCTGAGTCTCCTTTATCTTCACCATTTACAGGCTTGTCCTGTTTCTCGATTTATCTTCTTTTAAGTTTATTATGAAACTCTCTGTCAATCTGTTCCTTGTTGAATTGTGCATTTGCACTTTCAAAGTCTTTCTCAAATTTTGTTGGCCCATCTCGCAGAATACCAGATTTTCCTCTGCCACCCTAATGACCCCCACGTCCTCTCCTTGGAGCTGAAGGAGCACCTGGAGCTACTTGTCTCTTGCTGTCGTTTCAGAGTTGCTCATTTTCTGGCTTTGAAACTTTGTGCACTTCAGCTCACCTGTGGTCTTGATTCTCTATTGCTTTTTAGCTGGTAGATGGCAAAGGCCTGGCTGATACAGGACTCCTTCTCTCAACAGGTGCTGGAGCAGGTAAGTGGACCAAGGTGGTCTGCACTGCTTGTTACATGGTTGGGCTTTTTCTCAGAGTCTGAGGGCTTGAACGACCTTAAGATAACTGTGTTTTTAGAGATCTTGTATCCTGTGTAAAAGCAAAACCCACCACACTACTTTGGGGTGAGTTATCACTGTTTGATGTTTCTATTCCAAAGAATGTCGAAGAGCTTCTAGCAACACCAGCAGCACCAAACTGCTGCCCAACCAAGGAACTTGGACTGACCTGACTGTATGTGAGCATCCTGCCAAAAGGCCCATAAGAATCCGTGGACTGGAATGAAGAAGTTGATGAGCCTAGGGAGGAATGAATGATAGCTGGGTCTTGAAGCAAAGAACACTGTGGTTTTGGTGGTTCACAAACAGTGAGGTCTTTAATGTCACTCCCATGGAATATATAACGTATTCAAAGACTTCATCTCAAGGTGGTATCAGAAGATCTGTTAGTCTGTCTTCTATACCAAAGGATTAAACTCTGGTGAGGGCTACAGTGGAGTTTTTGGTGTCCGTGGTGTAGAGGATGCCCTCATAGCAGATTTCCATCTTAGAGATTAGGCCGATCTTGCTGCTGATGTAAGGGCTGCCCTCAATCATGGCACTGCCACCGCTGCTCTGGGCTGCTCATAGAGAGGCAGATCTCATTCTACTGTTGTCCACTCCACATGTTGTCCTGCTTGCTCCATCGGTGCCTACAGCAGCCCCTTCAGACCCAACATGGTGGTGGCACTGGCTCTGCTACCCTCCCCCAGCCTCTTGCCCTCAAGCTGCAGCATGGAGGCAGTGGCCAGGAAACTTCTACATACTTATCAGGGTCATCAGAAAATTGGCCTAAGTCTCCCTTTACTTGCCTAAGGTTCTGCAATGAGAAGGAAACTTGAAAGGGCCCCAAATAAGGAGGATCCTCAGATTATTTCCCTGAAAGTTACTTTTTCAGTTTTGGGGAATGATTTTCCCTGGCCCTGCCTCATATGGTTGCTAAAAGAGCTGGATTGATCTTACAATGCTTGCAAAGGTTTGGTAGAAATGCCATGCCCAGTGCAAGAGAAAATGAGTTGCACTGTCTTCCAGCCTGGGCAACAGAGCAAGATTCCATTTAGGAAAAAAAAAAAAAAAAAGAAGAAAATAAGTTGCACTGTCCTCTAGCCTGGGCAACAGAGCACAACTCCATTTAAAAAAAAAGAAAAGAAAAGAAAAAAGAGTTGCTTTCCTTAAAGTTCTGAGGTTAAGGGAGTTAAAGTGTTTCAGAGTGCATTCCAGAGGGTTGCAAGCTGAAGGTAATATATTATCCATTTAGACAGAGAAGCAAGAACAGGCTGGGTACAGTAGCTGATGCCTATAATACCAGCACTTTGGGAGACCAAGGCAGGTGGATCACCTGAAGTCAGGAGTTCAAGATCAGCCTGGCCAACATGATGAAACCCTGTCTCTACTAAAAATGCAAAAATTAGCCAGGTGTGGTGGTGCACGCCTATAATCCCAACTACTGTGGAGGCTGAGATGGGAGAATCACTTGAATCTGGGAGGTGGAGGTTGCAGGGAACTGAGATCACACAACTGCACTCTAGGCTGGGTGACAGAGCAAGACTCTGTCTCAAAAAAAAAAAAAAAAAAAGGAGTCGGGTGCGGTGGCTCACGCCTATAATCCCAGCACTTTGGGAGGCCGAGACGGGTGGATCACAAGGTCAAGAGATCAAGACCATCCTGGTCAACATGGTGAAACCCCGTCTCTACTAAAAATACAAAAAATTAGCTGGGTGTGGTGGTGTGTGCCTGTAATCCCAGCTACTCAGGAGGCTGAGGCAGGAGAATTGCCTGAACCCAGGAGGCAGAGGTTGTGGTGAGCCAAAACCATGCTATTGCACTCCAGCCTGGGTACCAAGAGTGAAACTCCGTCTCAAAAAAAAAAAAAAAAAAAAAAAAAGGGCCACCAGGTATGGTGGCTCATCCCTGTAATTCCAGCACATTGGGAGGCCAAGGCAGGCAGATCACTTGAGGTCATGTTAAGAGCAAATGCTTGCCGGGCGCGGTGGCTCAAGCCTGTAATCCCAGCACTTTGGGAGGCCGAGGCGGGTGGATCACAAGGTCAAGGGATCGAGACCATCCTGGTCAACAGGGTGAAACCCCGTCTCTATTAAAAATACAAAAAAAAAAAAAAAAAAAAAAAAAAAGCAAATGCTTGGTGCTGCAAAGAAGAATCAGCACTGAGACAAGGGATCTCTCAGCAAGGAAAATTTGCTTTCTGCAGAAAGGGTGCTACTCGCAATAGACTGATGGCAAGAGCATATCAAACAAAGGAGGGAAGGAGTTTTTATTTCTAGCACAGTTCATACCTGCTGCTGTGTCCTGTCTCCATTGGTTAGAGTTGGACTGCACAATCTAAGCTGAACCTGGTTGGCTAACTTGAAAAGTGCAGGAATGCAGTTATACCAGTGGAGAGCGCAGTTTCAGCAGGAGGAGCCATTGTGATGGGAGGGGTAATCTATAGAGTGGAAAGCAGATGTGGAATGTGGTCTCTATAGGTAAGGACTGCTGGGAAGTTTGTTTACCAGGGCAGGGGATACAGAAAGTAAGGAAGTCTGGCCTTAAAAGCAGGGAACAAAGATCAAGGATGCTCAATAAGTTAACCCTTTGAGGAGAAACTCTTTCTATATCTAACAGGTCAGGAGTTGAAGACAGCCTAGCCAACATGGTAAAACCCCGCCTCTACTAAAAATACAAAAATTAGCTGGGCATGGTGGCATGTGCCTGTAATCCCAGCTACTAGGGAGACTGAGGTAGGAGAATTGCTTGAACCTGGGAGGCAGAGGTTGCAGTGAGCCAAGATCATGCAATTGCACTCCAGCCTGGGCAACAGAGCAAGTCTCTGTCTTAAAAACAAAAACAGTTCTGGTTAACTTTTGAACTTAAAATTCTCTTACTAATTAAGTATTCTCTTAATCGAAGACAGAATAGGCATCATAAAGGAACATAGGAACCAAATGGCCATTTTTCCACTGTTGGGGCAATATTAGGACTAAAATCTGGCTGTGGAAGACATTTTACTCCTGGTTTGTTTGTTTGTTTGTTTGTTTGTTTGTTCTTCTGAGATGGAGTTTCACTCTTGTTGCCCAGGCTGGAGTACAATGGCATAGTCTCTGATCACTGCAACCTCCACTTCCCAGGTTCAAGTGATTCTGCTGCCTCAGTCTCCCAAGTAGCTGTGATTACAGGCACCCACTACCATGCCTGACTAATTTTTGTATTTTTAGTAGAGATGGGGTTTCACCATGTTGGCCAGGCGGGTCTCGAACTCCTGACCTCAGGTAATCCAACCGCCTCGGCTCCCAAAGTGCTGGGATTACAGGCATGAGCCACCATGCCTGGCTACTCCTGTTAAAAGCAGAGCTTTCCAATCCACAGAAGTAGCAGTAGAAAAGTCCAAAATGGAAAAGTTATGAAGTTGTGACATACTGCAGAGAACCAGCAATGTGTCTCCTAAAGAGGATTTTTATTTCCACTAGATGGCTTAGAAATATCATGTGCTCACCAGAGAAACCATAGAGAGACATTTTTTGAGTTACTACCTGCTGCAATTTATGATCTCTTCTAACACCTGTTTCCCTGAACTGTAAAGATTCCTGCACATTTAACACACAGAGAGAAAGAGACCACAGATAGAGAAAGTTTGGCCACAAGATAGCTGGAAGAGAGCTGTGCGATTAAAAAACAGATTTAAAGTTGAGATTCATTCCATACTCACCAGTCTGATGAATGAATTCCGTTTCCCAGCCAATGCGCAAAATGATACGGCTCTGATGAGTGGAGGAACACCAGGTTCTTTGTCTCACGCTGAGGATAAAATGACATGGATATATGTGGAGTGGTTTTAAGATATTAAAAAACAGTTTAATAGGCAATAAAGAAGGAAGAAGCTCCCCTGTACAGAGACAGAGGGAGAGGGGCTCCAAAGCCCAGAGAGGAAACCCCCATTTGTCTTTTTATTGTTCAGTTGTAAGAGTTCTTTATATATTCTAGATACAAGTCCCTTATCAGATGTATGATTTGCAAATATTTTCTCTCATTCTATAGGTCGTTACTTTAACTTGATAGTATCCTTCAAAGCACAAAACTTCTTAATTTGATTAAGTCCAATTAATCTGTTGTTTTATTTTGTCGCTTTTGTTTTTACTGTCATAGCTAAGAAGCTATCTAATCGAAAGTCACAAAAGATTGGCCAGGCATGGTGGCTCACGCCTGTAATCCTAGCACTTTGGGAGGCCAAAGTGGGTGGATTACCTGGGGTCAGTAGTTCAAGACCAGCCTGGCCATCATGGTGAAACTCCATCTTAAAAAAAAAAAGAGAAAGAAAGAAGGTCACAAAAGATCTATCCCCATGTTTTTTTTTTTCTAAAAATTTCATAATTTTGGTTCTTGTATTTATGGTTATGAGCCATCTTGAATAAATGTTTGTATATGGTGTGAAGAGAGTGTCCAATTTTACTGTTTTTTATGTGGATAATCAATTGTCTCAGCATCATTTGTTGAAAAGACTTTCCCTGTTGAATTTTCTTAATATATTTGTCAAAAATCAATACGAAGACTTATTTCTGGAGTTTCAGTTCTATTTCAATGATCTATATGGCTATCCATATGCTAGTACCACACTGTCTTAATTTCCATTGCTTTTTGGTAAGTTTTTAAATTAGAAAGTATGAGTTCTTCTACTTTGTTCATTTTCAGATTTGTTTGGGCAATTTTGGGTCCCTTACATTTCCTTATAAATTTATGGATCAGCTTGTTAATTTCTACAAATAGCTGGGATTTTGACAGGAATTACACTGAATCTTTAGATCAATTAGGGGACTATTGCCAACTTAAGAATATTAAGTTCCTTAATGTCTTTCAACAATGTTTTGTAGTTTTTTGAGGGCATGTGTGTGTGTGTGTATCCTATTCCTTAGGATATTCCTACATAGGAGAAGTAAAATAGTCTTACTTCTTTCTTTCCAACTTGGATGACTTTTAGTTTCCTTATATAATTGCCCTGATTAGACTTTCCATTACAATTGACTAAAAGTGCACCAGCAGACATCTTTGTCTTGTTCCTTATCTCATGGGAAAAGCATTCAGTCTTTTACCATTAAGAATGATGTTAGTTGGCCGGGTGCGGTGGCTCAAGCCTGTAATCCCAGCACTTTGGGAGGCTAAGGCGGGTGGATCATGAGGTCAAGAGATCAAGACCATCCTGGTCAACATGGTGAAACCCCGTCTCTACTAAAAATACAAAAAATTAGCTGGGCATGGTGGCATGTGCCTGTAATCCCAGCTACTCAGGAGGCTGAGGCAGGAGAATTGCATGAACCCAGGAGGCGGAGGTTGCGGTGAGCCGAGATCGCGCCATTGCACTCCAGCCTGGGTAACGAGAGCGAAACTCCGTCTCAAAAAAAAAAAAAAAAAAAAGAATGATGTTAGTTGACCAGGCGCAATGGCTCATACCTGTAATCCCAGCACTTTGGGAGGCTGAGGCACTGAGGTGTGGAGTTCGAGACCAGCCTGACCAACATGGAGAAACCCCACCTCTACCAAAAATATAAAATTAGCGGGGCATGGTGGTGCTTGCCTGTGATCCCAGCTACTTGGGAGGCTGAGGCAGGAGAATTGCTTGAACCCGGGAGGCGGAGATTGCAGTGAGCCAAGATTGCGCCATGGCACTCCAGCCCGGGCAACAAGAGTGACACTTCGTCTCAAAAAAAAAAAAAAAGAAATGATGTTAGTTGTGGGTTTTTCATAAATGGCCTTTATCAGGTAGAAAAGGTTCCTTCTGTTACTAGTTTGTTAAGTGTTTTTTATCATGAAAGAGTGCTAGAGTCTGTCAAATGTTTTTCCTGCATCTATTGAAATGATCATGTGGTTTTCATCCTTTATTCTATTAATATGAGGTATTGCATTGATTGATTCTCGTGTGTTTAATCAACCTGTGCAACGCTTATCTTGGGATAAGTTCCACTCAGTCATGGTGTATAATACTTTTATATATTGCTGGATTTGTTCTGTTAATGTTTTGTGGATAAGTTTTCTTGTCTATATTTAAAAAGGACATTGGTTTGTGGCTTTCTTTTCATGTGATGTCCTTCTCTGGTTTTGGAATCAGGATAATATTGATCTCATAGAATGAGTTGGAAAGTATCCCCTCCTCTTCTGTTTTTGCGAAGAGTGTAAAAAATTAGTGATAATTCTGTTTTAGACCTTTCTAAGAATTTATCAGAGAAATCATCTAAGCCTGGGTTTTTTTGTTGTTGTTGTTGTTTGTTTTTTTTTTTTTTTTGTGGAAAGATTTTTATTACTAATTCAATCTCTTGTCTATTCAAGATTATAGGTCTATTTAGCTTTTCATTTCCTTTTTTTTTTTTTTTTTTTTTTAATTTTCCCCTAGGCTCAAGCAATTCTCATGGCTCAGCCTCCCATATAGCTGGGATTACAGGTATATGCTACCACGCCTGGCTAATTTTTGTATTTTTGGTAGAGGCAGGCGTTTCGCCTTGTTGGCTAGGCTGGTCTCCAACTCCTAGTGTCAGGTGATCTATCCACCTTAGCCTCCCAAAGTGCTAGAATTACAGGTGTGAACTATTGCACCAAGCCTTATCTCTTCTTGACTCAGTTTGGGTAATCGTCTCTTTCTAGGAATTTGTTCATTTCGTGTAGGGTATCTAATTCATTAGCATATAATTGATTTTTTAATGGTGTTAATATGAACAGTCTAAACCAGCTTTGCATTTCCAAGAAAACCCCACTAATTTGTGGAATATTATTAGTCTTTTTTTATATTGCTGGATGTAATTTGCCATTATTTTGTTGAATAATTTTGCATCTTTGTGTATGAGGGATATTGATTTACAGTTTCCCTTTGTTGTACTGTCTTTTTCTAGTTTGGGTGTCAGGATAATACGGGCCGCATAAAATAACTTTGAAAATGGCCTCTCCCCTTGTATTTGATGGGCAAGATTATGTAGATTGATAGGGTATCTTTTATTAAATTTTATTTTCCTCCTGATATTCTGCTCATAGGTATGTGTGAGAAACAGAAAATGTTATTGAATCAGAGGGATTCTAAGAACCATTGCTTTCTTCAGTTTTCTCTTAAACTTTGGGGTTAAATCTGTTGAAATATAATGTAACGGCTCGGTGCGATGGCTCACACCTGTAATTCCAGCACTTTGGGAGGCCGAGGTGGGCAGATCACTTGAAGTCATGAGTTCAAGACCAGCCTGGCCAACATGGTGAAACTCTGACTCTACTAAAAATACAAAAGTTAGCTGGACATGGTGGCAGGTACCTCTCTTATATCAGAGATAAAAAAAATTGAAGTCATGAATGTATTTTGCATATAAGGACATTTTAAAAAATGAAGTCCAGAGGGCATTATTAAGCCAATGATAGTGCTCTCACAGATGACAAAAATATGATTTCTTTAATTTTACTTTTATTTTATTTATTTATTTATTTGAGACAGAGTCTCACTCTGTCGTCCAGGCTAGAGTGCAGTGGTGCAATCTTGGCTCACTGCAGTCTTCGCCTCCCGGGTTCAAGTGATTCTCCTGCCTCAGCCTCCTGAGTAGCTGGGACTACAGGCACATGCCACCACCCCCTAATTAAATTTTTGGTTTTTTTCAGTAGAGACAGGGTTTCACCATTTTAGCCAGGATAGTCTCCATCTTCTGACCTCGTGATCTGCCCGCCTTGGCCTCCCAAAGTGCTGGGATTACAGATGTGAGCCACCACACCCAGCTTATTTTAATTTTTTTGTAGAGATGAGATCTCACTGTGTTGCCCAGGCTGGTCTTGAACTCCTGGGCTCAAGTGAACCTCCTTCCTTAGCCTCCCAAAATGTTGGGATTACCGGCCCGAGCCACCATGCTCAGCGAAAAATCTGGTATCTTTTTTTTTTTTTTTTTTTTTTTTGAGACGGAGTTTCGCTCTTGTTACCCAGGCTGGAGTGCAATGGCGCAATCTCGGCTCACCGCAACCTCCGCCTCCTGGGCTCAGGCAATTCTCCTGCCTCAGCCTCCTGAGTAGCTGGGATTACAGGCACGTGCAACCATGCCCAGCTAATTTTTTGCACTTTCAGTAGAGACGGGGTTTCACCATGTTGACCAGGATGGTCTCGATCTCTCGACCTCGTGATCCACCCGCCTCGGCCTCCCAAAGTGCTGGGATTACAGGCTTGAGCCACCGCGCCCGGCCATAACTAAGGTTTAATCTTAGGCTTCAAATAAGATTCCTTTGAAGGAGGTGCAAGCACAAGAGCTATAACCAGGATATTGTGGTCTGTTTTTTTTTTTTTTTTTTTTGAGAGGAAATCTCACTCTGTCACCCAGGCTGGAGTGCAGTGGCTTGATCTTGGCTCATTGCAACCTGCGCCTCCTGGGTTCACGTGATTCTCCTGCCTCAGCCTCCTGAGTAGCTGGGATTATAGGCACCTGCCACTGTGCCCAGCTACTTTTTGTATTTTCAGTAGAGGCAGGGTTTCACCATCTTGACCAGGCTGGTCTTGAACTCCTGGCCTCATGATCCACCTGCCTCGGCCTCCCAATGTGCTGGGATTCCAGGTGTGAGCTACTGTGCCCAGCCTGTAGTCCTTTTTATAGCACTTAAGTCCTTCATATGACAATTTCCTTGTAAAAACTAAAAAACCTTTTAAGGCTAAAAAAACCTTCCTCGGGGTTTATTTCAGTCTGGTAAATAAATAATACTAATAACTAAGATGTACTATTATTAATTTCAGCGTGAGAAATGCATTATCCTGTCCTTTTAAGGAGTCTTTCATCTTCCTTCTTTGTGTTTCCACAAAGGCTTCTGTTTTATTTTTCCAGCTTGTTTCTTACCCTACAGACTTTCAGAAACACATGTAAGTATCTTCTTGTGTTCACTCGATTTATAGACAGTGTAATGGGCATTTAAGCTTCCTGACTCTTATATGTTTTGTGGAGTAACTACTTTACTTGATGGGTTCTTTTCAGACCCAAGAGTAATATTTGTGTGTCTTGTGGGTTGAATAAACTATTTTAATAATTATTACTTTGTTAAAAGGAATCTTCTGAGAGTGGTGGCATGTTTGCAAAAGTCTTTGCCCTTGAACTGAATAAGAAGTTTTGTTAAGAGGTTTGGGGATCTGATTTCCTCTGACTGCACTTCAGCTGCTTTTAACCACAGGCAGCCAGTAAAAATATGTGTGTGACAAACCTATAAACCAGAAAGTGATGACAGCAGGCAGAGTGAGGTGCTGTAAAATTTTTATCATCACACTTGAAGCGATCATGTTGCTTATTAATGGTGAAAACTCAAGTCCTAACACGTGGCAGTTTTAGTCTGTGTTCAGCCTTGCCATGTGCTTTCATCTGCCAGGCTCCTCTTTGCTTTCCCCCTTGTTTCTTTTTCTTTCTTTCTTTCTTTTTTTTTTTTTTTTTAAATAGAGATGGGGTTTCACCATGTTGGCCAGGCTGGTCTCGAACTCCTGACCTCAGGTGATCCACCCACCTCGGCCTACCAAAGTGCTGGGATTACAGGCATGAGCCACTGCGCCTGGCCTCCCCCTTGTTTCTCTGCTTTGAAGCTCATTTGTTGTCCTGGTTTACCGTGTAATGTCACTTGAGGATAATTCAAAAGAGGAGGGTGACTTTATTGACCTTTACTGTCCGTATTTCATACTACCTGTTTTCCAGTTGCCCCCAGCTACTTTGCATTCCTTATGTACTGTGATGTTCCTGTGTTGTCAGACTAGAACTTCTTCCCACAGCTAAGTGGCTGATCAAGGTTTCTCCAAAGAGATACATATCAGTTCTATAGTTCTCTAAACAATGTGTACACTGAGAGCCACTCAAAACCTAGCTCTCTGCACTTTCAGGTGGTGGTCGTCATGGAGAGGCAGTAGTTTTGGCAGGTACAAGCACATATTAATAGTATGTAGACGGGAACCTCTTTCTTGAGGTGGAGTGTCCTGGATGGAAATGTTTTCCTTCAGTAATCCCACAGTTCAAATATCTTGCTTTATCTCCCCAAGAATACAAAGATTTGAATGAATTTCTCTGTTTAGTGAAGTCAGAGAGACAAGAACAAATATGATAGGCTGGTATGCAACTTTTTTTTTTAAGTTTGGGAAATACAGGAGGGGAAAAGTCATGGATAATTCTGTCACACCAACGTAACTAATATGGCCATTTTGCACATTCCTTTTCAGGATTCCTATATGTTGAGTTTCACATAATTGTAAAACTATCATACATAGGATTTGGTATTCTAGGTTTTTTTTAAAAATTAACATTGTGTCAAACTATTTCCACATTATTTTGAATCTTGAATAGCATGCAGCCATTAAATAAGCTTAGAATAAGAGAGCTACTGTAATTTAGCCATTCCTCCAATGTCAGACATTTGTTTTTTCTAATTGTTTGTAATAGCTAATGATGTTATAATGAAATTGTTGATATTAATTAGATAAAAAGAAGGGATTGAAGATAGGGAAGAGAAAGGGGTGTAGGTTGTAGAGCAGGGATAGAACCTCTTTGCAGCTTAGCCTTGGGAGAGAGAAAGCTGAGACAACATATAACTTTGTCCCTGTATCTAGAAAGGTAAAGGACATGTTTGGGAGAAGGGAATGGTGACTATTGGTAAGTCAGTGGCCTCTTTTGTTCAATGGTGTTTTACAGGAAGGTAACATGATTGGTTCTAAAACTATAGAACTTTTACTAAAAGGGAATATCCCCCTTTAGGTGATAGTAGCTGTTAATAAAAACTACTGAAAGCTTTTTCTAAGAAAAGGCTAGGAGGTAGGGGTTTTTCGTAAGAATAAATGTTTTCATTATTTTAGATTTTTATTTTAAAAGATAAATCATCACAAATAACAATACTGAATTAAAAGATATGGCATCTCAGGAGATTGCAGTGAGTCGAGAGTCAGCCACTGCACTCCAGCCTGGATGATAGAGGGAGACCCTGTCTTAAAAAAAAAAAAAAAAAAAAATAGGATGGTCTTTTCAGTGGTTTTTGACCCACACTGTCAAATTGTCTTCCAAAAGAATTGTATTAGCTTGTGTTACACACCCTATATCCATGGACTCATTTCAGTGTACATTTAACAGCACTGGGAGTTTTCATTTTTTTATATGTAAGAAATGACATTCAATCACTTGAATCTGCATTTCTCATTATGAAATTAAAATAAATAGAAACTTTTATTCTATTTCCTTTGGTTATTTTCTTTCTATGAGTTGGCTGGTTTTGTTCTTTTTTTTTTTTTTTTTTTTTTTTTGAGATGGAGATCTCACGCTGTTGCCTGGGCTGGAGTGCAATGGCACCATCTTGGCTCATTGCAACTTCCGCCTCCTGGGTTCAAGCAATTCTGCTGCCTCAGCCTCCCAAGTAGCTGGGATTATGGGCATGCACCACCACACCTTGCTAATTTTTATTTATTTTTAGTAAAAATCAGGTTTCACTATGTTGGCCAGGCTGATCTCAAACTCCTGACCTCATGATCCACCTGCCTCGGCCTCCCAAAGTGCTGGTATTACAGGCGTGAACCACGCACCAGCCTGTTTTGGTTTTTATTCATTTTATCATTTGTGGTCCTGTTGTTTTCTTACCAATTTACTGGAGTTCTTTTTGTTGTTTTATTGTTTTTCTTCCCTGTAAGTATTTTACTGATGCTGCTCTTTTACCTTACACAAAACTATTATTATCTTTCTTTGCTGCATCTATTGTAAGAATGAAGATCATCCTCAGCAATCAGACAGTTGACATTCCAGAAAATGTTGACATTACTCTGAAGGGTCACACAGCTATTGTGAAGGGCCCCAGAGGAACCCTGTGGAGAGACTTCAACCACATCAATGTAGAAAAAACTCAATCTTGGAAAGAAAAAAAAAGAGGCTCCAGGTTGACAAATGGCGGGGTAACAGAAAGGAGCTGGCTACCATTCGGACTGTTTGTAGTCATGCACAGAAGGATGTTACAAGAGTGTTACACTGGGCTTCTGTTACAAGACGAGGTCTGTGTATGTTCACTTCCCCATCAATGTCTTTATCTAGGAGAATGGATCTCTTGTTGAACTCTGAAATTTCTTGGGTGAAAAATACACCCACAGGGTTTAGATGAGGCCAGGTGTTGCTTGTTCAGTATCTCAAGCCCAGAAAGCTGAATTGATCCTTGAAAGAAATGACATTCAGCTTGTTTCATATTCAGTGGCTTTGATTCAGCAAGCCATGACAGTTAAAAACAAGGATATCAGGAAATGTTCGGATGGTATCTATGTCTCTGCAAAAGGAACTAGGCCAGATGCGGTGGCTCACACCTGTAATCCCAGCACTTTGGGAGGCCGAGGCAGGAGGATCACCTGAGGACTGGAGTTTGAGAACAGACTGACTAAAATGGTGAAACCCTGTCTCTACTAAAAAATACAAAAATTAGCCAGGCGTGGTGGCAGCCCCTGTAATCCCAGCTACTCAGGGCAGGAGAATTGCTTGAACCCAGGAAACGGAGGTTGCAATGAGCTGAGACTGTGCCATTGCACTCTAGCCTGGGTAACAGAATGAGACTCCAAAAAAAAAAAAAAAAAGAAAAGAAAGAAAGAAAGAAAGAAAAAGGAACTATTCAGAAGGCTGATGAATAAGATCTAAGAGTTGTCCAGCTATAGAAACAAGATGCTGGATGATTCCTAAGACCTACTTGTGATATTTAAAGGATGCAATAAAAGACCTATTGATTTTGGAGGGAAAAAAAAAAACTATTATTATTATTGTATTTACTTGTAAGTTTGATAAGTTATTACCTCACTAGAGATACAGAAAAGATTCCACTTAATATGCTGTGTTTTATAATAATAAAGTGAAAAAACTTTTCCCCAAATTATCAAAATATCATTACCATACTATTTTGAAAGTACATTTTCTTGCTTTGTGATGGCTTTTTTGTTTTTTTGTTTGTTTTTTTTTTTTTTTTTTGAGACGGAGTTTCGCTCTTGTTGCCCAGGCTGGAGTGCAATGGCGCGATCTCGGCTCACCGCAACCTCCGTCTCCTGGGTTCAGGCAATTCTCCTGCCTCAGCCTCCTGAGTAGCTGGGATTACAGGCACGCACCACCATGCCCAGCTAATTTTTTGTATTTTTAGTAGAGACGGGGTTTCACCATGTTGACCAGAATGGTCTCGATCTCTCGACCTCGTGATCCACCCGCCTCGGCCTCCCAAAGTGCTGGGATTACAGGCTTGAGCCACCGCGCCCGGCTTGGCTTTTTTGTTTTTTGAGAGGGAGGCTCACTCTGTCTCCAGGCTGGAGTACAGTGGTGCGATCTCGGCTCACTGCAACTTCTGCCTCCTGGGTTCAAACCATTCTCCTGCCTCAGCCCAAGTAGCTGGGGTTACAGGTGTGTGCTACCATACCCAGCTAATTTTTGTATTTTTAGTAGAGATGGGGTTTCACCATATTGGTCAGGATGGTCTCAATCTCCTGACCTCATGATCCACCAACCTTGGCCTCCCAAGGTGCTGGGATTACAGGCATGAGCCGCCACGCTTGGCCACGTGATGGCTTTTTTAAAATCATAAATAATTCATTATTTGTCTCTTTTTGGGCTATCTAATCTCTTTTTATTGACCTCTGTTTACTTTTACAAATACAAGTAGGGAGCCAATTTTATTATTACTCTTTAGTTTCAGTTTTTACAAGTGGACAGTAAGTACTTCATGGATCCAAATATTAGGAATTGATCTTAGGCAAAAAAAAAAAATTGGGGCAAAATGAAAGCAGCTTATAATTACAGTTTTATCTGTGTTTTTCTGACTATCTGGTTCTGGGCTGTTTTTGCAACATTTACTTAACATATTTCTTTGAATGCTGCTTCAAATTTTGTTTCAAAATTGAGGGGGAAAATTAGCAAACGATAAACAAAATTTTATTTGCCTTTTTTTTTTGTTAGAGACAGAATTTAGGGGAAAATTCTGATGATTTTGATTACAGGTAGTGGCTAACCTCTTATGATTTATTTATTTATCTTTCTATCTATTTGTACATTTTATTTTTGGCAAACAGTCTCTCCCCCAGTAAGACTGCAGTTCTTCTTAATCACAGAAGCTATTCCTTTCCTTGTGATGGCCTTCTGTGTTCTGTGTCTTGGCAAGCATCTGAGCCTAATAGTTGGGTGGTGCCCTTGGCATAGATGTTATGTAAGGAATTATCACCTGCTTTGAGAGTCAGTCATGCCATGAAATTGAAGGAGTCAGTAAGGCGTTATGGAATCAGGAGGCTTGTGTGACAACTCTGACGCAGATGCCAATTAATTACCTGCCTGGACCTCAGTTTCCTCATCAGTAGAATGAACACAGTTGGCCTAGTGACCCCAAATGTCTCTCCCAAGCTAACATTCTGTGATTCTCATTCTCTGAGACGTTACCACAAGGAATCTTTACTTCTACATTGCTTTTAAAATAAGAAAAATGGAGAAAAGAAAATGAGAACTAGAGTTTAATTTTAAAATTTTGAAGTGTCATTGATGAGGTTATAGTCATGTGTCATGTTGCTTTAGTCCAGTAGTTCCTTTTTTTTTTTTTTTTTTTGAGACGGAGTTTCGCTCTTGTTACCCAGGCTGGAGTGCAATGGCGTGATCTCGGCTCACCGCAACCTCCGCCTCCTGGGTTCAGGCAATTCTCCTGCCTCAGCCTCCTGAGTAGCTGGGATTATAGGCACGCACCACCATGCCCAGCTATTTTTTTTGTATTTTTAGTAGAGACGGGGTTTCACCATGTTGACCAAGATGGTCTCGATCTCTTGACCTTGTGATCCACCTGCCTCGGCCTCCCAAAGTGCTGGGATTACAGGCTTGAGCCACCGCGCCTGACCCTAGTCCAGTAGTTCTTAATTAAGAGTATGCATTAGAGCTACCAGGGAACATCCAAAATATATGCATAGATGTGTGTGAATATATATACATAGTTACACACATAAATATGTTTATTTTTCGGAGACAGAGTCTCACTCTGTTCCCCAGGCTGGAGTGCAGTGGCATGATCTCGGCTCACTACAACCTCTACCTCCTGGGTTCAAGTGATTCTTCTGCCTCAGCCTCCCAAGTAGCTAAGACAATGCACAGCTAATTTTAGTATTTTTTTTTTTTTGAGATGGAGTTTCGCTCTTGTTACCCAGGCTGGAGTGCAATGGCGCAATCTCGGCTCACCGCAACCTCCGCCTCCTGGGTTCAGGCAATTCTCCTGCCTCAGCCTCCTGAGTAGCTGGGATTACAGGCACGCGCCACCATGCCCAGCTAATTTTTTGTATTTTTAGTAGAGACGGGGTTTCACTATGTTGACCAGGATGGTCTCAATCTCTTGACCTCGTGATCCACCCGCCTGGGCCTCCCAAAGTGCTGGGATTACAGGCTTGAGCCACCGCGCCCGGCCTAATTTTAGTATTTTAAGTAGAGATGGGGTTTACCCATGTTGGTCAGCTTGTCTCAAACTCCTGACCCCAGGTGATCCACCCACCTTGGCCTCCCAAAGTGCTGGAATTACAGGCATGAGCCATGGCACCTGGCCACACACACAGATATGCTTGCTTGGGCCCATGCCTTGCAAATCTGATTCAGTAGGTTAAAGATAAGGATAAGGATAAGACCTAGTAAGTGTTGGTTATTCAGATGCAAATAGGGGTTGAGAGGCCTCTCTTCCACTTATGGAAAGCAGATACTGTAGGTATAGACTGATCTGGTATACTCTGCAACAAATAAGTCCTGTTGCTCTTTTAGGATCCTATAATTAATTGGCACAGATTTTAGTTTTTCTCTTTTCTTTTTTTTTTTTTTCGAGACGGAACTCATACTGTAGCCCAGGCTGGAGTGCAGTAGTGTGATCTTGGCTCCCAAGTTCAAGCAATTCTCCTGCCTTAGCTTCCTGAGTAGCTGGTATTACAGGCGTGTACCACCATGCCTGGCTAATTTTTTTTGTTTTTTTGTTTTTGTTTGTTTGTTTGTTTGTTTTTGAGACGGAGTTTCGCTCTTGTTACCCAGGCTGGAGTGCAATGGCGCAATCTCGGCTCACCGCAACCTCCACCTCCTGGGTTCAGGCAATTCTCCTGCCTCAGCCTCCTGAGTAGCTGGGATTACAGGCGTGTGCCACCATGCCCAGCTAATTTTTTGTATTTTTAGTAGAGACAGGGTTTCACCATGTTGACCAGGATGGTCTCGATCTCTTGACCTCATGATCCACCCACCTCGGCCTCCCAAAGTGCTGGGATTACAGGCTTGAGCCACCACGCCCAGCCCGTAATTTTTTGTGTTTTTAGTAGAGACAGGGCTTTACTATATTGGCCAGGCTGGTCTTGAACACCTGACCTTGTGATCCATCCACCTAAGCTTCCCAAAGTGCTGGGATTGCAGTCATGAGCCACCGCGCACACCTGTCCCAGAGAAATTACAAGCAGCTAGTTTTTCTTTAAGAAGAACCCACTTCTCATTTTCCTATCTATTCAGGCTGGTATAACAAAATAACGTAAACTAGGTGGCTTATCAACAAAAGAAAATGATTCTCACAGTTCTGTGGCCTGGGAAGTCCAAGATCGGGGTGCCAGTAGATTCCATGTCTGGTGAGGGCCCACTTCCTGATTCTCAGTAGGTACCGACTTGCTGTGTCCTCACATGGTGGAAGGGGAAATGGGCTTTCTGGAGTTTGTTTAATAACTGTGTTAATCCCGTTCTTGAGGGCTCCTAATCACCTCCCAAAGGTCCCTCCTTCTAATGCTCTCACTTTGAGAGTTAAAATTTTAACTCAGAAATTTTGGAGGTGTAGAAGCATTCAGATCATAGCACTTATATCTCAAAGATAAGGAGATTACTATGTTCCTTTTCACTTTTCTATCTATATTTTAAGTATTAGCAACATTTGATTGTCTGGTATATAATAAAACAGTCTTTTGATTGTTGACCCTATCTTGACGTTGTATGATAGGGGTTATTTAAATTTTACTTTATTTTATTTTTGAAATGGAGTTTTGTTCTTGTTGCCCAACCTGGAGTGCAATGGCACAATCTCGGCTCACTGCAACCTCTGTTCAAGCAATTCTCCTGCCTCAGCCTCCCAAATAGCTGGGATTATAGGCTTGTGCCACCACACCCAGCTAATTTTTTTTTTTCAGTTATCATTAGTTTATTATAAAAGAGAGATATGGAAATTATTTACATGATGAAAGATTTCAGAACTTCAGTGGAATGGGCAGCTTCACATTGATGCCATTTCAATAGAGACTTATTTCAGTCTATGTACTTTCCAAGAATGTCACCATCTCTAAATAGGAAATAATCCTTGTCATCTAGAACTACTTTGGTGCCTCCATATTCTGGGAGAAGAACTTTATCTCCAACTTTCACGCTAACTGGTTGAATCTCTCCACCCTTTCCTTTAGAACCCGATCCAACAGCGACTACAGTTGCTTGCAATACTTTTCCTTGAGATTTTTCTGGAAGCATAATGCCTCCTTTGGTTACAGTTTCAGCAGCACTCCTTTCAACCAATACTCGGTCAAAGAGTGGGAGAAACTTTCTAAACGCCTGTCCTGCCATGACTCCCTCAGCCTCAGACTGGTACTCTGCTCTGGCGCACTGCGGCAAAGAGAGACCCGCGATACGGCCCTCCCGACACGTGACACCCAGCTAATTTTGTAGTTTTAGAGATGGGGTTTCTCCATGTTGGTCAGACTAGTCTCGAACTTCTGACCTCAGGTAATCCGCCTGCCTTGGCCCCCCAAAGTGTGGGATTACAGGCATAAGCCACTGTGCCTGGCCTAAAAATTTTTTAAATTAACTATCTTTTTAAAAACACATAATATAAAAAGTATGATGAAAGTGAAAGTCCAGCTTACTAGAGATAAGGATTATTAACATTTTGGGGGGTTAGCTGATTTTATTAAATATAAAAATTATTTATTAAATTAATGTTAATTTAATATTAATATTAAAATAATAATATATTTTATTAAATACCATTTAAATATCAGTCTAGGGCTGAGTATGGTGGCTCATGCCTATAATCCCAGCACTTTGGGAGGCTGAGGTGGGTGGATCATGAGGTCAAGAAATCAAGACCGGCCAGGCACGGTGGCTCAAGTCTGTAATCCCAGCACTTTGGGAGGCCGAGGCGGGTGGATCACGAGGTCAAGAGATCGAGACCATCCTGGTCAACATGGTGAAACCCCGTCTCTACTAAAAATACAAAAAATTAGCTGGGCATGGTGGTGCGTGCCTGTAATCCCAACTACTCAGAGGCTGAGGTGGGAGAATTGCCTGAACCCAGGAGGCGGAGGTTGTGGTGAGCCGAGATCGCGCCATTGCACTCCAGCCTGGGTAACAAGAGCGAAACTCTGTCTCAAAAAAAAAAAAAAAGAAAGAAAGAAATCAGCATACTCTGGTTTCTCTTCATAACAAATAAATCTTTCACCTTTTACTAAAAAAAAAAAAAAAGAAAAGAAAAAAGAAAAAAAGAAATCAAAACCATCCTGGCTGACATGGTAAAACCTTTTCTCTACTAAAAATGCAAAAATCAGCTGGGCGTGGTGGCACACGCCTGTAGTCCCAGCTACTTGGGAGGCTGAGAAAGGAGAATCCCTTGAACCCAAGAGGCAGAGGTTGCAGTGAGTGTAGATCGCATCACTGCACTCTAGCCTGGGTGACAGAGCAAGATTCCGTCTCTAAATAAATAAATATCAGTCTAGGCTGGGCGTGGTGGCTCACTCCTGTAATCCCAGCACTTCAGGAGGCTGAGGTAGGTGGATCATGAGGTCAGGAGTTTAAGACCACTCTGGCTAAGATGGTAAAACCCCATCTCTACTAAAAATACAAAAATTAGCCACATGCTGTTGTGGGTGCCTGTAATCCCAGCTACTCAGGAGGCTGAGGAGGAGAATCACTTGAGCCTGAGAGGTGGAAGTTGCAGTGAGCCGAGATCACGCCACTGTACTCTAGCCTGGGTGACAGAGCAAGACTCTGTCTCAGAAAAAAAAAAATCAGTCTACATGTAGTGATAGTGTAACATACTGGTTGAAAGTATGAGCTCTACTTTTACATTTATGGTCAATTTTTTTTTTTTTTTTTTTTGAGACAAAGTCTCAGTCTGTTTCCTTGTCTGTAAAATGGGGATGATGGTAGCAGTACCCACCTAACGATATTGCTGTAAGGATTAAATGAAAGGAGGCATACAAACATTCACTCTCTGCCTAGTTCTAGATAAATACAAATATGAAGATGATAAGGAGATTAAAGAAGGATGAATGGCTTATTTGGATCAGCAGAAATGAGAAGAAATCACCTAAGGAACAAGTAGTAAGGGTGGACCTGAGCTTGGTTTTTTTGTGGGCCCTGAAGAAGATGGCTAGCTTAAGCATTTTTACAAGCTGGAGGTAGCGCTTTCTTGGTGGTTTTGACCAGTGATGACACTAAAGATGACAGTGCTGTCATGTGGGGATAACATACCACTAAGCTGGATTGTGTTCGTTTTGATGCCTGATTGGGCCAGCACAAAATCCTGGGGAGAAAATAGAGAATCTGCAGAAAGTATTCTTTATTGGATCTTCTGGCCTGAAGATCCTGTGTCTGCTTATCCACGAGTTAGCCTGGGAGAAAATGTGTAAGCCTTGGTTTGAGTGGTCTGCCCCTATGTCTGTAAGCAGGGTTGTGTGAGAAGGGGATGTCTGTCTGACATTTGGCTTCTCTGCATTTAAACCACAGTTGGGAGTAAAGATGGCATAAAATGTGGCCTCAGAATTTTGTACCTGTTACTTATTCTTCTGCATCCAGGGACTGTTCCGATTATGGCTTGTGACTTGTCAGGATTCCCTGAGAACATATCTTGAGTGTGAGCTGAGTCAGGAATATTGAATAATTTGCCAGATGTTTTCAGTCAGATCAAAGAACTAAAGCTATACCCTTCATTAGAGTCCTTCCTTCCTCAGATTCCTTATTTTGGCCTATGGGACTAAAATGGCAAGGCTTTTAGAGTGAACCTAATATTAGAAAATGCATCATCATGTTTTCCTTTCTGATAATTACAATCCTTACTTCCATTACTTCTAGCTAAAGATCATCACCCTAGTAAAACTTTGCCAGAGAACCCCACAGCATTCACCAGCACGGCCACTGCAGATCCCAGAGCCCTGCTACAGGCCTATATAGACAGTCACTCTGTGGTCATCTTCAGCAGGTCCACATGCACACGCTGTACTGAGGTAAGGCTGTAAGCTCAAGGGGTTTAAATGGAATTGTAGGAATTTGACAGACTGTTGAGCTCAAATGTAAACAATTGGATTTCACCTTTAGGAAGAGTGTATGTACGTGTAACTTGCTTCAGAGTAATGGTAAAACGTGGACTTAAGAAGAAAATATTGCCTGAATAATCTTTTTCTGAGCTTTTGCCAAGTATAAGATGTTTTCAGGTAGTCAAAGTCAGGGAAGGTTAGGGTGGAGGAATTACAAAACTGGTTGATTTGCTGCTTTTTCAGATTTGTCTGTAGGGAATATTTCATAAGGAATGGTTGCTTAGGGTACTACCAAATTTTGATAGATGTCTCTTCATTCTGTGATTTATTATGGGGAAAATGACTTCACAAAGAATAAACTGTGTTTCCTACTTTGTTCTTAATGTTAGATTATCAGAGAGGAAAGGTCAGTGGTCACAGCCATGGGGAGGATTGGTTTAGTCCACCATGAATTAACCACAGAATGAGGGTGAGAATTGAAAGGCAAACCTGATCTGGCTGGTGCTTCAGAGGAAGGTTGAGGGCATTTAACTGTCACTGAAGTTTAGCTCTAAATTATACTCAGTGTAGCTCTAGGCCTACACAATGGAGTCTTAAGTAAACATGACTGGCCATCTGTCCAGGTTCACCTGAAGGTTAATTCATTATTAAGTTTAATTTTCTCTCAATTTGTCTGCCCTGTGACTTACTTTCCAGAACTTGAGATTGAATTCAGAAGCCTTTTTATTCTGGAAGCCTTACGTAGAAATGGGCTTATGGGCGTTTTGGAC
This sequence comes from Saimiri boliviensis, assembly GCF_048565385.1. Taxonomy (NCBI): domain Eukaryota; kingdom Metazoa; phylum Chordata; class Mammalia; order Primates; family Cebidae; genus Saimiri; species Saimiri boliviensis. The sequence continues at coordinate 28,900,899 of NC_133455.1, read as the reverse complement.
TCTCTCTCTTTCTTTCTCTGACTCTGTATGTTTGTGTGTGTGTGTGTGCACACCTGTGTGCACGTGCACTTTTTTTCTAAATAAAGAAAAAGGAAGGTGGGCAGCAAAAACACTGAAGTAGGGAGACCCTTTCATCCTTGTCTCTCTCCTGAACACAGTCTGCATCGATGCCACCTTTGGCTTCATCCCAATCGATGTGATAGTGATGTCTTTCATGTAGGACATTGGGAGTAGGATTGCAAAGAGGTAGAAGACACAAGTCACGTCCCTGGGGGTTTAGCTCAACTGAGAGGGCAGAACATAGGCCTAAGAAGAAAAATGATCTCAGATAGCCCATGCTAAAATCTACATGATTGGACAGGCAGTAAGTGTTAGAGAATTTAGAAGAGGGCTGGGTATTAGAAATCTGCTATGTAATTCTTGGCTTCTGGGGGCTTCATTATCTAGCTCTGGCTATCTTACCTGCTTTGGGGACCTACCCCCACCCAACTTCCTATCCATTTAATCTTTAAAATGAAGGGCTTGAACTAGTTGCTTACTGAGGGTTTTTTTAGTTCTGAAATTATGTGCTTGTCTAGACTCTTGCTGCCAAACAACGGTTAAAAGCCTGGACTCTAAAGTCAAAGCATGGATCTTGACTCTGTGATTTCTCAGCCACATGACTTTAGTTATTTACCTGTGGTGCCACAGTTTCCCCATCTGTAAAACATGGATAAAATAGTACCTATAACATAAATTTATTATGAGGATTAAATTAATATTTATGAAAGCCTTAGAACATACCTGACACATAGTAAACACTGTATCAGTGTTTGTTAAATAAAAGAACTACTTGAATTTTTTCCTTTTCTGTCAAGACATAAAAACTTGGGTGGTTAATCTCGCTTGTCAGTACTGAGGCAAAATTAGATGGCAATCAACAAATACCTGACTTAATGGGAAGTACAATTAATCCTATCAGTGGCTTAATAGCTACCATTTGAGTGCCATCTATGTGCCAGGCATTCGGTCATTCTACCTATATTTTCAAACATGATTAAAGAATTGGGAGCTGGGCACAGTGGCTTATGCCTGCACTCCTAGTCGTTTGGGAGGCCAAGGCAAGAGGTTCACTTGAAGCCAGGAGTTCGAGATCAGTCTGGGCAATATAACAAGACTCAACCTCTATGGAAAAAAAAAAAAAAAATATATATATATATATATATATATATATATATAATAGTAGCTATTAAGCCACTGATAGGATTAATTGTACTTCCCATTATATATATGAATATATATATTATATATATTTTGGCATGGTTTGCATGTGCCTGTAGTCCTAGTTTCTCAGGAGGCTGAGGTGAGAGGATCACTTGAGCCCAGGAGTTCAAGGTTACATGAGCTATGATTGTGCCACTCCAGCCTGGGTAACAGAGTGATACCCTGTCTCTAAAATAAATAAATACTGGCACAGTGGCTCATACCTGTAATTCCAGCACTTGGAAGGCTGAGGCAGGCAGATCACTTGAGGCCAGAAGTTCAAGACCAGGCTGGCCAACATGGTAAAACCCCATCTCTTCTAAAACTATAAAAATTAGCTAGACATGGTGGTGCACACTTGTAATCCCAGCTACTCAGGAGGCAGAGGCATGAGAATCACTTAAAATTCAAGAAGCAGAGGTGGCAGTGAGCCAAGATCGTGCCACTGAACTACAGCCTGGGAAACAGAGCGAGACTCTATCTCAAAATGATAATAATAATAATAAAATAAAAATTTAAAATAAGTAAATAAACAGAAAATTCTGATTTTAACCCTGCCCTAGTTCTGGAATGAAGAGTTGGGCTAGCAGTCAGGATTGCTTTTAGTGATAGATAGATAGATTCTCAGTGTGCTCCTTGCAATCCCAGATCTCTTTGATCTGTCATTGTTCTTTTTTTCTTTTCTTTTTTTAAGTCCCCATTATGCCCCAGAATATTGTTATTCTTAAAGTTATCTCTGAAATCCACTAACTCCTTCAGTCCCCAGCTCTGCTGCCTATCCCCCAAAATGTAAAGTCTTACCTGTATTTTTCCCAGTTTACTTAATTAAATCTAGCCTGGGAATGAAGAACTTTTCCTATCACATTTGTGTTAGTTGTTTGCATACAGTTATCTGGCAAATTTATTTAATGTCATTATCCAAACAATCCCAGGATATGCCAGGTCTTCTAGATAAATATCCTCTGGTTTTACCTTGTCGATTACTAATTCCTTAGCTTTTCTGAATATATAAACTGTTTTCAGATTGATGCCAGTTAATTTAGAAATTAATTTTTGATGTCTTTGGCCATGAAAGATGATTAAGTGCTTTTCCTGGTAAAGTAGTGGATTTCTTCTGTGGGTGTACAATTCATGTACTTAGCTGTTCACATTTATTTATTTATTTATTTAAATTACCTTGAAGTAGAATTTACCCAGGTTATTCACTTTAGTTGTGATTTAATCTCATTTAACAACTGGGATGTGAGTAAATCAGAACGGAGAAACTTTGTTTTTATATTTGTACTTGGTCTGATTAATGTGTATTTCTCTCTGAGATGAGTAATGTAATTTGCATTAATTCAAGGTGGGAATTACCCATAAGGAAATTAACTTCTACGTAAAGTTAGCTTTCCACTCTTGCATAACATGTTAGTTATGATAAGTGTTTTACATGCATCCTGCTGTGAAGAGTAGGTTTTACAGTGCAAAGATAATCCCTCCCCACCTTTTCAGAAATGCAGTATTTGTTTCTTATATCTATTTCAGAGTGAGAGGGGCTGAATTCAGATTCAGATTGGGGCTTGGGTGCCTTCTAAAAGAGTTTAAGAAGACTACTGAGGTTGTATAAATGAACTTATTTTTCCATTTTATTGAAATGTTGAATTTAGTCCTATAGAAATGATAGAAATCTCCCAGTATACTCCTATACAATAGGAGTCTACTGTTTTTTTTGTTATTGTTGTTGTGTGTGTGTATGTTTTTTGTTTTTTGTTTTTGTTTTTATTTTTAATTTTTTGGAGACAGCCTCGATCTGTAGCCCAGGCTGGAATGCAGTGGCAGAATCTCAGCTACTGCAACCTCTGCCTCCCAGGTTCAAGTGATTCTCCTGCCTCAGTCTCCTGAGTAGTTGGGATTATAGGCACATGTCACCACGCCTGGCTAATTTTTGTATTTTTAGTAGAGACAGGCTTCACCATATTGGTCAGGCTGGTCTCAAACTCCTGACCTCATGATCCACCCACCTTGGCCTCCCAAAGTTCTGGGATTCCAGGCATGAGCCACTGTGCCCAGCCTGGAAGCCTACTGTTTTAGTCTTTAAGTTTCGATTGAGACAAGAATACAATTTGTTTTTGTTTGTTTTTTTGAAGAATACATTTTCCTCATTGATCATCTATGTGAACTTCAGGCTACTCTGGCCTTTTAAATTTTATTGTATAACTGTAGGAATATGATTATAAACTTTCCTAAATTATCGACAGGCTATTTGTGTCTTATACAGAAAAGTCTCTTGTGTCAGTAGTTTAAATGCTATCTAGTTGCATAAGTAACTTTTAAATAAAATTTTATTTTTTATCAGTGTAATTTGTATAACTGTGAGCACATGATTTTTTGTTTATTTGTTTTATTTAACAGACAGTCTCAGAGCATAATAGGCTTTTTTTTTTTTTTTTTTTTTCCGGTAGCTGATTTATTGGTTGAGGGTTACTCAGCCAAAAAATAAATAATACTTTGACTATTGTAAGAATATACTTTTCCCAGGTTTGCCACATAATGCTTTGGAAACATTAAGTGTTTTAGTGCTTAGCTGGGTGCGGTGGCTCACACCTGTAATCCCAGAACTTTGGGAGGCCGAGGTGGGTGGATCACGAGGTCAAGAGATTGAGACTATCCTAGCCAACATGGTGAAACTCCATCTCTATTAAAAATACAAAAATTAGCTGGGCGTAGTGGCACATGCCTGTAGTCCCAGCTACTTGGGAGGCTGAGGCAAGAGAATCGCTTGAACCTGGGAGGTGGAGGTTGCAGTGATTTGAGAAAGCGCCACTGCACTCCAGCCTGGTGAAAAAAAAAAAATGTTCCAGTGCTTTTTAAAACATAGTATTAAATCCATTTTATAATGAGGTAGAAGACAGAAAAAAAAAAGATAAGCGCAAGGCCGGATGCTGTGGCTCATGCCTGTAATCCCAGCTCTTAGGGAGGCAGAGGCGGGAGGATAGCTTGAGCCCAGGAGTTCGAGACCTGCCTGGGCAATATAACGAGACCCCATTCTCTACAAAAAGGAAAAACACAAAAAGAAAATATATATATATATATATATATATATATATACACGTATAATTAGGTAGACTGAGTCACTAAACATATAAAATGTATCTTATGAAGTGATACAGATGAATCATTGACAATTGAATTAGAATTAATAGACTTCAAATACTCTTAAATATCATTACTGTCAACAGGGAGAATCTTGTAGGTTACATAAAAGTGAAAGGGGAAGTTTTCAAAGGAGAAGGCTGGTTGAGGAAGGAAGTAACAAAGTTGGATAAGAGGTTCTCCTGTTGGTTATAACCTCATTTTTCATTTTCCTCCTTGTTTCTCAACTTCTTCCAGGTAAAGAAGTTATTTAAGTCTCTGTGTGTTCCTTATTTTGTGCTTGAACTTGATCAAACAGGTAAGTTTCTGTTTAATATGTAAATCATACCTGCTGACTGTACATTTTATTTAATTTGTTCTGTCTGGCTTTAATTTGTCTTCCCTGAGGTTTTTATTGTTTAGTGAGTACCTGCTAGCTGATTCCTCTTTTTGGTCATTTAGACAGGGCACTCCCTGGAGCTAACCATATTTACCTTTAGCCTTTACCTAGTTTATAGCCTTGATATTACCCAGCGTTTCGGTTATTGAAGTTATTCATCTTATTACTCATGAATCTAGTTACAGATACAGTATTTGCCGGTTTATGGTAACTTTGTTTTTGCAAACTTGTCTCCTTTCTGATAAGTAATACAAATAGTATTTGAATTAAATATAAATTGAGATGCATTCAGAAATTGTGGCAGGGACATGCAAGGATCAGTAAAGGTAAAAGATCCATGAAAAGTGCTACTGGGAAATCCCAGGGAGAGAAAGGTTGGTGGAGTAAACGGAAAGCTTCTTTCTAGGACCATGGTGCTCTTTTTTTGTGAGTCAGAGAATCACAAGGGCTCACAGACAAACATTATTAAGAATCTAATCTAGGTCCATTGGTGACTCTAATCCCAACAGTTTGAGAGGCCAAGGTGGTAGGATCGCTTGAAGCCAGGAGTTTGAGGCCAGCCTGGGCAACAGAGTGAGACCCTGTCTCTACAAAAATAAAAAATTAGCCAGGCACCCAGGCGCAGTAGCATGTGCCTGTAGTTCTAGCTACTCAGAAGGCGGAGGCAGAAGGATTGCTTAAGCAAAGGAGTTCAAGGTTACAGTGAGGTATGATTGCACCACTGCACTCTAGCCTGGATGACTTAGTAAGACCTTTTTTCAAAAAACAAAAAAAAAAATCTGCTTGGCCGGACGCCTGTAATCCCAGCACTTTGGGAGACCAAGGCAGGTGGATCACAAGGTCAGGAGTTTGAGATCAGTGTGGTCAACATAGTGAAACCCTGCCTCTATTATAAATACAAAAAAATTAGCCGGGTGTGGTGGCATGCGCCTGTAGTCCCAGCTATTTGGGAGGCTGATGCGGGAGAATCGCTTGAACCCAAGAGGCAGAGGTTGCAGTGAGCCAAGACCATGACATTGCACTCCAGCCCGGGTGACAGAGTCAGACTCTGTCTCAAAAAAAAAAAAAGAAAAAAGAAAAAATCTGCTAGTGCCCAGCACCATCATTTCTATTAGGAAAAGCAGACCTCTCCAGATTAGGAAGAAGAGATAAACTTCATGCCACCTAGTAGCTTACAGGAAGCAGAGTTCTGGGCATTGACAGTCTGTTTAGTCTCCAAAGGAAAACAAGGAAAGGATTCAACTAGACAGAGAAAGATACATGGCAATTGGGAGATATGAGTATTGGCATATAAGTTTCATTTGTTTTATTCTTTTTCTTTCTTTCTTTTTTTTTTTTGAGACATGCAGAGTCTTGCTCTCTCTAGTTCAGACTGGAGTGCAGTGGCGCGATCTTGGCTCACTACAGCCTTCACCTCCTGGGTTAAAGCGATTCTTCTGCCTCAGCCTCCTGAGTATTTGGACATAGGCCTATGTAATTCTGAAGTCTGTGTTATTTCCATAATACCATGTTATCTGTCTCCCCTACTGTGACCCTTCTATTCCTTCATCAAGGAAGGTTCTTGCTCCTAAATACTCCATAGTCAAGGCCCACCTTGACCTCCCGAAGTGCTGAGATTACAAGCATAAGCCACCATGCCTGGCCTCTTGCTCTTTCTTAAATGTCCTCTTTACTTTCTCCATCATTCTTCAGACGATTCTTGTATTTTTTTTTTTTTTTTTTTGGAGACGGAGTCTTGGTCAGTTGCCCAGGCTGGAGTGCAGTGGTGCGATCTCTGCCTCCTGGGTTCAAGCAATTCTCCTGCCTCAGTCTCCCAAGTAGCTGGGATTACAGGAATATGCCATCATGCCTGGCTAATTTTTTTTTTTTTTTTTTGTATTTTTAGTAGAGATGGGGTTTCATCATATCGGCCAGGCTGGTCTCGAATTCCTGACCTTGTGATCTGCTTGCCTTGGCCTCCCAAAGTGTTGGGATTACAGGCGTGAGCCACCTGCCCAGCCTATTCTTATCTTTTTAAATGTGTATTGCCAGTGGAGAGGTGGGGTGACTGAAAAATATATTTCTCCTTTTCCAACTACTTTTCTGTGTAAGACTAGATTTTTCATTTACTTCTACCAAAGCAACATATATTGCAACAAATTAGTCTGGAAGCAAATATGGAAATCTAGTTGTCTTCTATTAGCACAGATGTTAAAAACTTTCAAAAAATGTGAAACAATACCAGTCTTCTCACTATATTTACTTATTTGTTTATTTATTTTGAGATGAAGTTTCATTCTTGTTGCCCAGGCTGTAGTAGTACAGTGATGCAATCTCAGCTCACTGCAACCTCCACTTCCCAGGTTCAAGTGATTCTCCTGCATCAGCCTCCCAAGTAGCTGAGATCACAGGCATGCACTGCCACACCTGGCTAATTTTGTATTTTTAGTAGAGACAGGGTTTCCCCATGTTGTTCAAGCTGGTCTTGAACTCCTGACCTCAGGTGATCAACCTGCCTTGGCCTCCCGAAGTGCTGGGATTACAGGCGTGAATCATTGCTCCTGGCTGATGTATTTATTTTGTTTTGGAAAATATAGTTACTTTTATTAAAATATTTTATTTACATTTACATGTCATAGGATTATTACTGTTAATTTTAGGCAAATTAATATTTTTAAATATCCCAATTTTCTTTTCTTTTCTTTCTTTCTTTTTTTTTTTTGAGACGTAGTCTTGCTCTGTTGCCCAGGCTGGAGTGCAATGGTGTGCTGTTGGCTGACCACAACCTCCGCCTCCCGGGTTCAAGCAATTCGCCTGCCTCAGCCTCCCAAGTAGCTGGGATTACAAATGTGCACCACCATGCCCGGCTAATTTTTGTATTTAAAAAAAAATTTTTTTTTATGGGGGAGATGGCGAGGCCAGCCTCGGCTCGCTCCCTCCCCCTAATTTTTGTATTTTTAAGTAGATACTGGGTTTCACCATGTTGGTCAGGCTGGTCTCAAACCTCTGACCTCATGGTCTGCCCACCTCAGCCTCCCAAAGTGCTCGAATTACAGGAGTGAGCCACCGCACCCAGCTCCCAGTTTTCATTTTTAATGTAGTAAACATTGATAGCTATGACCCATAAAAACCAAAGCTCTTTGGAGTCATCAATAATTATTTGCGTGCAAAGTGGGACTAAGACCAAGTTTGACACCCCCTGTTCTAAGGCAAGTAGGAAGCATGAATATTAACACAGTTTTGATTTTGTGAGATTTATTTCTCCCAAGGATAGGAGAAACACCATCCTACATGTGCAGTGGGCCCTAGCCACACAGGATAGAGATGTGATCTGGTTCATGTCTTCACGGAGCTCGTAATTATGGAGCTGGAACTGCTGATGTAGTCTCTAAGTGCTGGTTTCATGAATGAACACCTCCTTTATTTGTTTCTGCTAGGCTCCAAAAGAACCCTCCATAGGCATGATTTTTATACCAGTATTAGTTACGTAATATTCCCAGGGTCTGGATCATAGCAGGTATTTAAAGAGCCAGAGATTAATTTGCTAGACAGGACTATTTGGTATGAAATCAGGTGGGTGCATTTATTTATTCAGCATATTTATTGAGTGCCTGCTGTGCACTAGGCTCTGTACACTAAGCACTGGAAGTATAGTAATATGCTAGGCAGGTGTGCTTCCTGTCTAATGGAGTTAGACTTGCTTGTGTTTTTTTTCCAGCAGATTCCTTTTATCTTCCCTTAGAGTTGAGGGCCTGTGCACTGCCTAACTGGATTGGTAATGGAGTGACTGCCCTATAAATTCTTGTGTTTGAAATAGTATCATCTCTCAAAGAAAATCAAGAAGAGAGGCCGGGCGCGGTGGCTCAAGCCTGTAATCCCAGCACTTTGGGAGGCTGAGGTGGGTGGATCACGAGGTCAAGAGATCGAGACCATCCTGGTAACATGGTGAAACCCCGTCGCTACTAAAAATACAAAAAATTAGCTGGGCATGGTGGTGCGTGCCTGTAATCCCAGCTACTCAGGAGGCTGAGGCAGGAGAATTGCCTGAACCCAGGAGGCGGAGTTTGCGGTGAGCCGAGATCGCGCCATTGCACTCCAGCCTGGGCAACAAGAGCGAAACTCTGTCTCAAAAAAAAAAAAAAAGAAAATCAAGAAGAGAAGTTGTGCTACCAGGGGATCCTCTCTCTTCACCCTAACATTTTCTTCTTCCTTCTTTTGGCTGTATTTTGGGCAGTCTACATAAATTAAGGTTATTATTTGAAAACAACCATCAAGGTCAACTGAGTTCACTGACGTTGGTGTTGGAGAGAGAAACTCAGCACCGGAAGGTCTGGCATTCATGTCTTGTGTGTAGGCAGTGGTAATAGTCATAAATGCTATCCTCCCTGTGCCAGAGGCTTATGCATATTCTCCTATTTAATCTTCAGAATACCACCAATCAAGTAATTGGTGATATCATCTTCTTATGATGAAGAAATAAAAATATAGTAAAGTATGTGTACATGGTGGCTGGCTTTCCGGTGAGCCTACTGGCAATTCGTGGTCCTTCCCACTACTTCCTGAGACTATCTCCTCAGAACCTTCCATGACTTGCCCTACCTGTCTTGTATATAATGCTCATGGTGTTGATACCATGATAGGTGTTCCTAGATGTGATGGTGTCTGTCACACATGCATGTGATGATGTGTCTGGTGGCAGAGGTTGTACAATCTGCCACCATGCCAGCTACATACACCTTGGCTATCCCTGTGGGTGAGCTGCCACTCACAGGGCCTGTTGATCTATGAAGACCTTGTATCTATACTTTGGGTGTCTTCCTAAGTAGCTTTGATCTAAGGAACAGACAACATCAATGCAATCATCTAAATTTGGCAGCTGCTGCCATTCTATAGCCCTCAATGTGGAAAACAGATGTAAGATTTCAGCAGTTTGCCAAAAGTGTGTATCTGGATGCCATATGTCACTAGCTTGGGGGTTCTGATGTGTATTATTTGTGTTTCCTGGCTGCTGATAGAGGACATGGCTTTAATGCCTTCAGCAAGAGGGAGAGGCACTAATATTTGAGTTTCTTTTTATGGCAGTATCTTATATCTCTCTTACTTAATCCTCAAACAGCTTTGTGTGGTTGTTGGAATTAATTGTGTTGTTGTGAGGAAGCAGACGCTCAGCATTTGAATAACTTGCTCAGTGTTGCTGTGTCAAGCCCAGGCCTGTCTGCTTCCCCAGTTGCCTATTCAGGGATTGCTTTCTTTAAACAAATAAAAATGCCTCACAAGCAGAGGTACCCTAGCTACCTCAGCTCTCACCACTTTAGTATTGATGCTTACACATTCAACAGATTGTTTTAGGCACCTATTTATATGCCAAGCAATGGCAGGGGAGAAAAGTTGAATAAGACACAACCTCATTCTTTTTTTCTATTTGTTATTTTATTATTTTGTTTTTTTGAGACAAAGTCTCGCTCTTGTTACCCAGGCTGGAGTGCAGTGGTGCAATCTCCGCTCACCGCAACCTCCACCTCCCGGGTTCAAGTGATTCTCGTGCCTTAGCCTCCTGAGTAGCTGGGATTACAGGCTCCTATCACCAGGCCTGGCTAATTTTTTTGTATTTTTAGTAGAAATGAGGTTTTGCCATGTTGGTCAGGCTGGTCTCAAACTCCTGACCTCAGGTAATCCACCCACCTCGGCCTCCTGAAGTGCTAGGATTATAGACATGAGCCACCGTGCCCAGCCTGGCACAACCTCATTCTTTAAGATCATTTTGTTTGCCTCTGCCCCGCTTCCAATTTCAGTGTAATCTGGTATTTCTAAAGGCTGTAGGATCACAGAGTAGCGGGTGGATAGGTATTTTCCAGGTGGATACCCAATACAAAGGTAGTGGGTAAGACATTTAAGGCTGTAAATGAAAACAACTTAGGAAACATCATGGCATGTTTATTTAGAGCAAAGCTTACAAGGCCTGGGGCAGAGAACACTGAGAGTAAGAGCGGAAAAGTAAGGAAGCTTTCTCCCATAGAGAGTAAGGAGATATGTGAGGTTGTTCTGCTTATTTTATTAATGAGGCTCAAAATATTCTTTAAACATTTTTAGTTTTTTCTATAAAAATGTTTATTTTTTAAAAATTTGGAGGCTAAAGTGTAATAAAATACAAAAAAATCACATATAATCGCATCCAGAGATAGCCACTATTAATATTTTACGTCTTTTTTGTAAACTATGTTCTGTTTTATAATTTTTTACATGTTATACAAATGCTTAATAATTTTCTCAATGACTACAAAATAGTCCATGTATTTACTTAGCCATTCTACTATATTTGGACAAATAGTCTGTTGCCAGCTTTTCGCTATTGTGTAATAATAGGTTAGAAATATTTTTCTTTGTACATGACGTTTTTGCTGTATTTAGAATTATTTTCTTAGGATAGATTACTGGAATGGATTCATGGGTCAGAGTAGGAACAATTCTAAGGTTCTAGAGCCCTTTAAATGGTGTGTACTAATCAATAACTTCATAAGCTCAAATAGTTCCCTATACTTAGTGAGTCGTAAGAAATAATCATAGGTTTTTGGCTGGGCATGGTGGCTCATGCCTGTACTCCCTGCACTTTGGGAGGCCAAGGCAGGTGGATTACAAGGTCAGGAGTTCAAGACCAGCCTGGCCAAGATGGTGAAATCCTGTCTCTACTAAAAATATATATTTAAAAAAAAAAGGCTGGGTGTGGTGGCTCGCACCTGTAATCCCAGCACTTTGGGAGTAGATCACCTGAGATCAGGGGTTTGAGACTAGCCTGGCTAACATAGTGAAACCCCATTTTTACTAAAAATACAAAAAATTAGCCAGGCGTGGTGGCGTGTGCCTGTAATTCCAGCTACTCGGAAGACTGAGGCAGGAGAATCGCTTGAACCTAGGAGGTGGAAGTTGCAGTGAGCTGAGATTGTGCCACTGCACTCCAGCCTGGGCTACAAGAGAGAAACTCTGTCTCAAAAAAAAAAAAAAAAAAAAAAACCAAAACCCACCATGTTGCACAAGCTAGTTAGTCTTGAATTCCTGAGCTCAAGCATCCTCCCACCTTGGCTTCCCAAAGTGCTATGGTTATAGATGTGCACCACCGTGCCTGGCCTTCTAATTCTATCTCTTGCTATTTGTACCGTATCTGCAGTTTCTTCCTCTGTTGAAGTGTTGAACTCGTTAAGGTCACTCATGAGGGTTGGAATCACCTTCCAAACTCCTGTTAATGTTGATATGTTGATTTCTTCCCATGAATCCTGAATGTTCTGAATGGCATCTAGACTGGTGAATTCTTTCCAGAAGGTTTTGAACTTACTTTGGCCAAATCCATCAGAGGAATCACTGTCTATGACAGCAATATCCTTATAAAATGCATTTCTTAAATAATAAGACTTGAAAGTCAAAATTACTCCTTTATCTCTTGGCTGTAGAATGGTTATTGTGTTAGTAGTCATGAAAACAATATCCATCTCCTTCTACATCTCCATCAGACCTCTTGGGTGACCACACACACTGTCAATGAGCAGTAATATTTTCAAAGCAGTGTTTTTTTCTGAGCAATAGGTCTCAACAGTGGGCTTATTAATAAACCATGTTGTGGGCCGGGCGCGGTGGCTCAAGCCTGTAATCCCAGCACTTTGGGAGGCCGAGGCGGGTGGATCACGAGGTCGAGAGATCGAGACCATCCTGGTCAACATGGTGAAACCCCGTCTCTACTAAAAATACAAAAAATTAGCTGGGCATGGTGGCATGTGCCAGTAATCCCAGCTACTCAGGAGGCTGAGGCAGGAGAATTGCCTGAACCCAGGAGGCGGAGGTTGCGGTGAGCCGAGATCGCGCCATTGCACTCCAGCCTGGGTAACGAGAGCGAAACTCCGTCTCAAAAAAAAATAAAAAATAAAAAATAAAAAAAACCATGTTGTAAACATGTGTTGTCATTCAGGCTTCGTCGTTCCATTTCTAGATATAGGCAGAGTAGATTTATCATGATTCTTTTTTTTTTAGACGGAGTTTCACTCTCGTTGCCCAGGCTGGAGTGCAATGGCGCGATCTCGGCACACCACAACCTCCGCCTCCTGGGTTCAGGCAATTCTCCTGCCTCAGCCTCCTGAATAGCTGGGATTACAGGCACGCACCACCGTGCCCAGCTAATTTTTTGTATTTTTAGTAGAGACGGGGTTTCACCATGTTGACCAGGATGGTCTCGATCTCTTAACCTCGTGATCCACCCGCCTCGGCCTCCCAAAGTGCTGGGATTACAGGCTTGAGCCACTGCGCCCGGCCGATTTATCATGATTCTTAAGGGCCCTAGGCTTTTCATCGTAAGCCCATTTGTCTCATGTTTAAATCATAAATATAGAAACACCTTAATATGGCCACTATTTGATGGTAGTGAGACGGAAAATACTTTGCCATTTTAGAAAGGCCAGTGAGTAAGCACTGGCTTAATATATGTTTTCTCTCCAAGAAAGAGGAAAGCCCTTAAAGGTCAACATTGAATCCTGTTAAGGAGAGTAGGAGGTAATCTAGCTTCCTTTATATCAGTACAGCCTCAGAGTATTCCTGAGATTATTGAAAGATTAAGCAGGCCTGGCTCGGTGGCCTATAATTCCAGCACTTTGGGAAGCTGAGCTGGGCAGGTCCACTGAGATCAGGAGTTTGAGACCAGCCTGAACAACATGGTGAAACCCTCTTTCTACTAAAAATACAAAAAAATCAGCCCAGTGTGGTGGCGCGTGCCTGTAATCTCAGCTACTGAGGAGGCTGGGGCAGGAGAATCGCTTGAACCTGGGAGGCGGAGGTTGCAGTGAGCCGAGATCACGCCAGTACACTCAAGCCTGGGCGACAGAGTGAGACAGGAAGGAAGGGAGGAAGGGAGGCAGGGACGGAGGGAAGGAGGGAAGGAAGGATTGTATTTGATTCACTTTAAGAAAGATTAAATGAGCATTAGGGAAAGGGAAGGGGAAGGGGAAGGGCATATTTGAATTCACTTTAAGAAAGATTAAGCATTTAGAGGGTATTTGGATTCACTTTAAGAAAGATTAAATAAGCAATTAGGGCCGTGCTGGGCTTGGTGACTCACGCCTGTAATCCCAGCACTTTGGGAGAGGAAGACGTTCCTGGCCAGCATGGTGAAACCCCGTCTCTACTAAAAATACAAAAAATTAGCTGGGCATGGTGCCTGTAATCCCAGCTACTCGGGAGGCTGAGGCAGGAGAATTGCTTGAACTCGGTCGGGAGCCAGAGGTTGCAGTGAGCCGAGATCGCGCCATTGTACTCCAGCCTGGGTGACAAGGGCGAGACTCTGTCTCAAAAAAAAAAAAAAAAAAAAAAAAAAAAGCATTTAAAATTTGTAGATACTTTTTCTGTCTCCGGCCGCTGCTGCGAGAGGAGTCGCTGCCAAGTCTGCGCATCAGCAGCGATGGTCGTGCGGAACTGCTCCGGTTTCCTAATCAAGAGGAATAAGCTGACCTACAGCACCGAGCCCAATAAAGGAGCCGAAGGCCCGCAACTCCTTCCACTACATCGGGCTGATTGACGGCAAGACTGTGGGCCTGGAGCCGCAGCCAATGGCAGAGGTGTCGTGGTGGTCATGGAGTGGAGATCCATCCAGCGGAAGCCTACTACTTCCTAGGTGCAGACGGGACCACCATCAGTAAGAACGCTCGCGCAGCTCCGCAGCAACATCAGACACATGATCCACAAGAAGGAGCACGGCCCCAAACCTGCTCATGACAGCCATCCGCAGGACCAGCGCCATCCTGTGCAGCCGGAAGCCTATGATCATGAAGAGGAAGCGGACCCGCCCCAGCAAGAGCTCCTGAGACCCCTGCCCCCAAAGCAGCAGTCAGCTGGCTTTCTTAAAAAAAAAAAAACCACCAAAATAATAATAATCTGTAGATACATGAATTCAGATATATATTGGTGGAGAACTATAAGGTTCTCTCTGTCTTTGGGGTGGAGAAATTGGTCTTAATGCCTTTTTTTTTTTTAAAGATGGAGTTACGCTCTTGTTGCCTAGGCTGGAGTACAATAGCGTGATCTCGGCTCACTGCAGCCTCTGCCTCCTGAGTTGAGGCAATTCTCCTGCCTCAGTTTTCCCAAGTAGTTGGGATTATAGGCATGTACTACTATGTCCAGCTAATTTATTTAGTATTTTTGGTAGACGTGGGGTTTCTCCATTTTACCCAGGCTGGTTTCGATCTCCCCACCTCAGGTGATCTACTCGCCTCCCAAAGTGCTGGGATTACAGGCATGAACCACCATGCCCGACCTGGTCTTAATGCCTCTTAATGAGAGATAGGTCACTCTCAGTTCAAACCAGGGCCTAGAGCATTAGGCAGATCCAAGGATCCTTCAGGCTCAGCTCCATGAAGTGACCATAGCTTTCCATTAATGACTGGTAGTCATCAACTGTCTTGGGATTCTGGGATTTTGACTCTAAGAGAAATTAGGGGGGAATGTTCCTCTCAAGATCAACTACCTAATAGTGTTTAAGAATTTAGAGGGGCTGGGCGTGGTGGCTCATGCCTGTAGTCCAAGCACTTTGGAGGCCAAGGCTGGCGGATCACCTGAGGTTGAGAGTTCAAGACCAGCCTGACCAACATGGTGAAACCCTGTCTTTATTTAAAAAAATAATAATAATTTAGAGGTTAATAATAATAAGATGCATGGCACTTCTTTCATCTTAGGATCTAATAGCTGTTTACCACTACTAATTAGTACATTAGGGTGGTTGATCTTCACTTTTATAAGATGAAATATATGAGTTGACTGGAATGGGGCCTGTACCTCTTGAGGTACTTCTGGTCAGTGGTTTTCTACATGAAAACCTTTCTTTCCTCTAAGACTGAAATGGGACACTGAGAGACCTAAAGCAAGTGGATTGCAGAAGAGGAATATTCTCTGTGGACTAGTGTGTGCACATTATGCATGTATGTACATGTAATGCAGAATGCAAGTACTAATTTTTTTTTGGAGATGGAGTCTCATTCTGTCACCCAGTCTGGACTGCAGTGGCATGATCTTGGCTCACTGCAACCTCCACCTCCCAGGTTCCAGCTATTCTCATGCCTCAGCCTCCCAAGTAGCTAGGACTACAGGCACGTGCCACCATGTCTGGCTAATTTTTTGTATTTTTAGTAGAGATGGAGTTTCACCATGTTATCCAGGATGGTCTCCATCGCTTGACCTAGTGATCCGCCCGCCTCAGCCTCCCAAAATACTGGGATTGCAGGCATGAGCCACCGCACCACAGGCACTAATTTTTAAAGAAGTTTCTCATGTTCCTTTCACTCCTTTTAGCAAGTTGTTTTTTAAAAAATTATGTTTTTCTTCTGACAGGGAAAGACAAGCTCTGAGTGATGAGAATATATACAGCACTGTGGAAAATGGCATACTTAGCTATAGACGGCTAATTAGAAGAAAAATTAATGTGTTACTCCTTGAGTTAGGATCAGTGTCTACTGTTATGCATTGTTGACAGTTACTGTGAATGACCAACTTGTAAAAGGGGAAAATCCAGACTTCTAACCACACTGAGGTCATCATGGATTTATTTATACCATGCATGAGGACATAATGATTAGAATAACTGAAGTATTGAGTCCTTTACATCCTTCACATCTATTTACTCATCTAATTCTCCACAATCACCACATGAGGTGTAACTACTGTATTTATCACCATTTTATAGATGAGTAAACAAAGGCCCAGAGAGGTAACAGAACTTGCCTAAGGGCACACAGCTTGCCAGCAGAAAAGCCAGGTTATGTGACTTCAGTGCAGGCTCTTATAACTATTGAGTTATACTGCTTGTTAGTAGAAAGCTAGGTGATGCTACAGGATTAGCTCAGAGATTTACAAGAGGAGACCTGGGCACATTTGAAGGCAGCATGGCTTGAATGGTCCTGAATACAAGATAGGAAGAAGATGTTGAAGAAAGGTGGGGTTCCCTAAGACCACTTGGAATTGGGTTAGTTTCTAGGTTGTAGTGCTCTGGTAAAGGTGAGCTTTAGCAGCAGAAGAACAATCCTTATTCTTCTGAGGTTGCAGTGAAGTCTAAGAATAGAAAACTGCTGTGAAGAGATGACAGAGAAGTACCTGATGACTTGGGCTTTTGGGCAGTGTGCTGGATCTGGCTCGTACCAGCTCAAGAGAGCCCTTATTAAACATTAAGGGATTTTTCAAATACATTGGTAGCTTGAAATTAGCCAAAGTGGGAGTATTTCAACTCCAGAAATTAGCAAATACTACAAATCTGGGCCTCCCCACCACCACTCAGAACTGGTTTACCAGAACACCTTACACTCCCTTTCTTCTCTTTTCCACTTCACTAATAGTCAAAAGCCTGCTCAAGTACCAGCTGAATTCAAATCTTGAATGAGTGCCCATTATGGGAAAGGCACTGTGCCAGATACCAGAGTAACAAAGACCAACCCCCCAGTAAATAATACTGTGGTGGAGAGTGAAGAGCATGCAGGCATAAATCCTGGACTAGCTGTCAGCTCTTGGACCAGTCACTTAACCTTGGTTACTCATCTGTAAATGGAGATAATACATATCCCAAAGGGTTATTAAGATGACTAATGAGAACATGTAAAGCTCCTGGCACAGAGGTGCTCAATAAGTGATGGTTCTAAGAGTGGCAGACATGTAAACTAACGTCTTTCATATAGTTTGATATGAGAAATAAAGACTCGAGTCGGGCACAGTGGCTCATACCTGTAATCCCAACACTTTGGGAGGCTGAGGTGAGAGGATTGCTTGAGCCCAGGAGTTCAATACCAGCCTGGGCGACATAGTGAGACCCTGTTTCTACAAAAAAAAATTTAAAAATTAGCCAGGGATGGTTGTGTGTGCCTCTGGTCCAGGCTACTTGGGAAGCTGAGGCAGGAGAATCACTTGAGCCCAGGAGTTGGAGGCTGCGGTGAGCTATGATTGTGGCATTGCACTCCAGCCTGGATGACAGAGCAAGACTCCATCTCCAAGAAACAAACAAATAAACAAAAGAAATAAAGACAGAATGACAGGCCGGGCGCGGTGGCTCAAGCCTGTAATCCCAGCACTTTGGGAGGCCGAGGCGGGTGTATCACGAGGTCAAGAGATCGAGACCAACCTGGTCAACATGGTGAAACCCCGTCTCTACTAAAAATACAAAAAATTAGCTGGACATGGTGGCGCGTGCCTGTAATCCCAGCTACTCAGGAGGCTGAGGCAGGAGAATTGCCTGAACCCAGGAGGCGGAGGTTGCAGTGAGCCGAGATCGCGCCATTGCACTCCAGCCTGGGTAACAGGAGCGAAACTCCGTCTCAAAAAAAAAAAAAAAAAAAAAAAAAGACAGAATGACTAGAGGTCCCCTGAGTAGATTCCAAAGTTTTCAGGATGGATGTTTCATGAATGATTTTTTTTTTTTCCCTTGGTCATTATCAGGTTGTTTTTTTTTTTTGTCCCTACAAATCAAGTTTACCAGATTTACCTGTTGGTTTTTTTTTTTTTTCTTTTTGAGACGGAGTTTCGCTCTTGTTACCCAGGCTGGAGTGCAATGGCGCGATCTCGGCTCACCGCAACCTCCGCCCCCTCGGTTCAGGCAATTCTCCTGCCTCAGCCTCCTGAGTAGCTGGGATTACAGGCACGTGCCAACATACCCAGCTAGTTTTTTGTATTTTTAGTAGAGACAGGGTTTCACCATGTTGACCAGGATGGTCTCGATCTCTTGACCTTGTGATCCGCCCGCCTCGGCCTCCCAAAGTGCTGGGATTACAGACTTGAGCCACCGCGCCCGGCTACTTGTTGCTTTTACCTCTTTTTAGCCATTCCTCACTGTATGTTATTTAATTATAAGACAAACAATGGATTTTGGAGATAGGCACACCTGGATTTATATCCCAGCTCCAGCACTTACCTGCTTTGTGGCCTTTGGCAAGATTTGTTACTTCCTAGAATCTGAGTTTCTAATTTCATATATAGGTATAATAACTGAATCCAACCTGTCTTTTAGATTCATCTCCCTTTATGCTTCTGCATCTCCATGCAAAAGACGCTGTTCCTTTTCTACTGCTGTGTCTTTGTATATACTGCTCCCTCTGCCTAGAAAAGTTCTGCTCTACAGGTAGAATAGCCCTGTGGTAAGATCCATAGCCTACATGTCAGTCTCAGCTTTGACGTCTAAACTAGGTGTCCATAAGCAAGATAATTGTCCTCTTTATATCTCAGTTTTTAATATTCATAAAATGGGAGAAATAGTATCTCCCTCATTGGGTGGTTGTGATGATTTAATTAATCCTGTAAGAGCTAGATTTATGTCAGGTATATAGGAGGCACTGAAAATTTTTAGGCATTACTTCCACTTCCATTACTGCTGCCTTCATTATCCTCAAGCTGTGGTTCAAAAATCACTTGCTTTATGAAGCCTTCCCCATTTTGTCCATACCATTATTTACTTCTCTTCTCTGTACCCATTGAAGTTTATGAACCACCACATTTGGAGGACCTACTATGTCTCAGCACCCTCCTGGGCATAGTACAGATGTTGTTTTATTCAAACTACCCATTATGTTCTCACTTATTATCCCAGCTTCCTTCTAGGATAGATTAAAAAAAAAAAATTTTTTTTTTTTTTTTAAGATGGAGTCTCACTTTGTTGCCCAGGCTGGAGTACAGTGGCATGATCTAGGCTCACTGCAACCTCAGCCTCCTGGGTTCAAGGAATTCTCATGACTCCCAAGTAGCTGGGATTATAGGCGCTCACCACCACACCCAGCTAATTTTTTTGTATGTTAGTAGAGATGGGATTTCACTATGTTGGCCAGGCTGGTCTCGAACTCCTGACCTCAAGTCATTCACCTGCATTGACCTCCCTAAGTGCTGGGATTACAGGCGTGAACCATCATGCCTGGCATATAGATAAAATTCTTCTTTTCTTTTCTTTTTTTTTTTTTTCAGACGGAGTTTCGCTCTTGTTACCCAGGCTGGAGTGCAATGGCATGATCTCAGCTCACCGCAACCTCTGCCTCCTGGGTTCAGGCAATTCTCCAGCCTCAGCCTCCTGAGTAGCTGGGATTACAGGCACGCGCCACCATGCCCAGCTAATTTTTTGTATTTTTAGTAGAGATGGGGTTTCACCATGTTGACCAGGATGGTCTCGATCTCTTGACCTCGTGATCCGCCTGCCTCGGCCTCCCAAAGTGCTGGGATTACAGGCTTGAGCCACCGCGCCCAGCGATAAAATTCTTAAAGGCCAAATTACCTTCATAAAACTGAGGACCCCTAACATTAACCATGCAAAAGCTTTTATTCTTTTCTCTGTGAAAAAAGATGGAACAAATTAACTGAATAATTAGTTATAACTAAGTAATATCTGCATTTTTACAGATTTAATCTCTCAAGTATTTATCGAGTGATTACTATGTGTGCACACTATATTAAGTGCTGGGAACATGTTCCCTGCTCACATGTGGCTATGTACATTTATATTAATTAAACTTAAATAACATAAAAACTTCACATCCACACCTGTACTAACCATCTTTTATGTACTTAATAGTCACATGTAGTTAGTGGCTATTGGATTGGACAATGTAGATTTAGAACATTTTCATCCCCACAGAAAGTCCTCTTGGACTGTGCTATTCTAGAGTCGGGGAGGTAGGCACTGATCAAATACTCATAAAAGTACGATTGCAATTGTGATAAGTACTAGGCAGAAAGAATACATGGTAACATGGGAACATTTCATAAGGGGATTTGACTTCTCTGTTGGTTTTCCCAAGGAAAACCTGTTCAGACTAGATTTGCTGAATGCTTAGAAGTCAGCAAAGCCCTGTGGTGGGAGGAAGCACAGTAATTACAGGGGCTGAAGCAGCTAATGAGTGGATTGTGGGGATTAAGGGGAGGTTTGGGTGAGATGAAGAGGTGGAAGGACCACAAAGGGCCTTGTAGAAAGAAGATGAAGAAGCAGAGAGAGTGAGTAACTTGGCTGTGTAGTTAGTAATAGAACCTGGATTTGACTTCAAAGTCTACGCTGCATGATAAGTGTATATTCAATGGACTTTGGTTCCGCAATGATCTCTTTTGCTCCTTTCCTCTTTGGAAATTGCCAATGTTCCCTCTGCCGGATTATTCCATTAGCATAAAAACATACTGTAATACTTTCCTTCTTAGACAAACAAAAATAACCAAAAAAATCTTCCTCTATCCTTCATCTCTCTTTAGCACCTTTCTACATATTTTTTGTTTTTATAGCAAAACCCCTTTAAGAGTTGGCTATACTTACTACCTCAATTTCCTTATTTTCTGTTTCTTGCTGAACTTCTTCTAATTAGGATTTCTTACCTCCCATGATTTTCATAAATGACCTCCATGACTCAGCCCTTACCTTTTAGGATTTCTTGGCAGCACTTGATATAGTTGATCTTCCTTTTTGGAGCACTTCTTCTTTGGCTTCTGAGATACCACACAGTCTTGGTTTTCCTCCTGCCTCCTTCCAGCTCCTTCTTAGGCTCCAGTGCTGGAGCCTTCTCCCCTTTTGCAGTTTGAGCGTGCTGGGGCTCTGTCCTGGGCCATCTTTATTTCTCTAAATACAGTAACTCCTGGGTAATTTCATCTAGTCCCATGGAGTAACAGTTAATTTTATGTGTCAAGTTGGCTAGTATATGGTGCCCAGTTGTTTGGTTGGATAAGAGCGTAGATGTTGCTGCAAAGGTATTTTTTAGATGTGACTTACAATGACATCAGTAGGCTTTGAGTAAAGCTAATGACCTTCCATAATGTGGATGGGCTTCATTCAATTAGTTGAAGGCCTTAGAGAAAAGATGGAGGTTTCCCAAAGAGGAAGCAATTCTGTACCCAGACTGCCTTTAGTCTCAAGATTGCTACATCAACTCCTGCTTGAATTTCCAGCCTATGGGCCAGCCTTGGAGTTTTCAGACTTATCAGCCCTCACAACAGCGTGAGTCAATTCTTCAAAAAAAAAAAAATCTCTCTACATACATGTATTCTATTGGTTCTGTTTCTCTGAAGAGCTGTGACTAATTCACCTGGTATTAAATATCTTTTTTTTTTTTCTTTTTGAGATGGAGTTTTGCTCTTGTTACCCAGGCTACAGTGCAATGGAGTGATCTTGGCTCACCGCAACCTCCACCTCCTGGGTTCTAGCAATTCTCCTGCCTCAACTTCCCGAGTAGCTGGGACTGCAGGCGTGTGCCACCATGCCCAGCTGATTTTTTGGTATTTTTAGTAGAGACGGGTTTTACCATGTTGACCAGGATGGTCTCAATCTCTTGATCTCGTGATCCACCCGCCTCGGCCTCCCAAAGTGCTGGGATTATAGGCGTGAGCAACCATGCCCAGCCATATTAAATATCTTTTATATTTGATACCAAATGTTTATTTCTAGCCTTGACTTCTCCCTTGAACTCCATATGTACATATCCGACTGCTTAGTTACCTCTCCATTTGATAAATAATAGATCTCAAAAGAAAAAAAAAATAGGCCGGGCGCGGTGGCTCAAGCCTGTAATCCCAGCACTTTGGGAGGCCGAGGCGGGTGGATCATGAGGTCGAGAGATTGAGACCATCCCGGTCAACATGGTGAAACTCCGTCTCTACTAAAAATACAAAAAAAACTTAGCTGGGCATGGTGGCACATGCCTGTAATCCCAGCTACTCAGGAGGCTGAGGCAGTAGAATTGCCTGAGCCCAGGAGGCGGAGGTTGCGGTGAGCCAAGATCGCGCCATTGCACTCCAGCCTGGGTAACAAGAGCGAAACTCCGTCTCAAAAAAAAAAAAAAAAAAAAAAAAAAATAGCTCTCTTAAGCCATACTATAGATTTGTCTCAAACTATTATTTTCCCTCTCCCGTCTTTCTTCCTCCTCTCTGTGTGTTCCTGCTTTTCATTGAAGAGTGCCACCATTTGCCTCATTGTTAAAGCCAGAAATCTAGAGTTATTATTTTCTTTCTCTTACATATCTTATTCCATCCATCTGTACAACATCCATCTGTACAATTAGCTTGACCTTCAAATGTATTTTTTTTTGAGACAGTCTTGCTCTGTTGCCCAGGCTAGAGTGCAGTGGTGTGATCTCAGCTCACTGCAACCTTTGCCTCCTGGGTTCAGGTGATTCTCCTGCCTCAGCCTCTCATGTAGCTGGGATTACAGGCTCCCACCACTGTGGGAGATGTATTTTTTGTATTTTTAGTAGAGATGGGTTTTTACCATGTTAGCCAGGCTGGTCTCGAACTCCTGACCTCGTGATCCTCTAGCTTTGGCCTCCCAAAGTTCTGGGATTACAGGCATGAGCCACTGTGCTCAGCCTCAAATGTATTTTTTAACCTCACTAATCAGCCTTTATCATCTCTAGCTTGGATCAGCACAGTAACTTCCTAACAGGTTTGTATATCTCCACTTTTAAGTCTTGACCTCCTTAGCTTATTCTCCACACAACTGAGCAATTATTTTATTGTACAACAATCATTTTCTTCTCTTCTCTTCACACTCTGGCATGTTACCACATTTAAAAGGAAGTCCAAAATACTGACTATGGCCTGATGATGGATGTGACCCCTGGCTATTCCTCTGACCTCACTTCCTACCACTTTTTCCCTCACTCATTAGGCTTTAGACATATTGGTTGCTTTGTAGATTCTTAGATAAACCAAGCAGACTCCTAGCTTAGGGCTTTAGTATGTTGAAGTCAGAATAAAAATGTAGCGACAAGTCTCTAAATTAAAATTTTTTATTTGGAAAGAAAGAATAGCAATTTGGGGCATATATGCAGACAGGATGGTCTTCAGTATGTCTGAAGAACAAAGAGAAGGTTAGAGGTTTTAGAAATAGGAGAAATGTTACATACTGCTTTTCACGAAAGTTGTTTGGCACTAGTTAGGGTTTGGGGAGCTGGAAAGCTCTGGTGAGTGATGGAAGTGGGCAAAATTAGTCCTAGAGTTTCAACAAGTTATCTTAGCATTTGTAGATAAAATTGGTCTCAGGTTACAATAGGCAGTTTCAGCAGTCTGGCTTGCAGAGAATTACATTCTTGGAGCAATGTTTTGTATCCTGAGTGCTTCTCCCCCAGCCCCTTGGCTCTGATTTAGTTGGGTATGACAAGAATGACTCAATTTTTTTTTTTCTCAGATGGAGTCTAGCTCTGTTGCCCAGGCTGGGGTGCAATGACACGATCTCAGCTCAGCGATCTCAGCTCACTGCAACCTCTGCCTCCCTGGTTCAAGTGATTCTCCTGCCTCAGCCTCCCAAGTAGCTAGGACTACAGGCACATGCCACCACGTCTGGCTAATTATTTGTATTTTTAGTAGAGATGGGGTTTCACCTTGTTAGCCAGGATGGTCTTGATCTCCTGACCTCATGATCTGCCCACTCTGGCCTCCCAAAGTGCTGGGATTACAGGCATAAGCCACCACGCCTGGCTGACAAAGAATTCTTTCAAAAAAGCTTTTCTTGTGTGTGTGTGTGTGAAGGAAAGCAATGAAATGGGGTGGTGGTTTAATTACAAGGGTTGGGGCACATGGAATCATGAGAGCCTTTTCTTTCTTTTTGGAGATAGTCTTGCTCTGTCATCCAGGCTGAAAAGCAGTGGCATGACTGCAGCCTCAAACTCCTGGGCTCAAGCGATCCTACCATCTCAGGCTCCTAAGTAGCTAGGGGTGCAGGCATGCACCACCACACCTGGCTGACTTTCATAAATTTTTTCTATAGAGACAACATCTTGCTATGTTGTACAGACCAGTCTTGAACTGCTGGCCTGAAGCAATCTTCCTGTCTCAGCCTCCCAAAGTGCTGGAATTACAGGTATAAGTTATTGTGGCAGGTTGGGAGGCTTTTTTAAAATGGTAAAACAACATTGCATTTGTATGATAATGGAAATGATCAGGTAGAGAAAAAGCAATTGATGATGCCAGAGAGGGAGGCTAATTTCAAGAATGATGTTTATGAATATTAAGATGGAAATAAAAGATGAGAATTCATACACAGGTGAAGTTGGCCTTCACTATTCTCTGCACAACTGAGCAATTCTTTGAACATACAACAATCATTTGCTTCTCTTCCCTTCACACTCTGGCTTCTTATCACATTTAAAATTAAATCCAAAATCCTGACTGTGGCCTGAGGCTGGATCTGACCTCTGGCTATTCCTCTGACATCACTACCTGCCACTTTTTTCCTCACTCATCAGGAAATAATAATACGAAGGAAGGCAGGGAATATGGCAGCTTGCTGGTTGAGATGAAAATATAAGGGAGTTCTGTCTAATTGATGCTATTTTCTTAAAGAAGAAAGTAGGTCATGAGCTAATGCAAGGGGTAGGGGCATTAGAAGTTTGAGGAAAGAGGGATGTGTATGAAATAGGCATTTCGGATCCTGGGAAATAAATATACCAGGGATGCAAAGGATTGCTGGGCAACATTGAGGACACATTTGAAGTTTGTGGTCTTGACTTTAAAGTGAAATCACTTTGAATTTCTGTGTTTCCTTTAGCAATGTTTTACTGCTTTAAGTGAGGTACAGAATATGTGGACAGCTAGGTTCAGCAAGGGCGGCCTTGGCATGTCAATGTGATTGAGAAGTTTGCACTTCATCTTGAGGGTCCTAGAGAGCTACTGAAGGTGTGAGAAAAGAAGATATGGGTATTAGAAAAATTATTCTAGCTCAGTATGGTGTGTGTGTATATAAGAGAAAGGCTTATTATAGGTAGAACAGTAGTTTAAAACAATAGGAGCCTTTATCAAACACCTGCATAGATTTGTTATAGCTTAGATGACAGTTCAGGAACATAGAGAGGGTCTATTTCCAGCATTTTCTGAGTACCTACTACATACCAGATTCTGTAAAGACAAAATAAACAAGGGTTTGCCTATCCAAAACTCTTAGAGAGAAGATTTGTAATTACTATTAGGTATTTGCAGGACACAGAAGAGGGAAGGAGCAATTAACACTGGGTGGAAATCTGGGAAGACTCCCGGAGGAGAAATATTTCAGATGAGCTTTGAAGTACTAGGCCCTCAGGGAGGGAAGATAATTCTGGAAAGGAAGAATGAGCCCATTCAAGAGATATGAAATGTATATTAAGTGTTGGCTAGGGAAAAAAAAGAAATATATATTAAGATATTTTATGTTTATGATTTGCTACAGCCAGACACAGTGGTGCATACCTGAAATCCTAGCACGCTGGGAGGCTGAGGCAGGTGGATCACTTGAGCCCAGGAGTTCGAACAGCCTGGCCAACATGGTGAAACCCCATCTCTACTAAAAAATACAAAAAATTAGCCAGACATGGTGGTACACACCTGTAGTCCCAGCTATTTGAAAGGCTGAGGCATGAGAATTGTTGGAACCAGGAGGCAGAGGTTGCAGTGAGCTGAGATGCGCCACTGTATGTACTTCAGCCTCGGTGACAGAGCAAGAGACTGTCAATAAATAAATAAATAAATAAATAAATAAATAAATAAATAGCTGCATGATGAGAAATGGTGGAAGAAGATGAGGTTCTTCTTCTGTTAACCAGCAACTAAATAGAACTAAGGAGTTTTTTCTCTAGAATTCACGACAAGGTAAGGCATCTGGGCCCTTACAGCAGCAAGAAAGATTTAAAAGAAAAGAAGATGGTTTTAAAATGGTGATTTTTAACTTAAAGAAAAACAGTTACGTGATGCCACTCTGGGTGTTTGGGCTATAATTTGCTCACTTAGGAACAATGGGAAGTTAAAATGCCTTATCTAGCCTTTTCTGGAATGCTATTAATATTTATTTATCTAGCCTTTTCTGGAATGCTGTAATTACTTTGAGTGGGCTATACAAGATGCTTTAATGGCAAGGCTCTTCAAATCAATCCTTACTACTTTTAGTACATCATTTCAAGTTAAATGATCCTTCTGTGTCCTAAGTCAAACTTTTGAAATAAGGTGGTTTTTTTTTTTTTTTGAGACAGAGTCTTGCTCTGTTGCCAGGTGCCAGGCTGGAGTGCAGTGGCATGAGTTTGGCTCACTGCAATCTCCGCCTCCCGGGTTCAGGCAATGCTCCTGCCTCATCCTCCCAAGTAGCTGGGACTACAGGCCACCACGCCCAGCTATTTTTTTGTGTGTTTTCTAGTAGAGACGGGGTTTCACCATGTTGACCAGGATGGTCTCGATCTCTTGACCTCATGATCCGCTCACCTCGGCCTCCCAAAGTGCTGGGATTACAGGTGTGAGCCACCGCGCCCGCCCCAAAATAAGGTGTATTTTTGATGTATTTCTAAGAATGAGGAGTTATGACCCTGGTTCATGGTCATTGTGTAGATTAATGAGATAAAGGCATATAAAATGATTAATACAGAGCCTGGCTTGGGAGCCAGAAATAATGTTTTGTAGTCTATCTTAGTTCCAGCTTTCTTTTCATGTTTTTCCTTCTTTCCTCCTTAAATCACATTGTTTCCTGAACATCCATGTACTAGATCCATCATCTGTTCTAGGGACCCCAGAATCAGGTGAAACATTCAAGTCAATAATCACCATACAGGGGAAGTGTCAAGTTAGTGTGTGTAGTGTGTGTGTCCATTTAGAGGGTGAGGAGGCTAAACCAAGCCTCTGAGTTTCACCTTGGAAGGGCCTGGCAGGACCTAGCAGTGGCTGTTTGCTTGCTTAGCGGAAGTGTGGCTTCTGCTAGCTTTTAGGAGTCTGCAGCACTCTCACCTGAGAGTGATTCAATCCGACATTATCCAAAGAAGTGGGAAAGCCATTCATTCATTCATTCATTATTTATTTATTCAGCAAATATTCATAGCCTGCTAGTGTGCGGTGCTGAGTAAGAACATGCGTAAGATCAGGGAAGCATGAGAGAGCAGGCTCACCTTAGCAGCGGCAGGTGGCTGGGCGTGGCTGGAGTTGAAGGACACTCAGTTTTCCTTAAAACAAACAATAAAAACTAAACTCAGAATCTGATAAGGAAGAGGTGCTTTCAGGGGAAGTTAGGTGTTTTTCTGAGAATTTGTCATTTCTTTTCAGGATTAGTCAGGATGAACTAGACGTTTGTTTTTAAAAGCCTAATAACTTCCTTTAGGGAATTGCCAAACTGACTAATCCATGACCTTAGGGCAGTGGGTCCCAAACTTTGCTGCCAACTCGAATCACCTTTGGAGGTGTTCTTTTTTTTTTTTTTTTTTTTTTTTTTTAACTCAGAGGCCCAGGTCACACTCCATACCAATAACATCAGAATGTCTGGTGGTGGGAGCCGGCACCGGGATTCTAAAGGTCATCACGTGATGACAACAGGTAGCAAAGTTCTGCCTTAGGGCATAGTCTAGTTTCTTCAGTAAAAACACACTTATTCCAAATTTGGTTCCAGAGTTGCCTTAAATTGTTTTTGCTCTCTTCTTAGGTTGGGGCGGCTATGAGCAGGCAGAGGTTGTGGTGTCACCCAATTAGGAGCTCTCAGTTTGCTAAGCCAATTAGCATAGGTTGCCAGGGCTGCACGAGGAGTGGATTTCTGCTTTGTCATTCTGACTCTGGCAGTTTGCCCGCCCGCTCGGCGCAGGGCGTGGCTTCTCGTAGTCTTCAGGAACCAGCATCCCTTTCACCCCAGTTTCCTTCAGTCCGGCGTTTGCAGCAGAGTGGAAGGAGTCCTGAAGGAGAGCCTGATGCCTTCATCATTCCCTAGTTCTTGTAAGCTCTGCGTTGGGTGAAACCAGACAAAGCCGAAAGCCC